>NC_088203.1:82990788-83293818 GCF_037126465.1 Ornithodoros turicata
ATTAGGGTGCTAACAACATTCACTTGGTTTCATTCTTGAAGAGCGATCCATCTTATTCTCAATCTTGGCATATGCTAGCTGGGACACCCCGCATAATATTCGCTTTTCATGAGCCAGACATAAAATGCTTTACAAAAGTGTACAAGCCACTGTGAACACATATCTGCGATTATGCTTCCTCATGCAGGTGTAGCTATGCTGAATCAATGAATTGTGTACATGTGAAACTCGTCAAGCTACATGCAACACGGGCATTTGTAGCACAAAGGAAAACATGCTTCCAACTAACCCACTGAGTTTCAGCTGTTAGGAAGCAGGGCTCATCATATTAAATGTGATATTTGTACACAGCACGAAGGTTCAGCTATGAAAACTCTTAGCAAGTGTATTACACTGGCAATAAAACTGGCAACACACAGTAACCACAGAGGACAGACTGCAGTTTTATACAGAGGAAGTTGCAGTACATGTATCCCCGCACACTAACACATATGGTAAAACGGCAGTTACAGTAGAGGGACACAACAAGAAATGCTAGTCTGACATTTGCAGCAATTCAGCATATTTACATATCTTTCTCGAAGAGCATATTACAGCATCTAAACCTGCAAGCTACCATACAGTAATGCAAGTTTCAAATGTATTATGAAAAATAGACATACTGTTTCAAATATAGTGATGCACACTGTCTCAGTAATCACTACGAGGTAGTTTATGTTATGTTTCGAAGTGTAACACAAATTTATTGCCTCTTGCCACAGCTGTGTAGTGTCAGTTTCCACAAGGAAGTAGTACTTTAGTACTTTAATAGTACTTTCTCTGTGTACAAAGTCACTAGATGCATGCTCCATTCTGCCATATCTCTGTACAAAACACGTCATGCAGCACACGTAAGCAGAAGTGGTCGTTCCTTTCTGTACAAGGGTGTCACATATGTAACACACGCTCGGGCACATAGCATCAATGGATCATTTGTCCCAAAATGAACCAAAAGATATATCTATATTCAAAATATGTTAAATTCTAAAACCCATTGGTACCATAGCATAAGACATACAGTTTGGGACTCAGTACGATGCACCATGGTATGAATAACAATGGCAGATGCCCTCATGAATGCAAATAGAGGTTCACTACAAAGACAATGGTAAACCTGACTCCTATATGAGACAACACGAGCATAATCCATGCTTAATTCATACCAAATCCATTAATTTTTAAGCAAGCACTAATGGGGACTGAAAATCAGGAGTGCACACTTTCACATCAACCGTGTAAAAGGTGGGGGCGGTAAAAACAAAAACAAATGACACTGGTGTCTGTGTGTGCTGGCAAAGTTACCAAGTACACAACGAACTAATATGTGTGCTATCTGATATGCACTGTCATGTGGCCTGCCCCGCACGCTGCTGCTTCAGGAGATCGGTTGACTCAGAGGTCGGTACACTCCTGTACAAATGCTTTTTTTTTTAACTGTCACGGTACACTTTCTTAGGATTCACAGTGGTATGGCAACTGTTTCCCCATGCCATACACACTGAAGTAACAGCTATACTTAAGTGGTTATACCATTACGATTAAACAAATGTGGAACACAGTTACATTTTAAACAAAGCCATATATAAATGCTATTTAGAGAAACATAAGTGCTGCTATCTCCTCCTTCCTATAATGAAAAAATAGTTTGCAGCAATTTTGGATGATGCATATGCACATGCAAAACCAAACACCACAGTTTATAGACTAGAATATAGGCATACTTTAGCTCCTTGAAGACGACAAAATCTAAAGCAATAAACAAAATGTGTGTATTATGCAAGAAGATGAAGAACGTGTTGGCTAACTTGAAACACATAAAAGCAATGCAAAACAGATGAGAACAGACACAGCAGCAACGCAGGCCGCTGCGTCCTTTTTGCTATCTAGCTTTTTCATATGCAGGATTGCTCTCATTCACTGCAGTCATCAACAGAGTCCATGACCACTCATTTGTGTCAGTGCACAAGATTGCACCATCAGAATTGGACTACATAAAGCCTCTAGGACAGGTAACGAATGTGATTAACTGTCGGGTGGCTTCCATAAAATGATGTCTCACGGTGCTCACCTCATGTATTTAAAAGTCCGAGAAAGTCTTATCATAACGTATGTACTGGCAACTAGGTTTGTACTACTTCACATGCAAAGCTGGCATATAACCAGTGGAAGACATTTTTGTTACATTAAAGGAAAAGTAAAAGGCTGCGTAAAACGTTTTTGCTTCTGTTGAACGGTGAACTAACGAGATATGATTTCACTAAGGCTGTGAGAATATTCGACTCAAATTCTGAACTGAACATGGAATTCTACATTCTCATTTTAAATCAAAGCAAGGTCCGTTTAAAAGTGGATACACGTACTCTGTTTCAAGCTTCGAAGCTGCACGCATAAGCACGTAAGCACGTAAGTCCAAAAGTGCCAGAGGGGAGGGCATAAAACAAAGTGAGTGCTGCTTCACACGAAGGACCCGTGTGCGTGTATCACATACATATGCTGTGTATCTCTTCATATGCTATGTGTTCGACTCAGTTACATAGCTACTCGCTTTGTATCTGCTTCGGTTTTAAAACAACCGTTCACAAGTATTTGGACAAGAAATGGGGCCTCTCACTTCTGCGTGAGGAGTTTTAATCCTGTGCCCTCCAGGGGACCTTTCCTTCCCAATAACTGGACCAACTGACATACTGAGGGAGTGTGACGAAAGCATGATGTAAGAGGCCTTCGACAGTTAGCAGAGGGTTATCACACGTATGTGCACGAGGTCACCCACTGCACTTCAGAGGGCAGAATACTTCGAGCGAAAGTGGTGATTAGATGATCTGCTAATAATCTGCGTTCCAGGATGAACATCTCAGAATGGCATGTTGTGTGCTTCGGTATAAGTGTTTATCGCTGGGTATGTTAGTCCACTGCATTGCCCCTTTAAAGTTTGCAACACTGCCTACACTGTTTGAAGGCATAAATCCTCTCAATTTCACTTCAAGTGACCCATACGTAAGCTTTCAACGAGCTAAAGAAATTTTCTGTGGGTGTTCATGCCCTGTGCTTGAATATGCTACGCACAGTCTTGCATCACATGGTCTTAGACATATTACAAAAAGTATAAATGGCATTTGTTCATGCTGGTTCTGTCCTGTTACATGACCAAAAATCCTCCTTTATTATGTTAATGACCATGCACTTCACTGAAGCTGAGGAATAGCCAATAGAATGCTGTGACACATCTGATAAAGCTGCATGTAATAAAACGGCACTTCCCCCTGGCAATAGGATGTGGATCGAGATTCTGCAAATTACGATTCAGATATGCATACAGTCTTCTGTGGGCAAGTTTGCGAGTACAAATGCCACATTTCGATAACGAACAGTCCAAAGCGTGACGACGTGCAATGTAGGTAGGCAGTGAAGCATTAAATTATTACTGCAAGATGCAAATTGCCACTACACAGCAGATATTCATTTGGAAGCTCCCTGGAGTCTGGACAATAAGTTTTCCAAATGCTCCCATCAAAGCTAATCGGGGTTTCCCCGAATTTTAAGAATGTGAGAGCGCATGTACTTGAAAATCTACTAACAAATAACTTCCCCCCCATTATATTTCCCACGGACAGGATTATCAATTCTCAGTCATTCTGAATGTGCTACTTCAACTGGCCAAATTTTTAACTGTTGGAAATGGAAGTAACAGGACATACAAGTAGTGAATACCTTTGAATCTTTGTTCAGAGGTATTCACTACTTGTATGTCCTGTTACTTCCATATTTGCTACATATTCACATATTGATATATATACAGGGTGTTTGCTCTAACGTGTCCAGAAATTTTATTTAAAGCGAGCGATAAAAGAGAAACGAGCGCTACTTTTCAGCTACTTGACTAGAAACAGGTGCTACCAGTAAAGCAGTACCTGTTCCTTACTGAAGTAGCAGAAAAGTACAACTTGCTTTTCTTTTATCGCTCGCTTAAAATATAATTTCTGGACACGTTAGAGCAAACACCCTGTATATATTCGTACATATGGGCATATTATTTGGCATATTCACTGCACATGTAGCGTTCATGGACTGAAGAGCTTGTGGAAGATTTCAACTGGTCACTGTACGGCATAAAGATGCGTTTCTGTAGATTTTCTTTTAAATCCCAGAAGGGGTACAATTCCACTGATGCAGAATTACTTTCGTGATGTCTATGGATTACGTCCCATAAAGCATCCCTTAAAGGAACACTGAGGTGACCCCCCAAAATTTGTTTCGTTTTTCGGTGCAGTGTGTTCTCCAATGAATAAAATGGGTTCCTGCGAACGAACAATGAGCGCAGTGACCTACAGAGCGAACGTGAGGGCTCTGTTCCGCACGCCTTTGAAAAATTCTCTTTTTGTAAATACGATCGCGCAACTATAACGTGCCGCAGAGCAAAAATATTTTGCGTAGTGACTCCTGGTGGACAGTTTGATAGATGAGGCAGGATTTTGAGCGATGTTAGATGTCACCTCATCGCTCCTTTAAGCAGAAGTGTGTGCTGACCGTGCTGAAATTTGTGCTCGCTTGCTGCCCCATAATTGGCTGTTCCATTCTTGGAAACAGTAACAGAAATTGAAAGGCTGGTGCAAGAAACAGGAAACCGAAATATGAAAACGGTAACGATAATACGACAGTTATCCTTCCCTGGCCTTGATAACGCTTAGCCAATCTTTGCAACGCCATAAAACCTCGTCTTCTTGCAAGAGCTGCGTGCAAGAAAACCGGCGATATTCGACCAATATCCTCAATAAATTAGCACTATATATATCTCCAGAAGCAGAATGTCAGCCTCTATATCATTACTATACTGTTTAACAGCAGACAACGAATAAATTATGTTTGCACTTCTCGATGTAATGCCGCGTGGAGGTCATACGAGCAGTATAATGTAAAAAACAAAACAAAAAAATGAAACCTAATGCAAAAACCACCACCACCACCTAAGGCCAACGAGCAAATAGGATATGTAGTAGAACAACAACTTCAGTGAACGTCCCTCTTGTGCCTTTCAACACTACTCTTCCAGGTGAACGGTCGAGAACAGATGTCACAGTAGTAGACGCTGCGCGTACTGGCATGAAGCACTTTGTGTCTTTGCATGTTGGCTTTGTTGCTGAACGGACGAAAACAGATGTCACACCTCACACTAGTGGGTCTCAGCACAGAGCCTCGCGTCCACGGTGTTCCAAGCCTGTACTGCGAAGTGGAGCCTGTGAAGGAGAATTTCACGTTTAAAATACCTATTGCTGCTGTGATCTTTGCAGATATTCAAAGGTGTTTTTGAAACGACTACCGGCACTTTTGGAGGAATCATGTTCATGGTGCAGGGATTTTTGCCTCCCAAATATATCAAGCAAAGTCCTATGGTGATGCGATCCCTCATTAGGACTTTATTGTGAGCATAGAAAATTTTGCAGTGCGAGAGAGGTGCCCTTAGCCTCTCCCTCAGTCCCCACAAATATGTAATATGCGTTACCATAGAAAACAGAGCATGTGTCTCTTCATGGAACGGCGTACACATTCCCATGGTAACTGTCACGGTAATTGCCCATCTGGCATTCCGCTCTGTCTGGCGAGCTTTGCGAGGCACAATTTTTACAAAGGTTATTACGAAAGAAGCATGCTCCGAAGACAAAGGGTGTCTTTATGCGTTGGATGTGTGAACTACAATATTACAAACAGCGTACTAAACATATGTGGGATAGTTTCTCAATCCCTTTAAGACAAAAGTGTTCATTTCAAACAAAGAGAATACACCTGACATCTCAAAAAACATTTGAGGTTCTAAAGAACAAAATATAGGTGCAAGTACTTAATGGAAACATGTTTTACGCATGAACATGATCAGCAGTGGGGTAGGGTATCACCCCTGGCGGTGAAACCCCCCAATCATAATCATTAAATAAGGTTTTCTTTTTTTTCAAGTTCTGCAAATTTGCAATGGCCTTCAGGGCACCACCATTTACCAGATGACATAGCAGCACACACTATTTCCGTTTCACCATTGATACATCATCGACAGTTACTGGTCGTTCAGACATACTGATTTGCATGTCCCATTTTCTAGCACAATGTTTCTTAAAAACCAATGAAATGGTTATGACTTGAGCTGTATAGTGCAAATCAACTCACACAGAGATAGTTTTCTTTTTTTTTTTTAAACTGGGTGTGTAATACAACTGCACTTTTTTGTGTGCTAGGGCTTGCAAAAGAGATGTCACCCTTTCCCAATCTAGTAGTATCGACACATCCCAATCGACATGTCACTCACCAGGTTATGCATCTAAAGCCGGAAAAAAGTCGACTAAATCTAGAAGTTCTGAAGATGCAAGTGCTTGAGGTAATTTTATAAACGATTACTGGGCACGTTAAAAAACTTTGATATCCTCAATTATTGAAATATGGTGCACAAAAAACAAAGTGGACACCGGAAACTGCTCCCCATGCGACGAGAGGTCTAAAAATTAAAGCCTCGTACCCTGCTCAGCTATCTTGCACTTCATAGCTACAAATGGTACATAAATTGTATTTTACACAGTATGAATAGAGTCTGCAACACTAAGAAAAAATAGGAAGCTACACTAAATCCATGACAAGCCTGTTACGAAGTCAGTTTGTACTGGCACACCACATAGTATTCTGCACATTGCAACAATTCTGATAATTCACGAAACTAATAAATACAATCAAGTCTGTCACAGTCATCACAAACAAACAGGGAACAAACCAAGTCATCACAGCAAGAGACTGTCGAAGGAAGGTAGCATTCCTCCCCAATAACACTTTTGGTGTAGCATAGATAGCAATGCACCCTGCACCATTGCACACCAATGCACACAACACAATGCACCATTAGCATGTTCCCTTTCTGTTGCAATTTTTCTAGCAGTCCTAGTTTTGGTGTGTACCTTTCGGAGTAGATTATAAGCACTACATGGATGAAGCATTTTCATTGGATGAAGCATTTTCATTGGATGAAGCATTTTCATTGCATGAATTGCGCATGGTGGTGTGAGAACCTCAAGATGCTCTATTTCATTTCTGTACGAAACCGTTACGGAACTTTTTTACGGCCATAAAAATCAGTGCATTCGTGCGTTGCGAATAATGCAAGCGTGCTTTCGGTTCATGAAACTGACACAAAAAATGGACACTGTACAGTTGTGTACTGCACTCTCCAACCAGTAGCACTCTTTCGGACAGGAAAAGCTCCCGAGCATCAAATCATTAGGTGGTGCACATTTGCTTGACTCTACGGAACTGGTGCTGAACTTGCTGTAGATGGAACACCACGAATGCGAATCGTCATGTGACGGTGCGATCTGTACCTCTGCAGAACTGGAAACGGATGCAATACATCACTTCAGTCCATATGCATGGCTCCTACACAGCTCGACTAATTAGACAATTTTCTTTTTGCACAAGTCGTGTTGCTGTGGTAGCCATTTCTTATCAAAGTGTGTTATTCTAATTGTGTAGAGGTGTCGAATAAAAACGTAACAGATGAATAAATTTGATACCACATCTTGGAAATCAGCAATGAATTACACATTTCAGGTAACACTACTGTAAGGAACGCCTTTGCTCTACCGCTGACGAAGAGAAAACCGAGAGCGCAAGAAAGGTGCACAAAATGTTCCTCTGATCTTGTTCATCCTATGACGCCTTGCTGATTATTGACAGCCACCCCTGACCATAGCATCCCAAATTAATCGATAAAACAGTGCGCTTAACACAACTGTACTGGACCAGAAAGTAATGGCGCAGCTCTGAGCCGAGGTGTTGATCGCTGGAAGATTCAATGCTTTGTACTAAATTTTTAGTAGAAATGCTAACGTAATGCATCTATCATTACGGATCACATGGTACAGCTCACGATGAAGCCTCCATGATAACTTTTTCACAATGAAAGTCGAACAATTTTATTATCATATACGTACTCAGCATATCAGAACCCTGAAGGATTGGGCATTCTCGCTGTAGAAAAGCTCCCATCGTAATCTGCTGCTCTTAGGTGCAACATTAAAACCGTCAGGAACTAATAAGGTTTATTGCAACGAGAACTTTCATGCAAGAGGCTGCATTTCTTCAGGTTACACAAATACATTTGCGATACAGGTATATACAGTCAAACTCCTTTATAGCGAACACCTTTTTAACGAAAATACCACTACAGCAAATTTTTTGGCGGTCCTGCTGGAGCCCTATAGGTCCAATAATGGACATCCTTTTTAACAAAAATACCTTTACTGCGATTTTTTTTTGCTGTCCCCTGAGTTTCGTTGTAAAGGAGTTTGACTGTATAACCAAACAAACAATCGTACAATAAAAACAGGTTTCCCAAACCAAGAGAAAGCAGACAGAAATACAAAGGAAAGGACCACATCAGCAACCGTCACAGCCAGAAAAATCTGCATTGTTTGTCCTGGCTTTTCACGTGACGGTTGCTCATGTGGTTTTTTGTATGTTTGGGAAACCTGTTTTTATTTTACCTGTTTGGTTATATATACCTGTATCGCAAATGCATTTGTGTAAGCTGAAGAAGTGCAGCCTCTCGCACGTAATACACCATAGTAATACACCATGCTCGTTCGAATACACCATAGTTGCTCCTAACCGTTTTAATATTGTGCTTCCGATTCCCTCATCACAGGCTTGTTTACAGTGTTTTTTCTTTTTATTTCCCAGTTTGAAGTAGCTCTTAGAACCTCAAAACTGAAATTTGAATCCAACTGAAAAACTTGATGCACAAGCAGATGGTCCTCTACAGAGAAGTGAATTGGTTGCTTAAACGTTTATGCCGAAACAAATTTTCTGTCTTCAACGATAGGTTAGAGAAAGACCTGGGAATCCACAAATGTGCACACCGACAATAGAATTTATTTGTTGAAAAATGTGACCTATGCAAATCCTCAATAGAAAGAAGTGCAGAGTTCACATAAGAAAAATAACGTGGCACACACACACGACACAAACCATCATGGGGTGTGCGGCCCCTCTCACCCCTCAAAGCAGCCACCCACAAGTATCTATTTTTCGTCGTGCCATACATGAAATTCCTTTCAATGTAAATAAAATCATTTTACATACTCACCAGACTCCAATGTTATACCTTTGTTGAACACGCTCTACATTTGCAAGGTGGCACTGTCATCTCTTTTGACATGCTCTGCAACTTATCCGACACGAAATGCTGCGGTCATACGTGAGCTAACCCCCTACAGACCTGCAGCCTCTAAACAGCAGCCACCAAATACAACGGTCCATACATTCTGTTCGCCTCAATATGCTTTGACACTGTTCAATCTACAGTAACATCTGCGCTGCCTCACACATTTTGACCTGGTTCAATAGCTTGGGAGAAAATTTCGAAGCATGCAGTCAAGATGGGAACTTGTGTCTTCTCGCGCAGTCTTCAAGCGTTCAGGATTATTTATTGTGGAGCTTGTCCAGACTTGCTTGTCCTCTAAGAGTTTCCTTATCACAATAATGCAGCCATGTTAAGTGCAGCAACAAATACGCTTGTAAATACACAGTGCCTTCGAGTAGTTTGTGCGGGTTTATTATGACACACTTGCAAGCCCAAGCCATCCATAATCAGATGGCCTCCCACTCCACCCACTCACAAAATAGTTTTCAGCCTAATAAATCACACTGCAAGCTTAAGTCTTCCTTAGAAACAATCGATTTTCTTCTAAATTACCGTAAGATACATTCTGCTCATGGAACATGACAAAGCTCCATATTGTATTTGCTTTACCTATTGTATTTCTTTTAACAGAGGTGGTTTGCACCCCCACTAGGCAGCCCATAGCTTGTGTCACATTGTCTATCAATAACCATGACAAGAAAATAGTGAAATAACACTTACCTTACCATGGAACAGAACGGCTGGCATCACAGCCCCTCCCCAAAACTTCAATGTATAATGGTGCCAGTGCGACAGGGAGAAACTGACCCAGCAACCCAACATTACTTGGCAACCATTATGACATTAAAGCTTTGGCTTTCACCCACTAGACCTTAGAAGTGACAACAAAGCCAGGCCAGTACAGGGACATCCCATTTATTTTGCAGTCATATCAAACCACGTCCACACGACTCCTCTGGCTCCCATCCAACTTTTAAGCTCGAGCGACACTTACACAAAACCAAAGCTTCCCAGTCATAATGGTGGCGCTTCTAACGCTACTCTAAAATGGTGAGCCAGGTTCCCACTACGCTAAGTCATCTGAAGACCGGGAGGGCCAGCACCTATGCACTGAAAGGAACAAAATCCAAAAATCAGCCTCACGAGCTGGGCAGTTGACAACTGGAAACTTTACCTACGACACGGCCACGACTGCCTCCGACGTTGCAACAGGGAGCAGCACCGAACTGAAAAAGAACTTGAGGCAAAAAAAGAAAAACCTGTCCTAGTGGTGAAGTTTTTGCAAGTGTAATGTTGGGTCGTGAAATGACAGTCCAACGGACGCAGTGTTAATGTTTATCTTGGAATGTTGGTGTGTGTTTGCGTTGCGGAACGGGGTGTATCGTGTGGAATAGTTTTTTTTTTATGAAGTAAACTACCAGCTAATCCAAGGAGTCTGAATTATTGTACATGATGGGTGCAGGCCATAATCTGATGTGTTCAAGGTTTTCATTCACTGTACACTCACTCATTCACTTTCTTCATTGCAGTCAGTCACGATCCATTCGCTGCCTGCACCGCATCACTGGCACACAGAGACACAAAGAGCACTTTCCCTCCCAAACCCAAGTTTTACTGCTCTTCTTTCGTTACATAGTATTACATCAATGCCCTAACAAGCCCTAACCAACATACACCTCACACAACCACACAACAGGACATACACACGCACAAGAGGAGGGGATTACAAGCAATACTCACCGAAGGCGGGCAAACGATCCAGCATCGGTTGATGACCCAAGTATCGTCCGCAGGTGGAATCAGTCGACGCGACAATCTTCGCCAAATGGCTACCGCGAAACTGTCTTCTTCCGGGGAAAACTTCTTCCGACGGACTTCTTCCGAGGTACGCAACGCGTAAAAAGGCCGGAAGAACTCACACGGGACACAGTGACAAAGGATTGCAACGAAACAGGGGGGTTGCCATCAAGTCTTTACTTCTCGTATCTTACAAGGAGTGGTGGTACATCACAATCAAGACACAGCCCTAACACCCTAACCTTACAACCTTTCTCACATTTTGCCTGTACAAATGTATCGTGGAGAGGGCTAGTTTGTAGCCAGGGAATTTACAAATACTTAGGTCCCGCTAAATACTGCAGGAATTAGAAGTCCAACAAATTAACCCTCCCCAGAGGCAATTCATAAACCCACTGTATAACACTCGTGTACCAGGGTTTGTAGGTGCGGAGGCCACTGCGAACGCAGCGGCCCCCCTCAACAATGGCCCGGTGCAAAATGAAATTTGACTGCATGCTTACCATGAGATGGTGTGGAAGTTTGCTTGTCTGGGTGATAGTTACTTGGACCGGCAACGGCAGGTACACCCGAGGAGTCCATAAACAACATGGAGCCACTCGTACTGCTGTCGGTTGACGCGGATGCTTGCTGGGCAGGAACCACCGGTGATAACGTCGACTCATTGTAAGGTACTAAACTAGATGGTAAAGGTTTGATGTCTGAAACGAAACAGAAAATGCAGCGTGAGACTAGAAGCTAAGAATGTGCCAACCGAATCCGTGAATCCGAATCCCAGTGCCCAAAACAGCAAATCAAATCAATCTTTCGAATCCACCAACCACGTTCATTAGTTTCTTTATAAAATTGGTGCCTCCGAAGCCCAGCGGACAAAACCACAACATAAAGGTCTGATATTACAAGTTTAAAAAGTAAAACTGTTTTCCTTAGATTCCTTTTTCGTTTTATGGAATGAATTCAGACTCGAGAGATTGTGTCTTTCCTGTAGTAGATGAACAGCATGTTAAATAAATTACACTTAGCATATATATGGAAATGTTTTCTCCTGAAAGTGAGCTATTACTTGATTTGTGTATCATTAAACAAAAAGTTCAAATTCTGCTTCAAAACACTTTTCAGTAGAGTTTTTCCCTGGCTTTTAAAATCTTTTGAAGAAAGGATTCGCGATTCGTAGGACCTTCCTTCGATTCGGAAAATTCTGGATTCGTCCCAACTCTACTAGAAACACAAACGCAAATACAGATCAATTAATTGAAGTGCACGTGTTCTTTAATGCCCAGTATATTGCAAGAGCCTCCCTCTTTTGTGGCAGCAAGCGAGCAACCAATTGACACTGCCTAATATGTGGGGCCAGCCCAGCAACAGATTTCGTACACCAATTACACGACGCAACTGTTAAAAATTTGGGGAACATTTAATCCACACACACAGATATATACACAACAATCATCATTCCATCTTTACTGGCTGCCGCGAGCGTTCTCTCGCGATGGCGTTTTTCCACACTCGTCTCTCGTGCCGACAGTGGGCGTCAATACTCCGACAGCACTCCTTCCACAACTCATTGGAGGCCTCGTCAGAGTCCGTAGTGTACGCCGACAACACGGTCGTACGGACAAAACCCAATTTCTCGGCGTCGAGGCGAAACTTTTTGCAGGCACCCGAACAGTTTGACTGGCGCATTTCTTCGGACGTGAACACAGTCCTAGCAACATTGATGGCAAACTGGCGGACGTTCTGACTGCGGAACCTCAGCAGGGTCAGTTGCTCTGGTCCAGGATAGCGGAATGGCGCCTCCGTCCGTGCAGTCTGGCCCGTGACGCTCCCGGCGGCGCAATCTAAGAGCCACACAACAATACGAGCGTCAGGAGCCGGGCTGCACGTCCCCAAAAAAGTCTAGCACTAAAATTACGCAGCGTGCCATCAACATTCCCAAGTGCTACAATCTCTTCCCTCCAACCCAAACCCCCAATTTCCGAGAGAATGTAATCACCTTGAGTAGAAATGGAGATGTCGGAAGGCAACGAGGCAGGAATGAGAGCTGAGTTTTCATGAGATGACCCTGTGTGATGCGTTTGTGACTCTTGTAGTTGTGACGATGATGCGACTTCAGAAAACATGGGAACCTGCAAAGAAGCACACATTAGGCCCCCCGTTTTTCCCGCCCGCGGTCACCAACCACCTACATTTTCCGTCGTCATAGACTGCTCCATGAGATTAGAGGCGTCAACCTCAAAGTCCGCGTCATCGGGTGAACCCACATCGTCCGCAGGCACAGAGTCCTCCCGCGTCGTCGACACTGCCGCCGTCGCGTTTAACACCTTATTAGTCGTCGCCGGAATCTTGGCCGGAGAAGGCACCGCTAACCGATCACTAGACAAACTTCCGTCCTCGATGATTTCGGGGCTTTCCGGAGCCCCTTTCACACGCGTCACAGCACTGCCGCCTTGGTCCTCGGAGTCGCTCTTGTTGGAGTCGCTAGGCGAACGTCGTCTTGGTCTTCCTCTTTTTCGTTTTGACAAAGGCGGGCTTTCCGCCCGAGGCGTCGATCCTTTCGCGTCTGCCTCCGTCGCTGTCGTGCCAATAGGAACTAGACCTTGCCTGTTCTCGCCGGTGACCTCCGCGAGTCCCTTGACTTTCAGAGTCTCTGCCGTTTTGAGTAGGGCGGAAAGTTGGTCCTGCGAGACGTTCACCTCGCCACGGTACATGAACTCGACGATAGCTTTCAAGTCCACATATCGCATGTCCTTTAAAATCACAATGGGGTGTTTGCATGGGTTTTCGACGAATAACGCCTGGAAGAAGGGGCTGCACGCTGACAAAACCATCTTGTGCGCCTTGAGGCTGAGGCCCTCACAGGCTAACGTGACGTCGACGAGGGCTTCGTTCGATAGGAGCTGCTCGAACACCGTCAGCATGTTCGACTGATGGTTGTTCCATTTTAAACAGAACTGCTGCGAACCCATCTTGTTTCTTGCTATCTGAAAGAAAATAGTTCGCTGTCAAAAAATATGCCAGGAGATTACTAAAAAAAAGAAAGATGAAAGCGCCAACTCAAGGTTGAGGAAATCCGGTCACCACTCAGAAGCGTACCCTCACGAAAAATGGCGGCCATGACATTACATGCCCAAAATGGCTACCATGGCGTAGATGCGTACTCACCACCCGATCGCATTACTCCATTGTTTTCAACACAACCTGTACGCGTTGCACATAGACTGTTCGTAAGCTCCACATCAAAAGACCCTCTGCTCTTGCCGCAAACGCAGGCATGGCGATAACGACACACTTCACGCATATTCTCCTCTACGCATTACTAATTTTGAAAGGCAATGTACCGCCGAGGTGCTCAGGAGTGGGTGTCGGTCACACCACGTTGAGGAAAAACCAGAGAATAAACACTGAAAGGTGTCTGATATCGACATGAAGGCGGTTATCATTCGGTGCAAAACGTAAGCAAAGATGGCGTCGCTGTCAGCTAACACGCACAATGACATTCATTGCAATTCAACGCGATTAAAAACTGAACCGCGTGCCCCTGCATACTGCCTCCGAAACCGCGTAAAAGTCATGTATGTCCCTACGTTTGACAACCACCACGCCCGGAAATGCTTTCGTAATATCGCCATCTTGGTAACAAAACAAAGCCGCCCGGATAGCAGCAGAAAGGTAACAAGGAATCCCACGTGACTCGTAGAAAACACGGAATATGGCAAAATAAGCTGGGTGAAAAGTAATCTTACCTATTCAGGACTAGTATTTTACGTTCCGTTGCCCCTGACGGAGACGGCGGCCTTCCGCCCTTGGTTCCCCAGCACTAATGCACAAAGCTGACGCGAACAACATCTGTGGGGAGCGGTACGGGGTCTTCGCATTTGAGCAAACGGGTTCTGCGGGAGATTCAAGTGCCTACGTCATATATCGCGCAGATTCCCACCAACGGCGGTTGAGTATTCGCTTGCTGAATCCCCCAGAAAGAAGGATGGAAACCGGGGGGGGACGGGGAGAAGAAGAGTGGTTGTTCACGCGAGGCTTTTCATGGCGCATGCGGGTGTAGATCAGTACTCGGGCACCATTTTTATTGATCGTATTTTCCCACGCACCCCGACACCACGCGATTGCAACAGCTAAATGCGTTGCTGGGGCTCCTAGCTTGTTGGGCGCTGTTTGCACGTTAAAATGTGAGTTCAGGTACACATAGTGGCTGGTGGCTGTACGAAAGGACAGATGGTGTATCGGCTGCTCTTTCTTCTTTTTTTCGTTTTGGTTGAGAAGTAAAAAATGGCAGCCGAAAGATATTACTGCATGCTCAAAGTATGCAGTACTCTGCTTTGTACATTTTGAGTATCTAAGTAGCCATGATGACAAAGTGAACAACGTAAACATGATAAAAAATGGCAAGCAGATAATTTTTAACGGAATGAACGGAACGGAAAGTTTCTCATGTGGAAATGTTTCTTGTCGCTTCGGAATTCTTGGAGCTGTCATTTTCGACCCTCAGCGTTCTCAGTCAGTTTCATGCGCATCAAAAACGTGTCCTCCACAGTAGATGCCCAAGCACATGTGCATAACAGCGTAGGATTAATATAATTTTGTTTTGTACTTTCACGGATTAATGCGCTGCACTGATAAAACAAAGTCGATAGTGCATTGTGCCCATCGGGAACACATCTGTCACCAACAGTGACCGTTGCTTCTGCAAATTATTATAACTGTTTTCACAGAAGTTGAGTGGACCAGTCAAACGCTAAAATGTGTGAACGCCATCATCGGAGAAGGGAAGCGTAGGGGAGCCTGTTTGTATGTCTTTTTGTGTCTTCGTCCCTGTTTCGACTGCTCCTTGTTCTCCGAGTCATGTAGCAACAAGCCCATCAAGCTACTCTAGTCATACATACTGCATACATGTATCCAGAAATGCAACAAGTTTAATGTGTTCTTTGTGTGACGCTTATTCGCTCTTTGATAAATGGTGGTGGTGGTAGTGAAAGAGCTCACCGCTGTCGGCTTCACGGAGGTGGGCAACGTCACGACTAACGCTCTGGGGGGAATGTGCGTCCTGGGTCGACCGCTAAGGGAACTGTGCCGACATGTAGGTTCGAACCCGGGTACCTCCCAGTCTCGACGCTCCTTGATTAACACGTACTCACTCTAACACTAGTGCTGGACTTGAAGGCATCCCCAATAAACATTGGGGCTAGAACTCCGGGCCAGCGTGGAATGCTGGCATTCCATGATGACGTTTCTTCTTCTTCGTCTCCCTCCGCAGTAGCGCATAGCACGGGGCAATTGGCCACGGATCATGACGTTACCCACATGAGACCCATCGTGCTGCACATTCCCCCAGGGCGTGAGTCGTGACGTTGCCCACATACGTGAGGCCGACAACGGCACGCCCTATCACCACCACCACCCATCGTGCTCTTCTTCTTCTTCTTCGTCAAAAGCATAACTCACCCGATCGCGTTCCCTCCACTTTTGCTTCCTCGAGCTGTGGTTCATTTTTGTGTTTTCACCTTTTTCGCGAGTCAACAGCACTTAACTTCTATCGCTGGAAGTTGCTGGAGAAATTTTACAGTTGTATCTGGCAGTGTACAGGTATACAGCCGTGGACAGATGCAGCGAGGACATCAGGATTTAGTATGTGTCATGCGCGAACTTCAGCGGAAAATCTACCTATATAAAACCTCACGTCTGCCCTGCAGAAGACCCTCCGGAGAACCTATAGGGTCTATAGGAAAGCCTATACTTTACTCTTACATTTTTGTCTTCTTCGGATTTAGTCCACACAACCGCGATATATATATATATATATATTATATATGCAGGAAAAATCCCTTTTTTTCCTGCATTGTAATTCACTGGCTTGCACTGTGGCATTGAGGAGTGCTCAGTCACCCTCCCAGGTGTATATCGCTCGCTGAGTGACCCCTGGTTTGCCAATTCGGAACGATGCGCTGCTACTCAGGGCTGACGAGCCGCAAACACGGCGAAACACGTGTCCTCTGGTGCTGCCTCATCGTTCCATGAGTATCTATAGTATCTATATATTATATATATATATATATATATATATATATATATATTATATTTTGAAACGTTCTGGTGCAGAGGGTAGTTCGTTTTGTTTCTTTTGTTTCTCGGAAGACACTGTGAGCGCGGACACTGTCGTTTTTTCGCGTTTTCTGCCTTAACAGTGTGACGTAACGACGACCACGACAAAAATTCAGTGGTTTTTGTTGGGTGTTTCGTCTGTGTCGCGGCACTGTGATTCTCCACACACACAAACGACACCTCCTATACACGCAACGCAGACTAACTCCGAATATGTTAAACAAAAGCACGCCAGCAGGTGAATTAGGAAGCGGCTGATGTTTCTCTATGCGAATAACATAAATATGCAACTTTAGGTATGGAATGTCTTTTGACTTGACTTTGCTCTTTTTCTTCTTGTTTTGTTAGAGAGGAAGTGACTGAGCCTGCGAATTTGTGTATGCGAAGTAAACAGAAACACGTTGCCTGCAAATCACGTAGAAATCTGCTTATAAAACGGGATATCAGACTGCCAAAACTATAGATGCATGAAGGTGGGAGGGGGGAGGGCATTGTCCCCCACCTTCTGATGCCCCTGATTTGTACGACACTTTCGGATCCCAGCAAACTACAGACGTCCCATCGTCCATGGAATATTAGAAAATATAGATATTTGGACAGCCATGGGATTTTCTCAGACAGCCTATAGCGATCACCATGTAGCGTAGCCCCGGGGACTATGCTTTTACCCAAACCCAGATGTCCCAGGAATATCCGTGGAACGTTAATGACAGGATTTGGTATTACGAGCAGAGTTTATCCGTTTATCCGTGAACTAACATTGTTAACTATAACTACTGAACACACCTGATTGATTGGTTTGTAAATAAAAAAAAAAAGACTTACCTATTGAACTACTGAACCATTGTAGCGTAGCTAGGAAAAAATATTTCGTGTGTGTGTGTGTGTGGGGGGGGGGGGTTCTATGGGAACTTTACATAGGGAGGGAATTTCACTCTCGCTTTCCTTCTTCGAAATTAGAGGGGTTTGAATTGCCGACCCCCCCCCCCCCCCCACGGTATTAAATACGGGACACACCTCATTACGTGAATTAACAACCAACAATAGTTCTTTTCTTCATTGGTTTACATGCTTCAGCTTTCGCGTACGCGAGCTGCTTGGTCATGTTCACCAACGCTGCTGGTTAACGTTGAACCGAGATTACGGGTTGCTAAAACTTGAAGTTAACGCTAAATTCTTTTTTACAAACGTTAGTTGGTGACGTGATGAATGTTTCACTGACAATAACTCCTTTCAGTGAAGCACAGTTAAGCATTAAATTCAAGTTAAGATAATGGTCCGTTGATTTCGGTTCAAGTATTAATTGGCGTTGGTGAAACCGGGCCTAAATAACCTATAGTCACAGACCTATTTTGTGACTCTGGTCATGTCGGCCCATACAATCGGCGAAGGATTGTCTCTATGACTGACGCGCGATCATATATTCTGCACACAGATGTACATAACAATGCAGAACAACGTGCGTGGCTGGTCATGCATGCACATGCTGTGGAATGAGCAGCGCGATTGTTTGATTTGAGCGTAGAAATGACGTTCCTTTGTTTTAAAGCGCGATTTTAAGGCTAAGTGAGGAAGCGCTGGAATAATTGGATCAATAATCGTCAAAAGCAGTTCAACCCGCGCATGCTCACTTGGCGCGGCATTGTTTAAAAATCGAACAGTTAGCACTCGTGTGTATGCTTACGCCGTAACTGGGAGCCAACAAGGCTACCGAGGGTTTTTGAAAGAGCAATCTTTGCACACTTTCGTAATATCTACACACGTTCAGCACATGCGTAGTTACTTATGTGTATTGTGCTATATGTGTTACTAACATTTGTGTTACTTATGTGTATTGTGTATCAAATTGGAACGCACTTTAACGGGACTGGCGTCATTCAAGAGAACTGAGGGGGGTTACTCTCCGTGGAAGATGTCCGCGAAGGTTTGGGCGCAGGGCTCTTTTTGATTGCATTTAATTTAAATAAATAGCCCTACTTTATTAAGCTAGTCAATGGCATGTTAACTAGCACTTCAAATTTTCAGTTATTAAAAAAAATTCTGTGTAAGGGCCGCGAAGCAACTGTGGCTATGAGCGACGTGCAGATATGGACGGATGGATGGAGAGAGAGGGCAGCAGGAAGGAGTAGGGGACAAAGGGGTTAGTGTGCGTCCTGGCCCGACTTCTAGGGGAACTGTGCCGACATTCGTCCGAAACGTCTGCCTGAAAACACGGGGAAAAACCTGAGACAGCGCAGCCGGTGGTAGGATTCGAACACACCACCTCACAGTCTACAGAACGATCTTGGCTACCAGCAATGAGAGAACGTTTTTGCCCACTCGGTCATATCGGTGGTATAAATTTTAAATTGATTACATTAATTCAAATAATGTTAGCCCTTCACCAAACCATATAACGCCGGCGTTACATGCAGTTTGTGTGAGCCACGTGCAGGAATCGGAAAGACATATAAAAAAAAAACGAAAAAAAGAACATAATTTTTCTCGACGTAAAAAAGCATGAATATGTACATAAAAACGAAGCAGATAACCAATTAACGCTTAATGGAGAAACAATTAAAAAGAAGCGCGGGCACTATAGATGAGAGCCACTTGTTATCAACGCTATACAGCTCGACCTCTGCGAAACCCGGTGGGAAACAGAGGCCGTGAAGAAGAAGAAGAAGAAAAAAAAAATCCCTCCTCTTTAAAAAGAAAATAATAAAAGAAGAACAAAGAGAGAAAGGGAAAACCGCTCCAGACCTACAGAACCAGCTGGCGACGTCACGGAACTGGCGCCCCTCTGTCAAATACGTTGCCCCGCTGAAGAGAAAAACCGTTCAGGAACACACAACAGACTGAAGAATTTCTCAGACTGGGGTTGGGAAACTATGCAACGGCAGAGGATCGCGGATCGTTTGTTTGTTTGTTTGTTTGTAAGAAAAAAAAAAAAAAAACAAGGAGAAATTGAACTCGTCTCCCGACCTGTTCTGCGGATCGCGGATCGTTTGGATCGGGTGACTGCGGTATTCGTATGAGAGGGAAGATCGTGATCCAAAGTGAAGATCGGATCGCGAATGCTTCAAGCGCGGTCCTTAATATGCTTTCATATGAAACTGTCTATTTACGGGTTAAAATGTTCAAAGTTGAAGGCATCACTGGAGGCTTTTCATTTTGGGATCAGCTTGAGAATGAAATATCACCTACCGAATCTGCAGTCGAAAAAAAATGGCTTTATAATCGGATTTAATTTGTATAAACTTCATCCGGGTGCTGCAAACGCGCAAAAAATCTGGTACGCTAGCGGGGAATTACGTATTTCGCGTAATGATTTGGGCAACGCTTCCTAGAGTTTGAGGGAAAACACAACACAAGAGACGAAATGGATATAGGACAAAACTCATATCCGAGTTGATGATGGTAGTATGAACAGTCGATGATAAGTATGATAAGAGTTTGGACCTGTGCACTTCGTCTTTTGTTTTCTGACTCACCTCACGCTGAACGAAATTCTACCTTATTCCAATCCAGTCATTTTACCTATCGAAGTGACGTATTTGTATTCAAGGTTGCGATTTTTCGTATGGTCGAAATATAGCATAGTCCATTGTATTTTGGTGCTGACATAGTCCCACGTGTTTTTTTAAATTTTGATATTAGTGTTGCCCCATAAATATCGAAAGTAGGAAGTCAGCTAGCTGGTTAACCTTTTCAGTGACTTCCTTCTTTCATCATTAATTTCTTAGGCACTTGAGGCTTTGTATGTGTTTGTCCTTTCTATGTGTTCCATTCAGCCTCAGAACATCAATTCCCATCATGATCAATTCCCATAAATATTATTACAAAGAGCAGCAACGTCATCCAGGAGCACACACAGAAAGAGTCAGTCAACATCGAGCGGTGAGCCGGCTGAGTGCTCAGCGGAGCAGCTGGAAAGAAGGTAGATGTCGGATGGGGAGGGAAGGGAGTTTTTGTTGTTCCTCGCTGAGAGGAGGGCTAACATGACAGGCAGGCAGCAGTAGCAGATGCAGGAATGGCCTCCATGTTGGATGAAAAAGAGGCTCTGCGTGCACGGAATAGAGCAGCGTGCCCGCATATAAGGGGACATTGTCGTTCGCAGTCTGTCAGCCCCATGTAGTGCTATTTCTTCGTTTCGCTTCAGCTTGGCAACGGGAAATTAAAAGGAGAATAATGTGAAACGTCTATGGGTTTCGATATATATATTTCTTTTTCGCATTAGAATAGGCAGAAAATTTTGTTCTGTTTTTGCACCGCAATAGTTGTCGCTTCAGCGCTAAGTTGCTCACCCTGTACTTCTGCGTGACTGACGATAAACGTTACGGAAATAAGATTACTGCAGATTATCTATAGATTCATTTTATGTTGTGTGGCTGTACATCGGAAAGGGGTAAAAGCGGGTTTTACTGGGTCGAACCGTAAATAACACGGGTCTCCAAGGCTCACTGTAAAAGTAGAAATTTTCGCGGGGACTTAATTGTCGCGAATTTCACGATCGAACCTTTTTTCACAAAATTAAGGTTCCGCGAAATATAGGTAGCGGGGACGAAAAAGCATGAGCACTGGAATTCGCGACGGTATGAGCTCCACGAAGACAAATTTACTTATTTGACAACTTTTATTCTTTCAACCTTGTTCTCGTTAAACATTTCTATAATTGGAACGTCACTTCCGGATCAGTAGTTTATATTCGCATACTGTATCACTTGGCATTGCAGAGACCTCTTTCACAAAACCAGCACGTCATTGTCACGGGATTGGGCTTCACGTAAAGGCTCTATAAGCTATAGACTGCATGTAGAAGCTTTATGTCACTGCCGGCAGAGTCGAGAACCTCCGATCTCCCCGATCCCTTCCGCTTCCGTCCGCTTCCGCACGAATTCGCGAAATTAAGGTCCCGCGAAATACCCCCGAAACGCGCTTCCACACCGAATTATTAAAACCGCAAAATTAACTACTTTTGCAGTATTTAATTTTGATAGATGAGAATTTGTCGAGTACATTTTTGGGCCGCCACGGAAACTGTGAGGCTCCGTTCATTTCCTTGGACTGCCTCTTGGATTTACCTATATGAAAAGAAAGAAAGAAAAGAAAAGGAGCATCCCGGTCATGCGAAAATTGA
Source organism: Ornithodoros turicata (assembly GCF_037126465.1). Lineage (NCBI taxonomy): Eukaryota > Metazoa > Arthropoda > Arachnida > Ixodida > Argasidae > Ornithodoros > Ornithodoros turicata. The sequence goes on from NC_088203.1 coordinate 83,013,027, forward strand.
CTTTGATAAAAATGGTGTCGCGTTTTGTAAGAAACGTTTGTACTGAAACAATTACGTACGTTTCCTTGCTGTTTAATACAGGAGTTCAGTTAAATGCAGCGGAAGTCATCCGCATATCACTGTCATCATGTATATATATATCTCTCTCTCTCTCTGTTAAATGATTTTTTACGGCACAAACAAACTGAAATTAATCGCGCGAAAGAGTAAATTATGGTAATAAGTGCAAGAGAACAGGACACATTAGTCCGCACGAAATGTGTAAAAGAGGGGTAAAGATGAAAGATGAAAGTCACTGAAAAGGTTAGCCAGCTGTAGGGATCGAACCCACATCTTCTGGGTTACCGGTCCAGGGTTCTACCAATTGAGCTAAGCTAACACGATTTGAGGCTCTGTTTGTATCTGTCCCTTTTATGTTTGTTCCAGCCTCAAAACATCAGTTTCTCTCTTGTTCAAGGGGTAAAGGTTCTTGTTTTTCCATCTTTCTTAAGTACTGCTTTTTGAATTAACTTCGAGAGATTATTACACGTGTGTAGGACGTCTTAGCAGAGTAAAGTGGTAAAGAGTAAAAACGGGTGAATTCAGACAAAGTGCTCAGATTTATTCGGATTTTTCAGTTGTAACATTCGGAACTCAGTTGTAACATGGCTAACTGACGGATGAACCTTTTTGGAATGGGTAGGGTCCTGCACTCATCGCAGGGAAACATCCCACATCATCATCATCATCATCATTATCTATTCATCTATGTTGTTGTTGTTGACGGATGAACTTAAGCTTCCAACTAGAAAAAATTAAAACCGACTTAAAAATTTGCAGAAAATATTGTGATAAGATGTGAGAAATAGTGCTACATATGAATGAAAGTACATAGCGCTGTTCTATAAGAAGCAAGAGAACATATATTTCTTGCGGTGTAGGCGGTAGCGGAGTTCCAAAGCTTAATTACCTGCCTAATGCGTAAACAGAAAAACGCAGTAATTTGTATACATCTTGGAATAGAGAGAAGTTTATGAGAACGACATCGAGTGCATGGAGTGGTGAATTTGTAAGAAAATTTAATGTGTGGTATACTGATTAGGTTTTGTAATTGTTGATACGCAAGTAGTATGGATCGCGGCAAGACTAAAAATAAAAGAGAAATATATTAAACAAGGGCAAAGAACTAATTTTTACAATTTTATTCCTCAAAGCAGTGGTTCAAATCTTGGTCCGCTATTGGGCCGAGATGTTGCGCTGCTTGGGCTACTACACTTGGGCGCAACTGTGTAGAAGTGAGCGAGGCGAACCAGGTGTCGTACAAGTAGCAAAATTTTGTTCTGTAAAACTGATTATTTAATCGTTTATTTCGTCACAAGGTATCGCATGAGGTTTGCCGGATTCATTCGACTGTCTTACAACACTTTCCCGCAGCTAACGCATCGTAGGTTGCTACTGCATGATGCTTGTAAATCCTAAGTCTATGTAGGCAGCAGAGAAGCTCCAAACAAACAATTCACGAAACCAATGCGTGCCAGCGCCAGGGGTTGAACCTGGAACCCCCTCGACACGTTCGCCTATACAGGGTGTCCCAGCTAACTGCGAATATATTTTTAAAAAATATATATAACACTTTTTCCCAAGATGAAATCAATTGCAACATAGCATATGCTGAAGGGCACTCCTTAGGAGGGCATCAGCAAAGTCCAAAGGCAATGTCTTAATTAACTTTTTAATTACAAAAGCTACGAAGTTGTCCCAATGAGAACATCTGTTGAATTCTGTTCCCTTCGGTCACCTGATATCGTAGCCGTTTTCCGAACAAAAATCCGTTCGATACATCGCCCGCAAAAAATCCGTGAAGGAAAACCATTTTTTTATTTATTTTGTTCATTGCGCTTATTGGAAGACGCGTCTTTCCTTCACCCCCAATGTGAGAGGGAGAAAGAGCACACTATCGCCTCTCGCGTCCTGGAAAAAGATTAAAAAGAAACAGAAAATGCCATCCAAGATAAGATCAGTTCCGATAGTGTCACCCGATACATTTGTTTTTGTTTTGTTTCCGCAAGTTAAAACTCATCTTCGACGCATGAGGCGGCACTGTACTCCTTTCCCCTCTCACGTTGGGGATGAAGGAAATAATTAAAAAGTTAATTAATGAAAGTTAATTAAGACATTGCCTTTGGACTTTGCTAACGCCCTCCTAAGGAGTGCCCTTCAGCATATGCTATATTGCAATCGATTTCATCTTGGAAAAAGTGCCATATATATATATATATATATATATATATATATTTTTTTTTTTTTAAATATGTTCGCAGTTAGCTGGGACACCCTGTATATCTGGTAGCTCCAAAGTTTCTTCGAAGTAGCTTCGACTTTCCAAGTACTTGTGATGCTTTCAAAACATCAGAGAAAAGTAAAAGCATGGTGCGGAGGAATTGCCGGGTTGAGCCAACCGATGAAGACGACAGCTGCTGGCTCTACTCTTTGCAATGTGCGGCTAGCTGGTCCTGCGATCTCGATGTCAATCCCAATGCCAACGATCAAACGTCGCTGAAACCGTCCGATAGGAAGGCTGTGCGAGAGCAAGACTAGGTATAGCCAATCAAGTTTCACTTAGGGTGCTGAACAGTCTCCTGTCCGCGGAATTTCCGGACATCGGCTCGCAGAAGCCCGGTTGAGGAACACTGCCTTTGAGCGGGAACCGGTCCACTCGTCACAATCCCACTCGTCACCCGAAGACTCGTCACAGGATAATTGGTCACACCGTCCCTCTGGTACGGGGTCCTTTTGTCACCGGAACACTTGTCAAGGGGGGCTGTTCGTCACCGGAACAGTGGTTGCAAGGTTGACCCCGTTCCAAAGGGAATGCGTTTCACCGTGTTTTACCAAAGGGACTAGTCCAGTGGTCGACCCAGTGGTAACGCCGTTTGGTCGAAAGCCGTTTGATCGAACGCAGGACATTTGGTCGAAAACCATTTGATCGAACGCCGTTTGATCGAAACGGCAGCGGTCGTTTGATCGACTTTTTTAATTGGCTCACTTGGAGTGTCGAAAATGACAAAAAAAAAAAAAAAGACAAGGAAAAAAAAAGCTGCAGATCTAAATGCAGTTATCCTAAGGAACATTTAACTTTGTGTAATCTGCTTCCCCGTAAACACATTACTCATGCTAACCCACTTTTTCGTGTCCACAAAGCAGTACAAGGGCCAGGGTTGTTCACCCTTAACCCGTTGGACAACTGAATAGGTTTTTCCGCTTTGACACATAGTGATTAAACATGCTGTACTTGTTAATCCCCCAACCCTTTGTCAAATAATAATTGATGTCAAGTATTAAACATTTTGGCAAATGAATTAAAAAATAAGTAAATGACATTTTTGATGATTTGTTCCCGTCGAATGTGAGCAAATTTTAATAGTGTATTATTGTTTGTAATCAACTGACCACTGTATAGGAGAAAGAGCAGTTTCAGTTTATTTACGTTTCGCCTATGTGCAAGTGAACCTAAATTTAGTTCTTGCAACAGACATGTAACCGAAGAAGTCCTTCAAAACTTAGACAAGATAAGCAGGGCAGCAGATCTTTGTACTTTCTCTATTTCTTCGGATAGCGTGCATGTGTAGTGATTCGAGGCTGCAGATGCATACTCTAAGGTCGAACTAAGGTTTTTACATGCTGTAAATTTAATATCTCTCGTTGTACCATGGCGAAATTTTGTTCTTAGCACCCACAGACTTCGAGTGGCTTTGCACATATGATTATCCCGTTTCAGACCGTTCCGTTTAAATATGTCGCCAGCAATAAGAAGGGTGCCCAGAACAAGGATAGAGTATCGGCTGCTCTCAACCTGGGGCAGCTTTCTTCAATATGTGTCCTACTGATTCGTAAATGACAAACGTCTGCAATTAACCAGTGGTCTCCCCTCTTCGGCTGCAAAAAGCAAAAAAAAAAAAAAAAAAAAGAAAGAAAAAAAAGAAAGCAGAGGACACTGATTGACTGCTCCGTACGCTCGAGTCAAAAGTTACAGAAAAAGTGGTGCGGACAACGCAGTGCATGCAGCTTTGAATTCCCTTCGAACATCTTTCGAACAAACGGTGTCGATCAACCGGCTTTCTATCAAACGGCTTTCGACCAAGCGGCGTTCGATCAAACACCTTCGATCAAACGGCTTTCGACCAAACGGCGTTCGACCAAATGGGCGGACACCACAAATTTCACGTCTTTGCTAAAGGCACGGAGAGCATGGAAGTGATGAAAACTCAGCGTGGGGCTCCGTTGCTGGGGCGCGGACAAAAGTTGATAGACTGACCAAGGTTAGGTCAGGAGAGCCTTCTACGTATTTCACACGTTGGGGAGTGGGTCAGTTCATGTACAATATGCACCCGTCGAGACTGACCAAGGTTAGGTCAAAAGAGCCTTTTACTATTTCACACGTTGGAGAGTGGCTCAGTTCATGTAGAATATGCACCCGTCGAGACTGACCAAGGTTAGGTCAGGAGAGCCTTTTACGTATTTCACACGTTGGGGAGGACGGTGCGGTGAGCAGGTGGCAGGTTCACTGTGACGATTATTCCGGCGTGACGGCAGTTCCTCCTACGAGATGCCCTGTGACGAGTTGGCCTCCTTGACGAGTTCACCTATGACCAGTTGGACTGTGACGACCGGGCTTGTGACGAGTTCTCCTAAACCCCTTTGAGCATATGCAGGTGCAGACCTGAGTCATCTGTGTCAAGCACTATGATGCGATGGTACAGTCATAAAAGTACAGCACGTAGACATCAGTACAAAGAGTCCCCACTGTATAACATATACGCATTACATGCGTAAGATATATGCTACAATATCGTACTACGAGTACGCAGACGTACGTGTGTACAGATGTTCAGGCACACGCTGGTCGGATCATGTAGGGTACTATATTCACTCATGTCTCGACGACGGACCTTCTTCTCAAGAGCGGCGCCCTCTCAAAACACGCCTGCAGTTTCTTCTTTTTCTTTTCTTTTTAGGGCAAAATATATCTTGCTACACTATGACCATGGGCGCCTCTACGATTTTTTCCGGGGAGAGGGAGGGGCAGGGCAGAATGTTTGGGGTGATCATGCGTCAACTTTGCCCGCAACTACATTGTCTTGGCTCAGAAACCATATACGTTTCTGGAAGCCGGGTGGGGCCACCCCGTGACGGCGCCCATGGCTGTGACGTTTACTATTAGACGAGATCCGCTAACACGTAGAGGGACTCTGTCACACGCATATGTATTTGTACTTCCCAACGAGCTTGAGTTCCGTTTTCCCCGAGCTTCACAGTTAACACCATGAATAACTTCACTTGAGCAACGTCATCCAGTGTTGACCTTGAGTTCCGGTAGCACATGTTAGTTAGCACATAACGCGGTGGGGACGTTGTAGCAGACAACGGGGACAGGGCTGCCCTCCGATTCTTCTGATGGAAGGGCCACCGAGCATAGGTTGTGCGCGGTTAGGAACTCGATGACAATCTCAAACGTGGCTTACAAGCACCTTGATGACAATTCGTTACACACGACATAACGACTCCCCCGACTAACAAAGACGTGAAGAGCGTGCAGTACCAGTTAACCGCACTCAGGAGCATATTTGTTACGACACACACATACACGCATACATTGGATGATGATGGGGTGGGCGATACACCGGCGCTGAGGCGGTACACTTATTACGCGTTGGGAAAGGATGCGGGAATGATGATGGGGGCTTTCATAGAGCCGTCACCAGACCGATGGAGCACAAGTACTCCGCAAGAACACGAAGGCCTTGCATCCGGTGGGCAGCGTTTGACCACGGTCCTAGGATCATCGCGAGGTTGAACGGCCGCTTGTCAATGCGTTGCATATAGAGACTTCCATTAGTGCACACTCATGATGATATTGCACACAAGCCAGGATGACGTGGCAGAGACGTGCGTTTTGCATAGTCTTTTTAGAGCTGTAGAAGGCTTCTAGCATGCCCACGACCACGTCCACGACCACGACATTGGCGCGCATCCGAAGCCTAATTCATTGCCGCAGTGATTAAATGAAATTAGATGGCACGCCTTCTTGTGACCGCAGATTCATGCATGTACAGTACATTTTTTCTTCCTCTGTATAACACCACATCACATCACATATGCAGTACGTCATAGGGACGAAGCCACTCCTTGAACTATGGTGCAGATGGTCCCACGAGAAGCTGCAGCGCGAGAATCGACTACCGGCCTGTGATATAGAGTGAAATTCAGAGGTTGAAGGCGAGGTGGTGCCCGACATTTGTACGTATCACTTCGGGGAGCCGCGTATGGTTACGCAAGATGTCGCATCCAATGCATCAGTGCGGAGTTGTTTCAACCCACAGTACTGTCTAACACAGTGTTTCTCAACTTATGTTGTCCGACGGAACCCGAGATCATGCCGGCACGGCTTCAAGGAACACTATACAAGAGGCAGTAGAAGCGGGTGAGGCGAACTGTAGATGTCGTACAAGTAGCGCGTTATTCAGATTTTCTAATTGTTGCGTTTTTGTCGTAAGACATGGATGTTATGTGATGTGATATAGGAAGGGGGAAAAAAAGGGCGGTATTTAAGTCACGACAAAGACATGGGTTCAGCTTTGAAGGGTTCATTTGAACTGTTTGACAGTACATCCCCGCAGATAACGCATTGTGGCATGCCCCTGACGGTTGCAAAGCCCAAGTCCTTGTAGGCAAGAGAGCAGCCACAAAGCTGTTCCGAAGTTGCTCCGACTTACCAAGTGTTTGCCATGTCTTCGGAACACAACAGAAAATCCACAAGAGCCCCATGTTTTGCGGGAAAACTGTCGCGTTGGATTGCTTATTTGGCCAACCGAATGATGATATCAGATGGCTCTGCTCTTCACAACCAGAGTCTGTCTTGCAATGTGTCCGATGACAACGATGAGATGTCAGACACAGTCGGGTCGCAGCGCGCATAGCCATGCTCACAGTGCTCATTCCTTTTCTCACAGTGCACATAATTTCTCATATATGACATTTTTCAGCAGAGCGCAGGGCGCGACAGCGACCCCAACGATTTTTCGGCCACGTACGTTCAAGACCCTGTCAGGTCCAGGAGCGGATAGTTTCTTGGAAAGGCGGATCGCTGTCTGCATCTCTTCGGAGCTGATATCTCTATCCATGTCCACCAGTCTCTATTCCTGTACGCTGCTCTAGACGACGTCTCCGATCATAGGCGCCGAGTTTCATTTTGCCGGGAGGGGGGGGGGGGGGGGGGGAGCGCAGCGGGCTTCGGTCCAAGAGCGAACGCAATGTGTGTATGTGTGTGCGTGGACGGGGGGGAGGGTCAAGAGCACGCTTTCCCCGAGGAGCTCCTCCATGTTATGCGTGCGTATACAGTACCGTCGGATCATCACCGGACTTCCCTCTTGGAGGGCGACTTTTACGCCTTTAGTTTTACCGTGCGCGGAATTTCTAACTACTGCGCAGGCAAAATTTCTTGGATACATTTTCTAGCATTTTCGTTAAGCGCTCTGAGAACAGTCATTCGAAAACTCGCAGTGATCTGTGTCTCATTGACATGGGCCGGAAAGAATAGATGTAGTTGTTGTATAGGTAGGTTGTAGTAACTGTTCCAAGAAAGACTAGATACTGTTGTATGTGCGTCTCGCCATTTTTATTCGATTTCTACGCTGAAACGAAATAACGAAATGGTGTGATGTGATGTGATAAAGAAAAAAAAATGGGGATGTGTATTTCGACGAAGTCGAGCTGGCTACCCCAGTACGCTTATACACAAAGTACAAACAGATGATGAGAAAACAAGAGATGATGACCAGAGAGAGGAACAGAGATCATAAAAGAGTTCACCATGCAGTTCAAAAGTTTCGACCTAGTGAGTGGAATCGTGGAAGGAAGTGGAAGGAATCGCTGGGGGCACACACAGCACACATTAAGCGTGTCACAGAATAATAAGCCCGGCGGTTGTATGTAGAAAATCTTCAAGTGCCCTCAGCGCATGAGATTGGGGATTATTCCTACGCCGTGGTGAAAACTGTATTCCTTCGCACTGCGGAGTGCCCCATGAAGTCGACTGCGATGGCATTAAGATTTAATTTGCGGGCGAGCTCTTTGTGGCCGTGCAGAAGCGCCACGTGGTTCAGTCGGGCTTGGGGTATTGTTGATCTCAAATATGTTTTGATGCGACGGAGGCAGGAGAACGATATTTCTGACGTGCACAGCGTCAGTGGAATGGTCAGTGCTATTTTTAAGGATTCTGTCATTTCCGGTAAAATGTCTCTCATATAGCTGCCGTCATCGCCGGAGAAGAATTCTACAACATATTGAAATGTTTTTAAGTGTCCGACGCAACGCTGCCCGCGGTAACTCAAGACGTCCCGCATCAAAATCTGCACCGTAAAAATTAGAGACATACGTATTGTCGCTTCTCCCTGTGACGAAGCTCTCAATGTGTGCCATATGCTGCCACATAGCTGGTGGGCATCTATCAACCACCGATGGTTGCACGGTGTCGACTACCTCGTTGTATAGCGCTCTCGATATGTCTTCCGTGACTGGAACGCGTGAGCGTCCGATCCCCCATCATATCGGCGTTGCACCTTTCTTTGCATTGAAACCCCAACACATGACTCTTCAATGTTGGACTACTTCGCCTCCGTTTGCGTTTCGATCGTTCCAGAAGCGCGAGAAGCCGTGCCTAAGTTCAACAATATTCCCTTGGCCCAAACATTTAGATATGAGGCCGCCGCCTACAACAGTCACATGCAGTCCACCGACCCCTCGGTTGCCTTTTTCATTGCGTGTCGCTGCAGTCAGCACGAGGAATCACTGCTGCACCGCCTCCGTCTCGACGTTGCCCGCACCCCATTGCTTCTTTACAAAATGGGCCAATCCAGCTCCCCCTTGTGTTCCAGCTGTGGCGAGGTGGCCGACATTCCTCGTTGTCTTCTGCAGTGCCAGCAGCACATTCCCCCAACGGCAAGCCCTCCGTCGCCCTCCAATGCAGCTCGGCTGCAACACTCCTTCGGCCTATACGCAGTGGGCCGTCACCACGGCCCTGCTCCGCTTCCTGCAAGACTCGGGCCTTGTGTCTGCCCTCTGGGCTTCCTTGTGCCATGTCTTGCCTGTGCTGCACTAACTGTTCTTTCTTTTCTACTTCTCTTCTACTTTTCTTTTTCTTTTTATTTATTTAGAGTTTCTTTCATTTTCATTTGGCATTAGCCTGGATGACATTTCCAATTTTTTTCTTTCTTTTCATTCTATTAAATGTATCCCCCTTTTGACATTTTCCACCATTTGTTCTACTTGGTCAAATCTCAGTCCTAGTTTCCGTAAAGCTGAGCTCATGGCCTCTAGTCTTGAGAACACTAAAGGCAGGAGCTTGAGCATAAAAAACGTCTAGAATCTTGATCATACCTTCGCGAACCCACTTGCTTTCGCTCCGGCCTCGTTTCTTTCCTCAGACCAAGAAATGTCATCAGACGGCTGTAATTCTGAACAACCGATCGCAGAGAGGAAGCCTTGAGCGTTCAGCGTGTTGGGCAAAATTTTCGGAGGCTTGCGTTTCCGTCTTCTTGTTCACACCCTTACAACGCATGGAGGCGCTTTGGAGAGGACATGACGAAGTTTACCAAGTCTGCTGTGACGCCCAATTAATCACGGCACATGTCCAGTCGCTGGCTCATGTCCCTATAGCACTAAGTTAAGAGCGCCACTAAGTATATCGCTCGATGCTCTTCTTGTCGTACCAGAGCTTGAAGTCCACTGTGCTACCCTTTCATGTTTGCCGCACCGTCGTAGCACTGTCCACGGCACTTGTCAATAGGAAGATTGAATCGGCGTAGGATATCTTTCAAGATGGCGAAGATGGTTGTCGCTCTGGTGTCTGCTGTACTAAAAAAGCCGCAGAACAACTCCTCAACTCTTAAGTTCGCTTGCACTGTTCGGAAGCATATTGACACTTGTACCTTGACGGATATGTCTGTCGTCTCATCCATGAACACGGTATAATGCCCCACTTCACAGATTTCATCTGTCAGGGAACGAAGTACATCATGAGCCATCATTTCCAACTGTTCGTTTAAAATGTCGTGCGAAATCCACTTGAATTTCGCGCGGCGAAGCCGTGACTTCATCTCCGGTACGTCATTTGCGCGAAGTTCTAAGAGCTGTTGCAGATTGCTCTCTTTGTTGTCATGGCCGCGTATTGCCAAACCTTGGCAAGCTGGATACTACAGAGACGATAGTGTCGTTGCAAGCGCTTTTCTTGCCGCTTTCATGTCGCCCTGCGTCCCTTGCATACAGGCCGATGTTCGCGACATTTGCTCCCTGTTTCACAGCTCTTAAAGCATTCAATGCAGCCCTGGAAATTTGTCGCTTCATGTGCCTGAAATCTGTCAGGAGCTTTCTTTCAGTTGGTGAAGCCATTTTCCACAAAAGTCCGTTCATGCTTGTCTCTTGGAGTGTTCGGAAGAGGTATGTTCATCTCCGAAGCAGCGCTACAAGTTGACCAGAACGCCTTTTCTTTGGCTGTATCATATGAGAGCCACTGGTAAAGAGGCTCCCAGCTGGGCTGGTAGCGTCGTCCTTTTTTTTCCCCGAGGGCATTCAGTTGGGGCAGTAGCTTGATTGGAGGAAGTCGTTATGGCACCGCTTGAAGAGCTGCCGCCACCCTCGGTGGTGCGAAGTGCGTAGGTCGAAGCTTCTGCACTGGCGGAAGTACCACTATGTCTGCCCCGCAGTCTTCACCAGGAGGTGCACGCTTCTTAATCAGATATCATTCCATCGGGGAGCGACTCTGGCACATGTTAAACCAAACAAGTCCCGGTTACACTACATCACGTGTACCTCGTGTAGCTGAGTCGAGCGAGAGAGCGCCACGTCTAATGACACTATGTCGTGGCGATTCATAAAAACGCCTCCTGCAGTGGACCCCTGCCACAAAAGAACAATACATGACTTTCTCTTTGGGGACATGGATGACAGACACTTAACGAATTTGAAAAAGTAGAAAAATGTGTGCCGCGCAACATTCACACCATCAGTGTCGGATATCAGGAGGCAGGCTGCTCAGTCAAACAACGGCCACCACTACCGGGCCGGCTTCGCGTGAGTTGTAAAAAAACTAGAAAAAAGCTAGGAAAGGAGTTGTAAAAAAAAGCTAGGAAACATTTTTAGACACGGTAGTGCCACGGTGAAAATGAGAGTGGCAGTGCAGCCCCTGCTAGCGAGTTAATAACGAAAGATTTCAAGTGAGACTTACCGTGAAATAATAACAAAGCGCCGCGGTAAGTCTTTCCTTGAACACTTGAAGACACTTGAAGTTCAACCCAACAGGGCACGGTGACCACGATGTACCTCAAAGCACCGCCGAAACAATGCCTCACGGTTATACGCAAGGGAATGCAACGGGTGCAAGCAGGTTGAAACATGGAAGTCGCTTGCCTCGATCCTCGATGCTCCGATTTGTGCGGCATTGTACAGTTGGCGCTCGGCCGCCCGCAGATGCGCTTCTCTCCCGGGCAAGTCCGGACGCGTGTCGCGCGTTCCTTAGTCAATTCTCGGCCAGTTCTCACTGGGCGACGCCCGACGAGACGTCGTGAACGGACGGCGGAAATAGATGCGCATTTCCGGCGTTGAGACAGGAGAGACGTCCAGCCAAAAAAATTGCCATGCCGAACTTCTTTCACGACGTCGGCGAGAGCTGCCGAGAACGATATACCTGCGACCAATCAGGTGACACAGAAAGGCCACGCCTCCTGATTTTTCGCCTGCTTTTGACGACGGAATGCCACTGTGGTGGGAACATGAAAAATTGTGCGCTCTAACGGGGCGGCGGAAATGCGCCTCTACTTCCGCCGCCCGCTCACGACGTCGCGTCGTCGGTGGGAACTGGCCCTTAGCGGTGCGTTGGGTTGTACTGTGCGTGTGTCATTCCGCGCAAGACGGGATTATGGTAAAGGGACGAAACTGGGCGGGGGAACTAAGGCTAACGCGTTTCTGTAGCATGAATCTCATTGATCGCCCTAAATTTTTCGTTTCTTTCTGGTCGTTGATGGAATGCGAGCAAGAGTACATGCAGTGACATGAAGGAAAGCGGAAAGAGGCGGTCCCTTTGGGGACGCAATACGACATGGAGTGGAGATTTGTATTAAGAAATCATTAAGGTTTTGTTGTGTTAAACTGGGTTGCTGTTTGCTTTCGCGATGTGCGCTTTCCTTTTTGTAGTGCAATTGTGTGATAGAGAGCGTCAAGTTTGGGTGCCTGACCACCCCTGGGGGGGGGGGCGTGGCTGTCGCCCCAGAACATATTCGGGGGGGGGGGCAAGCTCCGGTAAGGACATCCTTACCAATCACTACCTGCTCCTCCCCCGCCAACATTTCCGCCTGATTCCGGGTATCTGGCTTGATCGACTGCCAACGCTTGGAAGGGCTTCGGTTGCTCCACAAGTCATGTCCCCTTACCACCCTTATCACTTTCTGAATACGAATACGTTCCGTTGGCGTACAAATAGAAAAAGTGAGAAGCGGTCGTGACTGTTTGCGTGCCGATATGGCACTATATTGACCTGAGCCGACGGACTTCGAAATGTGCCGACAGTTAACTGTTAATGATGGAGAAAAGACGTCCACATCTCTGCCAAAGCCAATTGCTGAACATGGCAGCGTACTATCCCTCAATCCTTTGGAGTCAACGTTCATCGCGTTGCTGCGTTTCAGCAGAAACGAAATGAAATATTTTTTGGTGATATACAGTCACGCTTGCTGACAGGACACTGTTAAAATCCTGTAACATCGTGTCATCCAACACTAACTCGTTCGTCGACGTACAGAAGCTTGCAAGGTCCCCTGAACAGAGCGGGAATTAACAGGGAGCTGAGTTTGTGACCGTTTTTGTGTTTGTCTGTTATCGTCCCTACATCCACCGCGTTGCCGCATTAAATCGTCTCGGGTTTTCAAGTCATGGATCGTCACCACCAGCTCGCTTGCTACCTAACTTTCCTTTCGTAGGGCATTTATGTTTATACACGTTTGTAAGCTGTTGCAATGCTGCAGCACGAAGAATGTCACTTCGCACTTCAAGTGGCTTGCTTGGTCACCCTTCGAGGAAACTTCGTGAAAGCATGGTTTCATTGCAACTGAGCCTTGAAGATGTCTGCAGTTGTAGTTATCGGAAGCCGGGTATCGGTATCGGGAAACAAAGCGTATATACGTTGTTAAAGGTACTGTAAAGCAGTAGACAAGCATGATATGCCGGGGATGTGACTAGAGACTTTGTTGCTTCTAAATACCATATGCGGAATCATACGACAGACAACGCGCTATAAATATTTTTAATTTGCCATGAAAAATGCGGCGTAGCTCTGCGGCGTAGTGGAGCGGTGCGACGCCTGGTGTCAAACAACCCCCTGTACAGCGGGCAACACTGAAAAGTGGTATTACACACTATTATACATCGGAACTTCGTTATTTTAATAATAGGGATAATAGCGTTAAACTTCGAATAAAGCACTATAAATTGGTTTTACCGTATTGCAGTCAAAGTGGATGGAGGTCTACTATATCTACAGCTTGTTGCATGCCTTCAAAGGGAATGGATGAAAAGAATGAATTGATTGAATTGAATGAATGAATGAATGGATGAAAGGATCGCAGGGAGGGAAAGTGTGAGAGAGAAGCAGGTTTATACTATGGCCCCTTTCTCCTTCCCTGGCAGAGCCGCGGAGCCGAACAGTCTATTGCGAGCTTGTTTCTCTTTTCTGTCCTGTTCGGAAATGACGACAGTACAACTCTATACGTTGGATCAGGTGCTCCACGTTTGGAGTGAAAGGCACGCGGACAGTTCCATGCCCCGGAGACTAGTAGTCACGTTAAATGTCACATCATTGCTCCTTTAAAGTCGAAAGTACCATTGGTGAATCTGTCGAGGGAGTCTGAGGCATCTCGCTATTTTCTATGAAGCGCTCGCTGTTCAGTAGCATGTGCTCCGTGTCCTCTGACATAGGGTGAGGCAACAACAACAACAACAACAACAAGTAAACAGTGACTATGACCTGGGGTGATTCACTACTGGAGAGCAGTACACTACCCCATTACACGCGAAACATTAGATGTGAGATATGAAAATGAAGTTAAAGTTATGCACAAGTACAACAACTGAACTGTCCTTCACTGGCCGGGCTACGCCACAAAAAGTAAGGTGAAGAAACACACACACACACACACATGAAAGAAACATCAATGGTCATTAAGATACAGAGCATATGGGACTCTACAGCGTCTGGAGCAAACCGGTAGACAAGAGGAACTCCAAGAACATCAGAAGACATGGACGGTGTTGCACGTGGCTCTGATATGGGCCAAGAATTGCAGCCAGATTGAACGTCTGTCGGCTAGCAGCACAGAGTTGCCGCCTCTCCGTTTCGTGGAGCTCACAATCCCAATATACGATGCAAAAACGCTCCTGCTAAGGCGGATGTTTTGGCAGCAACCGGTGAAGCAATATGACCCCAAGGTGTTCGTGAAGGTATGTGGGGTGGGTGTCGACTACTCACTCCATGTTGACAACTGTGAGCGCGTGTCTTTGTTGTTCTGAGTGAGGCTCGGTGCATCCATCGGAATGTGTAGCTGGCATGGTGTAATGATATAGCATCCCTGACCGGAAATAGGAGGATGTGATGTGCTCGACTCCCACAGGTGCTGTGCATTAATCGATGGAGCTACCGTTAAAGGAGCAATGAGGTGACATCTAACATGGCTCGAAACCCTGTCTCATCCGTCTAGCTGTCCATCAGGAGTCGTCATGCAAAATGTATTCGCTGCGCGGTGTATTGTCATTGTCACTGCGCAATCATATTTACAATATATATATATATACTGACAAAATCAGAGGCAGACAACGAAGATGTAGGAAGTAGGAAAAGGGGGAGTAATTTATTTACTGGTGGTAAGTTAAGAGGGGAAGTACTGGGAAGTAGGAAGGGTAGGGCTCATAGGGCTTCCAAAAGTGGAACCCCTTTTGGAAGCCCTATGAGGCCACTTAATACTTTTGTCCTGACGAAGGCGGAGCCTCCGCCGTAACGTAGACCGAATGTAAATTTCCCTTAGCGCTTTTTAATTCACTAGTTTAATTCACAATAAACCCTTTTTGTTTTCACTTAATACTTCTGTTGTCCACGTCTCGTTTATTTCGTACATATATACAAAGAACTCGGAAAAAGCAGCTGCGAACGGCCTGCACGATCATCGCGTGACGTAGGTAGGTCCCCGTGCCTTTCTCCTTTGCTTCTTTCTTCTCGGCTCACGCGCTGCTTATACCCGCTTGAGCTGCCTACGCCTGGCATAGACGACTTGATGAACGCATGAACGCAACTCATGAACTTGATGAACGCATGAATAGATAGCCTTGAGCTGCCTACGCCCTGGCGTAGAGCTTACCGGCTCTACGGCACGAGTCACGTGCCAGGGGAATAAGTGACGTCACGGCGCTCCATCCTGTTTCCCTCAGTCTTCGATACGCTCATTCGAAGAGTGGAGGATTTTTGAAAGGTCACCAGCGCTCGTCGTTCTTTCGCAGGATCTCGCTTTATTCGTTGCAGAACACGCCGCAGGAAAAATAAATAAAATATATGCAGTCACTTAAGTGCTGCTTTAAAGGGTAGTGTACGCACTTCAAAACATCGACACGAGTTCTTCTATGGTATAACTGCAACTTCATTACATTATGAAATAACGTACGCAGGTGTCGAATAAATCCCCGCTGAACATTCTCTTCCAGATGAGCGAAACGAACGCGTAGTTTCCAGACTTCGAGGTAACTCTTTACTGTAACTAAGTTCCTTTGTTTGGAAACTTGTAACTTGACTCGGTACTTTTGCACCGTGGTAACTTTCAGAGGAACTCGTTTTTTTTTTTTTCAGGTAACTTTGCCAAAGTAACTTTAGCTAAGTTCCAAGTTACTTTTAATTCGCTTTTCACTCACGTCCACTTATTTTCTTGCTTTCTCTCCGATTTTTTCATGGCATTTTATGATTCCACGTCAAGAGATCCAACGGGTCAAGAGATCCATCGAGTCAAGAGATCCACCAATGGATCTCTTGACTCGGAGGATCTCTTGACCCGTTGGATCTCTTGACCCGGTTAGATCTCTTGACTCGTCTGAGGGTTCGCCAGCCTTGGATCTTTTGACCCCTTTGTGTTACGTCGTTAACTCTAACATCGCTAAGCAGAAATTACCCGTATCGAAATACAAGGAACCCGTTTTACGTGGGGGGGTACCACCCATCTTGAAACGTTTCCCCCCTCACATATACTAATGTGCCACAAACAGGAAGTTAATATCACCAACCATTCCCATTTTATTAAGGTGTATCCATATAAATGGCCCACCCTGTAGAATACAAATGCAGGTGGCAAATCAACATCTCATTTTTATTGACTTAGTTACTTATTTTGTAACACATAGCGCAGTCAAAGAAAAGCCGACAGCTCTCTTATGTCATTTGTGTTAAAAACAGGTGGTTGCATTGTAAGATCGACCTGTTTGTAACACAAGATTTATAGGAGTGCTGTCTTCTTCTTCTTTTTTTTTTTTTTCAGCGCTTTGTGTTAGAGATTATTTCTATAGTTAGCGTGGGCTACGTACACTCACATTGGGTGGGCCGGCTGCTGTTTCAAACACGTTGATTATTCAAACACTTCTCGTATCACAGCAGGCTCGTAGCCGAAGAGCCAAGTCGCTGTTGTGGACACACGTTCTACATGGCGCAACCGTATGGTCATGGACTCTCTCAGGATACGAAAGATAGCTTGATATGCCCGAACATCTTTGTGTGTGTGTTTCGGACAAAGGCAAAGCAGTTTACGGCTGGGCCCATTATTATTGGTAACAAACTTCAGTTCTGGCATAACGTGGGGACTTCTGCGCCAATGGACACAAAAGTACAAAGATAGCTCTGAGGAGGAGGAGGAGGAGGAGGAGTGTCGTTGGGAGGAACCCGAGAGGTCTGCCTGCCTGATTAGGCGGCATGTTTCTCGGGAAGGGAAAGGTGGTGGAGAGGAGGAGAGGAAAGGGTGAAGTGGAAGACCGAGCGGAATCCGCTCGGGGGGAGGATAGCTGCGTCCATGGGCCGACTTCAGGGGAACTGTGCCGGCATACGCCTATTACACATCTGAGGGAAACCCAGGAAAAACCCCAGACGGCACAGCCGGCCCGCGGATTCGAACCGCGGACCTCCCAGTCTCCAAGCGCACGCGTTACCGCTGCGCCACCGTATTCCCTGCATTTTGGGGTTGAGGTCAATGAACGTGACAGGTCAATGTTGATTGGAAAGCACAGTCTGACAGTATTTTCCCGCACGGTCAGTAAAAGAATAGAATAACATGACAAGGGTGGGGGCCAATGAAAAGAATGCGACAAGGGTAAGTTTTAAACTCTGTGGCCTACGATTCTTTGTAAGTTGAGCTCAATATTCTCTCGGAGAACAAGGAGCAGTCGAAACAGGGACGAAGACACAAGAAGAGATACAAACAGAGGCTCCAACTCTAGAGCTCAATATTCTTGGTAACAAGCATCCGTTCTGGCATAGCGTGTTACGGCGCTAGGGACAATGGGCATAAACGTGCAAAGGCAAAAGGGGGACTCGACTCGCCGCCGTAACCTACAGCGCAACCACAGTATTTTCTCGCTTACTTTTTTTTTGCGTGTGTGGTAAGAAGAGAGAAAAAACCGAAAAGTATTCACTGTTACCGGCCATATTACTTCCTAACTTAATAATACGTACAGCGCAATCGTTCTGCAATGAACATGGTAAGGGATAGACTTTCTTTTCTGTCGGGAATCCTGACCAGTATGACGCTTTGACTGGTTGGATCTCTTGACTCGTCCGTCACGTGACCCGTTGGATCTCTTGACCGGGATGGAACTCTTGACGCTTTGGATCTTTTGACTCGCCTGTCACGTGACCGGTTGGATCTCCTGACTCGATGGATCTCTTGACTCGTTGGATCTCTTGACCGGAAGCGGCATTCTATGCCACAGAACGGGATATCCAATCAATGACAGTATTCTATTCAGGAAGTAAGAACCGCTGCCATTGAAATGAAGCTGAACCATTGTGCGCCCACACAGGGAGTAAGATGCAAAGCGTTCGCATTGTTGGACATAAACGAAAACGATCTAAGCGTGTTGCACTCCTTCGCAGGCAACTCAAGGTCGAACTCAACTGCTCACGCGCGCTGCACCTGTGTAGTGTTATTTTGTGTTCGAAGTAACTTGGAAGTAACTCGTTCTTTTTTTAGGTAACTCCGTAATTAAGAGTTACATTTCAGGCTGAAGAACTTCGTTATTAACTTAGTTGCATTTTCCCACACGGTAACTTAACTCGTAACGAGTTCTTTTTGACGGGTAACTTCTCAATCCATGGTAGTTTCCAACACACGAAGCGACTCGCAGCATCCAGCAAGTTCGCGTCCATGCATCGCACCTAGACACCACATCTTTATTTCCGTAGCTGCTATTTCGAGCCTGCACGCCACTCGCGAACTACGCACACGCCCACGTTCTGGGCGTACCAACCAGCCACTCGACGTTGGGCCTTTTTATAACCACGCGGGGATCATTTAGTCGATACAGGGCACTCGGCCGACGACGCCAGTTATTTGGTGGAAGAGTGCGCGTCGCTTAGACACGCCGATATCTTCCGCGAGGAACGTTACATATATATATATACGGTCAGGTGAGATTTCGGTGTTAAATTAATCCACAGACCGACAACTGTGCCATCGCTCATGATATTATTACCTATCCTGATACTCGCCTATCACGATATTATTATCACCTAACGCGGGGGAGAAGGGAAGAAAAACGCGTCAAACGTAGCCGCTTATCTAATTAATGTTGAACATAAAAGTAGGATGCAAAATAAGTGAGGTGGTGATATGCTGAATGCTTCTTTCGAAATCTCCATCTTATTTTTCCTTAAAATCGATTAAGCAATCAACCTTTCGTGGTTGCCTTCCCTGAATCTCTATTCGAGAAACGGAGTGAAGCGGATGGGTGCTCAATAAATGGAGAACACATAGACTGAGCTTGGGCAGCAACCAAACAAGGACGACACAGACGTCTGTTTGGTTGCTGCCCAAGCTCAGGATGTTAATAATAATAATTAATAATTGGGGGTTTACGTCGCGAGAGCTCAGGATGTGTTGTCCATGTATCTCGTCCACCAGCTTGCCTGCGTCTATGCCGTTCTTTCCACCTGGTACCCAAGTTATTTTATTCCATGTTAGCACCGCGAAGCAACTGTGACTATGAGCGGCGTACAGACGTAGACAGATGGAGAGAGGACAGCGTGAAGGAGTGGGGGACAGGAGGGGTCAGTACGCGACCACGCGTCCTGGACAGACTTCAGGATGAACTGTGCCTACATTCTTCTGGAAAGTCTGCCGGGGAAACCCAGGGAAGACCTCATACAGCGCAGTAGGTGGTATAGGATTCGAACCCACCACCTCACAGTCTTCAGCACGACCCTGGCTACCACCAACGGACAGACGCTTTTACCCGCTCGGCTATATACCGCTGGTCAGCTATACCCAATACGTTATCGCAATATGGCAGCGGCTGTTGAGCTACTGTTGGCTTTAAAAATCGACGACGTTACAAATGAAACAAGACAGAGTGTAAAGGAGCCTTGAGACCTGGGGTGCAGGCTCTGAATGACAGTGATACTTCCTCTGGTTCCTCTATATTTATATTCATGTATGCAAATTCATTGTTTTGGCGAAATAAATAAATGTCAATGTCAATGAAAATTGAGCTCTTAAAGTGCACCGAATGGTAAAATTAAAAGAAGCCTTTGTGCGGCTAGGGCACCTGAATGACCGTCGCCCACTTCAAAGTAGTACCTGCTCCGTGTATTCAAACACAAGCGACACTCTCAACAGAAACGGAAGACGCAGTAGACGTCATAGCTTTCTGAGCGCGAGTGCTCAATGTCCAGTGTTCACGTACAGTGCTAACCGCGGGGAATATCCTGCGACACAGCCACAAGGTATTCTGTAGCAGACGACAGCAAAGACGCTGACGGTGTCGTCTGCTAAGTGTCGTCTGCTAACGGCACTCCCGATATTCCGCACCATGTGAATGCTGAACATAACACGGGATGGAACTTCGTCTGTGTGATGTTTTCTCTTTTTTCTTCCACTAGAATCTTCCGTGAGGATGTCGCTCGTGTGAATACACAGGCACCCTCGAAAAACGTAGCGCCTTTTCCGGAGCTTCTTCCCTGTCGACATATAAACAGGCGAACAGAGCGGCATCGTAAGAGGTCACGCTCTGGCGGCTGCGCTGCGCTGCTGCCACACGAAAGATACGCGTCGCCCACCCCTGACAAAAATAAAAGCCTCGCGGGCGGACCATCACAAAAACCGGTTAATATCACAACCGGTCGCTATCACTCCAGACACTTGAACGTTGCTCAACATGAAATGCTGGCGGAGCAGCTCTGTCACGGCGCTGTTCACATGACGTACAATAGCTATGGGGGTTGCTGAACTTCGGAATGGACTCCTTCTTCATTCCTCCTGTTCTCACTCCTGTTTTGATAACGACGTTTCGGCGAGGCAAATTAAAAGACGGGCCTGTCAAACTCGTATACGTCGTGGCAGCAGGTACTTGGGAAAATTTGCTCTCGGTGTCGATCAAATTATTAACCTGGAAGCAATTGCTTGTCAGCAGAAATTACCAGCCCAGGCTGTTTCGAGAGGATATCTACTTTTTCTTTCTTTTTCTTTTTTTTCTGAGTGCTACAGAAAGGAAACAAGGAATGAAAAGCAGAATTGGAGGCAAGAAAAAGCGTAAAGAGAGTAAAGAGGCGATGGAAGCGCGCCATTGGTCCAATCAGTCGGCTTTCAAAGCAGAGGACAGAAAACAGCATTATGCGCGTATTGCATGTGCCGTGGTGTCATCACTGCAGGAGACTTTCTCTGTTAAAAAAAAAAAAAAAAAGAAAAACATCAAATGGCACAATTTTACATGCCACCGGCCTTGGTGTATAAAAAAGAAATCGATTGGTAATGCGCCCGCTGTCAGACTTGCGGGCGCGAATCCCGCCGAGGGCTGGTCGACCCGGGGCAGCTTCTTTGCCCCGTGTTTCGCTGATGGTTTCAGGTAGAGATGGGCCAACCGAACCCACGAATCCGCGAATCCTAAACAGGGATTCGAGGTTTAGAAATCCGGATCCCAGTTCCCAAAACTACCAAAACGGCAAATCAAATCTTTCGAATCCACCAATCACGTTTGTTTGTTTCTTTTTAAAATTGGCGCCCCCGGAGTCCACCGAAGGCCTGATTGGTCGGTGGGTGTTTTCTTGTTCGTTTGTTTACATTGCTCTGGACTGAAATATTTCAACCAGGAACTCTCATTACAAATCTAAAGTAACATGGTTTTGCTCTTGATTGTTTCTTAGTTTCACGGGAAAAAAATCAGACTCGAGAGTACATGTATATCCTGTAGTCGATGAACAACATGTTAAATAAATTGCGTTTAAGAAGAAGTATACGGGTATGTTTGCTCCTGAAACTTATGTATTGCACACCCTCCTCCGGGCTAGAGTGTCTCGCAGGCTTTTTGTCTTGGTGGCGGACTTCTTGTCCAACAGAACCATTTTCGTCCGCACTCGGGATGGTGACACGCAAAAAACAGTTTTGACCCAAGGCGTTCCTCAAGGAAGTGTATTAAGCCCCATCGTCTTCAATTTGGTTATGGCGGATATGAAGCGTTGTGTTCATCGCAAAGTTCAGCTCTCTGTATATGCAGACGATGTGTGCGTTTGGACCACCGGTAAATCAAGGCCAGCGATTCAACGCCGCCTTCAAAACTCGTTGGATGCTGTTCAGCATTACTTTACCAAGGCTGGCATGGACGTCTCGGCTGAGAAGACAGTTGTGCTCCCGTTCACGCGGAAACGCATGAGCGCTTTCCCTCTTTCGCTCGGCAATAATACACTCAGCCAAGTGAAGTGTCACAAATTCCTGGGTGTTATCTTGGATGCCAATCTCTCGTGGAGCGCCCATATCAGGTCCCTGGAAGCGAAGTTCAATGCTGGACCAATGTCATTTCTCACTTCGCTGGCGCTGCATGGGGGATTGATCAGGGAGCGCTCCTATCGATTCATGGGGCATTGGTTCGGGGAACCATTCTCTACAGCCTCCCGGTCGTACACGGCGTCTCAAGGACATCTGAACAGAGGCTTCGGTGTATGTTGGCCAGAAGCTTGAGGATCTGCCTCGGTGTACCCCGCGCCGCTGAAACACGCATGGTGGTGGCAGAGGCCCGCGAACTGCCAGTAGAGGTCTTACGTCGCAGAGAAACTGTGCGCCATTATCTACGCCTCGTCGCGGAACACTGTCGTCACCCCTTGGTTTCGAAGCTCAAAAGGCGGAGCCAGAGCAACATTTCTCACTGCATCGCTGCTGTAAAGCCCTTGCTACCGGCTTTTGTTGGAAGATCAGTCGTCCCTAGGTCCCCTCCGTGGGTCTTTTCGATACCTTCGATCTCCACTACCATTCCTGGGCTCTAGAGCAAGAGGGATCACGTTGTAGCACCCGTGTTGAAACAACTTGCGCTAGACATGATGCAGAGCCGTTACCCTTTGCACACCGCAGTATTCACCGATGAGTTGACCAACCTACACTGCTCCACTGCTGCCTTTACAATCCCGACTATGTCGTCGTGCCACGCATACCGTCTCTCGCACTGCACCTCATCCACGTCTGCAGAGTTGCATGCCATTTTGTTCTTCCTCGAGCACATTGCATCTGCCGCTATCAGCAGCTGGGTGATATACTGCGACTCCAAGGCAGCTCTCCAGTGTATAGCGAACATGGGTATTCGTGGATCACTTGCGCCTGTAGTGGTGGACATACTGGAGGAACTCAGCCGTCTTGAGATCAGCGGGCACTCTATCTACTTCCAGTGGGTTCCTGCACACTGCGGCATCCGCGGCAATGAAGAGGCTGACGAGGCTGCAGCAGCTGCGTATCATTCCCGATCAAGCGTGCGGATTACCCTCCCCAAAGGCGACAGGCAAACCTTCCTAAATGATGTGGTGAGGCCTCTCGCACATGCGCAACGGTCTCGGAACGTTCCATCAAGAGCTCTGATGCGTGAAGTGGACCCCGACTTTGGCTTCACCATGCCTTCTCGTGTGCCTCGCCATTTTGCGTCGCTGATACACAGGCTTCGTCTTGGGGTTACATTCACCCCCCATTTCAAGCATCTGATCGACCGCTCTGAATCGATGCTCTGCTCTCGCTGTGCTGTTTTGGCGGATACCAAGCATGTGCTCCTCGACTGCCATCTGTACACCTCCCAAAGAGCCTCCCCCCCCCCCCCCTGCAGTGTCGCCTGCAGTCGATCACGGCAGCACCATTCACATTGGCAACCATTCTCGGCCATTGGTCTAACCAGATTGACCACCGCCAAGTTCTTAAGTATTTCAAGATTTTTCTCGGGGACATTGGTCTCCTCTCTACCCTATGATCTGCCTGCGCACCTGTGTGGTGTGTGTGTTTTTGTGTGCTGTGGTTTTGCCTACCGTTCTGATGTCTTACTGAGTCCACTGACTATCGACCCTATTTAGCATCGTTCATCACCTCATCATCAGGACACATCACATCCTGTCCCATTGTGCCTTGGGGTAGTGGGCCACACCTTACGTGGCGAATTTCCCCATACATTATCATTAACTTATTTGTTGTTGTTGTTGAAAGTGAACGATTATTTTATTTGTTTCTCTTTAAACAAAGATATCAAATTCTGTTTCAAAACACTTTACGATAGAAGTGTTTTTTCTCCTGGCATTTTAAACTCGCTTTTTAAAGAAAGGATTCGAAAGGTTCGAGATTCGTAAGACTCGTGGATTCGCAGAACCTTCTTTGGATTCGGATTCAGATTCGGATTCAGAAAATTCTGGATTCGTCCTATAGTTTCAGAGAGCTCGCTCCACGACAAAGCGCTCTTCCTTGCTTCGCCGAGCAAGCTCTGATTCGACCGGAGCTCCAACAAAGTACTCTCAACGCCACCTAGACACAGAAGGCCTTCTTATTGCCTCCTCTCCTTCCTTCCCTACGTGGACATATAAAGTCAGAATTCGTCTGCTAGTATAGGAATCGCCGTTCTGTGAATTCAAGAACTCGGAAATGATTGCAGCTAACTTGGAACCTGTAGACCTGAATCTGTAGACAAGAAGTGTAACACGCTTTCCAGAAAATCAGTCTTGAGCGAGATATGGGACCATTTTGCGCTTTATTTTAAAGTTTTCCCATTCAGTACGTGGGGACGTTCAATCACTACACTGTAACCGTTTTCACACCTTTAAAGGTGTAATAATGCGCATGGCGCACGCCCTTTTTGGTGTAATTTTGGTAACATCATAATGGAGTACGGCTTACCACTAATTTTCTTTACTCACATACTGTCTGTCCTCCAAACACTCACTCTTTCAAGTCTCAGCTTTGTTGAACAGTATGGTAGACAGTTGCACGTGCTCGATCATCGCTAGCGATGCATATATGCATTAACACGTATCTATAATATCCAAGACATGATGAGAGCAAGATTTGAACTGACACCCGATCTTTTGTAGCGCTTTCTGAATTTTGTAAAATGTTATCCTGAAGGTACAATATTAGGCAACCAGGTTTAATGTGCATGGCGCACACCTTTAAAGGTGTGAAAAAGTTTACAGTGTATACTCGCAGACGACGGTGGTTCGTCTCCGTGGCTACGACCGCTGAAAGCTCGTTCGTGATTTGCTACCGCCGTTGAAAACACGATCCTGATTGGCTGACTCTTAGTTATTACGTCACGTCGACGAGTAAGCAGGCTTTCGTCATATCTAGGTGGTGTTGGTACTGTCCTCA
This sequence comes from Ornithodoros turicata, assembly GCF_037126465.1. NCBI lineage: Eukaryota > Metazoa > Arthropoda > Arachnida > Ixodida > Argasidae > Ornithodoros > Ornithodoros turicata. The sequence goes on from NC_088203.1 coordinate 83,037,947, forward strand.
CTTCTGCGCCCGTAATACAGGGTGTTTTCTTTTTAGCCTACACGGAATTTTTATTTAAAAAACTATGAAAGCAGCATAGATTATTTCGTTGTTGAGTTTTACGACCTTTTTTACGACATTTTTGCAGTTGAGTTTTACGACCAGGGGGACATCCTATATGGAAGAGAGTATGTAACTACGGGACTACAAACAGGCTGCGGCCTCGTAGTCCCACATTTCATCAGCGTACAAGCAATGTGTCAGTAAAAAAAAAAAAAAAAAGAAAAACTACAAGATGACTAATTACCTAAAATTCATTACTTAACTCTTTAATTAGGGAATTTCGGGCAAAAGCGAGATAACAGAACGGAAGACAATCCTCGTTGAAATCCATTCTATCTTTTTAAAAAATCAAGACAAGAGCGGGTGCTGTCAAATTATTCATCGCTGAATTTTGGTATGCAGATGAGCCGAAACCGAAAAAGCGCGCTTGCGGAGTGCATCACTCTCGCCGACGGAGGCTTATCTGGACCGGAAAGCGGGTTATCTGATCTGCTACGCGGCACCTACTCCAATCAACTCCATCGCTCGAGTTCACGTGGCCCTCTGACGTGAAATGAGCGCTGTACTCCCTGCGATCCCGGTCGCCGCGGTTTCGGTTTCGGTTCATTTGTACATGGTTCGTCAAGATAAACTTCGGGGTTTGTAACGGAGATAAAACAAATAGAAACGGTGTCGAGAAGCTAAAGTAGGTGTCAGTGGACGTATTATGCCTCAAAATTTTATGTCGATACTTCCACTTGGCTCGTTTCTCTGCGGATAAATAATGAAAGTTAAAAAACCGTTGCTGCCTAACATTTTCAATCGTCTACACCTGTGTTTCCGCTCCTTCCGTCAGATGGCGAAACGGTCGAACGCGGCGTTGCAGACGATATCGAAACCAAGTGTACAAGTGGAATTGAATGCAGAGAACTAATGTGAAAAGTCGTCTGCAATGCCGGGGGCTGCGACGGTCCAAGCTACTTGATAAAATCGGTTTCACAGACTTTTTCCAATTTTCTAAGATCAAAGGGACAACGCGCCCTGTTGCTTTCAAACGGTTGCAAGAGCTCGTGTTCCGCCACAGTTGAAAGCCATAAACCTTTAGTTAACATATACGCAGTGTCTCTCCCTGGGAAGGCATCTGCTACCCCTCAGTGTTGTTTTCCCCTAGAGGCGGCATTGTGTAGAAGGCAGCATAACTGAAGCAGTGGCAATTACAGCGTTCTTCGAATGCAGTGTCGGACGCACATGTGTTTTTGGTTTGGCGTACGTGACTGACCCGGGCTGTGACATGGCGCGGGGAGGTTATATAAACCATGGGTGACTTCGAGAGAGGAGAGAGTGAGACAGTCGCCGAAACAGTCAGTCGTAGTTTGCGTCGAGGGTCAGAACCAGCGAAGAGACGTCGAGATGTGATCCAGAGCGGGAGCCCGGACGGATGCCCGGAAGGAGATGGACGACGGCGGCGCCTTGATGCATGGAATCCACCTTTGACCTGAGGGTTCGTCCCCGAAGTCTCCTTCCACCAGCGCTGACGTCCGGGCAACCGAAGTTACGACCTAGAGGCCCAGCTGCCGGTGACTTACCAGAAAGAAGTGCGCCCGACGACGATGTGGCGAGCGAAGAGACGGATCGGCGAGGGCGGTAGCCGAGCTCCTGGGACCGAGCCTCCAAGTGGGATGGTAGGCCTGGCGCCAAGTCACCGTCTTCGCTATTGTTCGACCCGGCACCAGAGCGGATGAAGGTCGACGGAAGCAGCAACCGAAAGCCACAGCATGGAAAGCCGGCCGCGTAGGTCACTGCCGAAGTCGTCCTCAGAGCTCGTCTGCCACGCCATCGTCCATGGCCTGGTGGTGGTCGGGGTGCGCAAAGTCAGGGTCAGTCACTCTTGCCGCTTGTTGTGCCTGCCCCTTTTGTACATGATTCACGTATTCATTTTCCGCGCGGTGTGTATAATTATCCATTTAAAGTATATCATGCGATACTGTTAAGTTGGGTCCGCTTTATCTCATGTGTATCATTGTCGTGATTTCTGCAATCTATCATGCAAAGTCGATAGTACCGTTGCAGTTGAGCTTTCATTATATCATGTTTTGCTGTTGTTAACGAAGTGTGTGGTTGTTATCCCTTCTCGCCTCTGCGGGTGCCCACGTTGAGTGTATCCCCCTTTTCTTGGTGAATTTTGTGCTCCGTCCCCTTCGGCTAGGGCGAGGGACGTCATATCGCGTTCGACCGTGTCGCCATCTGACGGCAGGAGGTGAAACACAGGTATAGCCGATTGGAAATGTTAGGCAGCGGCGTTTTTTTTTTAATTTTCACGATTTATCCGCAGAGAAACGGACCAAATGGAATCGTCGACGTACAATTTTGGGGCAGAATACGTCCTCAAACATCTATTTTAGCTTCCCGACACTGTTTCTATTTGTTTTATCTCCGTTACAAACCCCGAAGTTTATCCTGGCGAACCATGTGTATCAAAATTCGGGGATGGATATTAACGCACGTGCGTATTTCAGTACTTCTTAAATGTGAAATAGCTTGCAACTACGACTATGCAACTATCTCTCGCTTTTGCTTGAAATCACCTAATTAAAAATTTATTTAATTAATGTTAGGTAATTAGACACCTTGTATAGTTGCACACTTTGTTCGAGAGGATGTCCGCTCGGCCGTAGAACTCAACTGGAAAAACGACATCTATGCTGCTCTCATAGTTTTTTAAAATAAAAATTCTCTTTCAGGGTGAGGCTATTCGGCTATGATGCCGCGTCGGCAACAAAACCGAAGCTGGACCTGCCGCAGACGGGCAAGCAGAGCCGGATCACAGCGCTCTCGAGCGTCCTGTAATCGAACATCGACATCGACATCCGTAATCGACATTTTGGCTTGACATTGACTCCTCGCGCGTCGTTTTTTCTTTTTCTTTTTTTGCAATCCCGAAAATTAGTTTTTGCAGCCGGGAAAAGAATAGGAGCAGCTAGAGGTACAAGGTTCCAATAAACGGGTTTCGTGTCGTTGTATTACCCGCTACAACTTTCTCATTGACAGTTTGGCTCTAATTCATATAATAATAAAAAACGACTAATTAATTTCACTTAATTAGTGAATTAATTAATTACAAAACAAAAATAGTTTGAGTATCCTCACAGGACCGGTAACACTATGCAGTCTGTCTTTTTGGCGTGTGATGAACCATTTTTTAATTAAAAACTTTGGATCATTTTTCGTGAAACACCCTGTATGCGGACTGTGTAAACATAACTTCGTATACCGTAACGACAGTACAGCTGCGAGTCTGCCACAGGAAGCCATGAATTATCATTACCATCAGCAGAAAACACATTGCACTAGACTTTCAGTACATTGTGCTGCTTGGGCAGTATTATAGGGGTGTGCTCCTGTTTGGGCCACTTGTATCGCCATCAAAGCAGTGATGATGCTGATAATTCCTGGCTTTACGTCGCGAGATAATTGCGATCATGTATGACACCACAGTGGTCGATCTGTGTACTAATAAATCTGCGTAATAAATTAATTATTCGGTTCCCTGTTAGCGCCGCGAAGCAGCTGTGGCGGCTATGAACGGCGTACAGACGTGGATAGATGGAGAGAGGACGGCAGGAAGGAGGGGGGGCAGGGGGTAATTGTGCGTTCTGGGCCGACTTCAGGGGGAACTGCGCCTACATTCGTCTGGAAAGTCTGCCGGGAAATTTCCCGGGGAAAACCTCAGAGTAGAACCCGAGACAAGGAAAAAGGAAGGACAAGGTCTCGGGTTCTACGTTTATGGTGTCGTGTTCAAGTTAAGAAGGAAAAGAAATAGTCCGTCAGCTCTCAAAATATTACTGCGCCGCACATAGGATGGCTGGGCACAGAGGCACAGACGCCACTCTCCCTCCTCCGCCAGATAATGTAATCCATCATAATCACTCTGCTTCCGCATTGGCTATTAAGACTGTCCGCATGACACCACACGAGCCCTCCCCCATGGTGGCGCTGCAGTATTTCTCTCCAACGGCGTATGTAGATGACGGACTAAATTTCTTTTCCTTCTTAAGCTGAACACGACTATAGTTACTTAGTATACGAGTTCTCATGTGCCCTAGCCCTTCTTCCTCAGACTGCGCAGCCAGTGGTAGGATTCGAACCCACCCCCTCCCAGTGTTCAGCACGACATTGGGGGCAGGGATATTACCCGCTCGGCCATGCCGCTGGTAATATATTAATTGATCTGTGTAATAAATTAACACGGAACACAGTATTCAGCGTCCTTCGCGGAAGACAACATGACTGAGCAACTTGGAGCCTACCACCAAGTTGGTGGCGTCCGCAGGCGGGTTCGAACCCGTAGCCCTGGTAGTGTTTTCTGCAGCATCTTTCGGCGTTACACTACTAGCTACAAGCTCAAAGCTCAAGCTATTATCATTAAGCTACCGTTAATCATTATCTATCATTAAGCTACAAGCTCAAAGAAGTTGCGGCAGTCACAGTTACGTTGAATGGTAATGGACACGGACCTCTTGTCTTACAACAAATGCGGCTAATAACCACGTAAGAAATCGTTCAACAATGTACGAGCGTGACTTCTCCTCGATGTTTCACACGGGTCAGGGGGCTTCTCTCGATAGGCTTTACGCGTATTTGGCGCGCTCGACTACTTCTTCATACAGGGTTGCACCTACAGCTCCTATAGGCTGTTGCACAGTAGATATCTCGCAGATCTCGAGCAAAACACTGTTTCCAGCAGACTGCGCAGAAGAGTGTCTGGAACGGTGTTCCGCACAGATAAGCACAGGAGAACGTAGGCGCCATGGGCTGTCTCCCTCAAGCGAGTCGCTCAACCTGAGAGCGTGACTGCGGAGAGCTATTCCTGCAAGCCGTCAACGAAAGCGTGCGAGCATATTCCGGTTACTTTTCGCTGTACAGTTTCCTCTGAATGTATACGTTTGGCTCTGTGCAGGCATTTAGGTGTTTTCAGACTGATTGTTTATATTCCTCATTCTGTCTACTTCCCACACCTTTAATTTTGGTAGGGGGGAATGACGTTCAATTAAAAAAAAAATATATATATAGCGTGATGCCTGCCTGCTCAGCCAAGGCGGCAAGTTTTGGTAGGCATTGACCTCCGTTATGTTTACCATAGTTATGTATCACATGTCATCTTCCTTTTCTTCTTCTTGGTCTGGATACCGCCAAGGTTTTTTCTCATCTTCCGTGTCTCTTTTCATTTTGTAATCTGTGGTTTTTTCCAGTGTACAAGTATTCGAGTAACAAGGCCCGACACCGGTTGGGACTAACACCTACATATTTTCTATTTTAACCAAATCTAACCTGATTCCCAACCTGCGCTTATTTTGTTTTGTTTTATTTTTGTTTGCACGCCTTCCTGAATCAGTCTTGTTTCACGTCAAACCAGACCTTAGATTTTTTTTTCTGCAACATCTTTCTTTACTCTTTTTCTTCCTTTCTGGCACGGAAGATATGATTTACCGCCACGTCGAGCGTGGGCAACAGAACATTTCTGGCCTTCACAAAGACTTCAGACAGGCCTGTCTCTACTCCGTCCAGAGCCCCTTGTTGTGAATACTATACAGTCAATAGTTGCTTATCACTAACGAACTGAATATATAATCACTATCACTAACCCACTGAATCTGTAACAGTTAACTCGACACGTTAATATTATAGTACAGGGCAGCAGAGCGCACAAGTTTATTGGGGGACACCATTAGATTCTCACTAACAAATAGAGCTGTGCAAATATTGAAATTTCCGAATACGAATATCTACAAAATTGTCCTTCGAGTGTCGAATCGAATATCGAACATCACGTCATAAGATGAAGGCTTCTAAGAGTAACAATTAAGTCGCGAAAACTAGCATGGTCACAGTTGTGTTCTCCTGATCCTTATAAAAATATACTCAGCACACGCACCTGAAAAGTGCTATAATAAGGAGTATGTATTGGCTTAGCATAAGGCATACATGCCTATATATGCACATGTACAGTCAAACTATTTTTACAATGAAACAATGAGCTGCTCTCACGGGGCAAGCTGAAAACTGTAAAAACAACTTGCACAAAAATCTTTCATAGACAGTGAACACCTGTGTTTGCGTCATAAGTGCTGGTGAAACAGACAGAATGGATGTAAAGGACAATGACATGTTCAGAATGTGGTATGGTTTACTGATGAACACATGCCAGAAGGAAAATGAAGGTAGCAATTGCTCTCTTTTTGCACTGACACAGTTATTGTCTCGCGACGGAAAGCCTGGAATGATTAAATGGCTTGCACCGACAATGCTTCCGCATTTGTCGTGTATAGGCAAGAAACCGCACGGTTTCACCGTGCTCAGGCTAATGGCGCGTTATCACGACCCTCCTCTTCTTTCCTCAGCATGCCCCGCCACCGGTCCCACCATACTTCGCTTTGCGCTTCAACCAGCCTATCGGGACCAGACTTGTACACGTTACTCGAAAAACGTAATTGATTACCGTTACTATGTTACTCTGGCGGCGAAAATAAGTTTTTGCCGTCACAGATTACTCGGCCAAACTTGTTATAAAGTAACGGCTAAAAAGTACGCGTTACTTTGACCGTTACTTGCGATAATGATAAGCTACATGGCAAATCAAAATTCGTGAAATTACATTGACCCGCTTTGTGAGATTGGAGCTCGTTGCCTTTGAACAGGATAGGAGCTTTTCTTTATGTAAACACATTATGCATTTAAACAACAGATTGTATTCGTCTTTTACCTCCATCACTATAAACATTTCCGAAAGGCTGAAGCCATTGCGATCAATCAGGAGAGCTACTTGACATGGCAGCATCGAAGACGAAGGACAGATGGAAAGTGTACAGCAGGTGGGAGTTGTGGAAAGGCCGGGGGGGGGGGAGCGGTTAGTATGCGTCCTGGGCCGGCTTCAGGGGAAACTGTGCCGACAGTCGTCTGGAAAGTCTCCGGAAAAGCCAGAGAAAACCTCAGACAGCACTGCCGGTGGTAAGATTCGAACTCACCACCTCCCAGTCTTTTGCACGACCTTGGCCACCACCAACGAGCAGGACGCCTTAACCCTCTCGGCCATGCCGCTGGTGACAAAGATGTGCATAATTTCCGCGAATGCAGAGTAACGACTGGAGTAACGCGTTACTTTATTACTCGTTACTCAATTACATTTGGAGTCGAGTAATTGGCAACGGCAATGAATTACTTTTCGCGTAGAAGTAACGGTAACGGTAATCAAGTTGGTACAAGTACAACGGTACAAGTCTGCTTGTAACGCGTTACGTACAAGTCTGCTGGAGACCACCTTCTGCTGGAGGTTCGACAGCGTCAGCGACTTGATGAGCGCCCTCGCAGTAGAGCCACTAGAAAGACGTCGTATAGAAAGACGTCGCTCGGCTCAAGTTTTCCACATGTCCAGTACGCCTCACACGGTAAACGTACCCGTCGATACTCTGAAGACGGTCATAACTGACGACGTAACGAAATCCCTGATGACTTGACAGTCTTGTTCACGGTCTGATCCTGCAGCTGCCACTACGGTATGGCACCCTGTGGACAAACAAGGATCGCGGATAGAGTCGTAGGAATGCTCGTTGGCCAAATTCGCAGACTGAATTGCCGGCTCACGTGTCGAAGGCAGGGCAACAGCTAAGGCTGCTTGAACTTCGTGGTTCGATAGGTCTTCAAGGTTAGGGTACTCCAGCGAGCTTGCAAGCGAGCTTGCACCTCCAGGTAGGGTACTCCAGCGAGCTTGCACCTCCTCAAGAGCGACCGCCAGCGACGTGCAATGCACACCTTGCACGTCGCTGGCGGTCGCTCTTGAGGAGGTCGCAGAGCTCCATCTCATCGAAAGGAGCGAACAGCACACGAGCTCTGAATCACTGGCTTCGACGGGAACAGTGTCGTACTTGTCCATGCTCATGCTAGGCGAGACCGTAGTGTCCTCACCCGCTGACGGAGCAGGAGGAATATGTGGGGTCTCCACAGGCTTGCCACCGTGTCCCGTCCGTGGTACGAGTTCAGTTGTACAATCTCTTGCCATGTATCCTTCTTGCTGGCACTTGAAGCCGTCCTTTGGAGTGTCAGAATCCTCTCTTATACTTGTATTGCGTATTAGTTTCCGTTTCGGTTATTGAACGTGTAGCTACGCATTCGCAGATGATCGTACCTCGAAAGCTCCGCGCGTCAGTTTGCAGCTGTTCTGCTATTCATGTCCGTCGCTGTTAGTGCAACGTACAAATTCCAGCGCGCAGCCCGCAACAGATTTGTAGTAAGCTGCTATGATGTCGAAAAAAATTCGAATATTCGACCTTTTACGAATATTCGAAATTGTAATATAAAATTTTCGAATACCAATATGAGTCGAATATCACGAATATTGGATTCGTATTCGAAATTTCGAATATTCGCACACCTCTACAATAGGACGCCTCTGTTGCACATACACTTTGCCTGCCTGCCTTCGTGCACCATGCGGGTTTCGTCAACAATAACAGATAAACTGATGACGACGAATGGGAAATGCTTTGCGGCCCACTGCCCCGAGGCACAATGGACGGAATGAGACGTGACATGACGATGAGACGATGAACGACGCTGAAGTGAGTGGTAGACTGTCAACGGAGTCGGCGATTCAACATTAGGGGCGGCGAGAACATCAACAAAACGCTAAGCAAAAACACCACACAAAAACACACAGCACACGGGTACGCTGTCACATCATAGAGGATAGCGTGTAGACCGGTGTCACGGAGAAAGATAGAAAATACTGCAGAGCACGACGATGTTCGATCACGTTATACTAAGGGCCGAGGAATGGCCAATGTGAATAGTACGGTACCGATCGATTGCCTGAGCGACACTGAAGTTGCTGCTCTTTGGGAGTTGTAAATTTGGAAATCGAGTATCACAAGCTTGATTGCGTCAGCTCAAAGTAGAACCGTGCAAGCCGTAACTTAGAGATACATATACGTATTCTGTAGGGCTGTGCGTATAGGTTAGCTTAAAGGGGCACTAAACTGATGGTCATACTTGTCATATCTGATGATTGTATCTAGGGTTGCTACCTGCTCATATCTTGTTTGGGCGCGCATGTTGTTCCTGATAATAATTGTCAAGGGCGCTGTGGCGTCATGCGCAGTGCTTCCCCTCTGAGTCAATAAAAGAAGGCCACGACCGGAAGACATTTTTCTTCTGGTTCTCGGCGCTACCAAGTCAGGTTGCACTACCTGTCATGTCTTGTTCTTAATGCCCTAGCGACTATGACAATACTTTGTCTGTTTGGGATTCGAACCCGCATCACTTCCCAGCCTCGGTGTGCAAAGCGGTTATCCTAACCACTATGCCACGGGAGCTGGTAGATTGACCGTATCAGCATCCAGTATCCGCGCATGTAAGATCCGCGACTGCATCAGTAACAGCCCTAGTTGATATAGGTGTAACCGCATCCGCAGGGATATTGAGTATATGTATATATTCGTACATCCGCGTTCATTGCATTGTTTATCTGCATTTTATGGGCGCGGATTTCAAAATGCTCTATTTCTATCAGCACAGCAGCTATGATGTCGCGCGGTTATATAGCCGCGCGGCTCCGCGGATCTGTCTACACCTGCATACGCCTAATAACTATGGCAACTTCTTGGTTAACTCACTCACTCATTCTTTTTATAATAAACATATATCCCCCCCCCCCTTGATTAACTCACCGACTGTGGCTGTATTCTTCTTCCAGTGCTTCTTTTTCCGTCGACTGATGTTTCATTCTCGGAGTGGCCAACAAACTAAAAACAGAACGGACAGTCGTCTTTCTTTTTCTCGTATTTAAAGAGCAGAGGCTGAACAATGCGAAAGTTACTTGAAATAAAATGGTGCATTGCGGAAGTTCTCAAATTTCTACGCTCGTTCTCCTCCCAATAATACACACCGTCACTTTTTCTCTATCAGTTCTGACTCCCGTTGTTTTCGCGTATTGAGTGCCACTAGAGGTACAAAAACATCGAAATTTCGAATATCGATAAATATCGGTATATGGAACAAAATATCGATGGACATCGACGAAAATATCGATTAAAAATTGCGTGCCTCATTCGCGAGAAGAAGACAGATGTTCTGTCGATATTTGCGTAAAAAATCGATCTCCTATCGATACGTAAAAATCTTAGGGGTAAAATTTATGGGGTCACCATTAGTGGCCCATTTTTGGCGAAACTCATTATATCGAATTTAAATTTTATTGAAAGCCTTTATGGTTTTGCGAAATCGTTTTTTTTTTATTCTTACCGTGGTGTGGATACAGAATTTCGGCGTACCATCAACATAGCATATGGTAAACACGTGGTGGTGGCACGTGACAGGTCCCTTGGCCCTACACTCTAAATCTGAATACGCTTATTGTGCCACTTGCAATGAAAAAACGCGTACTTTAAGCGTTTTTCTGGAAATATTAAGCGACACAGGCCGTGTGCCACTTATATTAGTTATATAGGGGTCAAAAGCCCGCGTGATGCGCTTACGCGCTGAATGCTTCGCTCTTCGTGTCATGTGCCGCATATTGTGCCTCGGATACATAGTGGTTACTCTCTTCTTTATTTTATCTTGCTTTATGCCAGAGCTGTACGTAACGCGTTACAAGGAACGCGTTACTGTTTTTGGTAACTAAGTAACAACGACTTAGTTACTTTCCAAAAAATGTAACTAATAACGTACTTAGTTACAAAAATTGGTAACGCATTACTGCAAGTTACTCGTTCCTTTTCTTCTTTTTTCTTTTTGCTCACTGTCACCAACCACGACTGCCAGTTCTGGGTTTTCCCGCGCGCATGGCGGTATTCCACGAGGCTGAAGCACACGGAAAAATCCCCAGCAAAGATCCCCAGCGAAGGATACCAGAGAGAAACGCCTTTCTCATTGCTCTAGTGTCCACAGTGTTTCAGCACACTCAGCGCGCTTGTGGAATAAAGATCCAACGGGAAAAAAGATCCATCGGGAAAGAACATCCACGCGGCAAAAAGGTCAATAGGGAAAGGGAATCCAAGCGAGAAAGCGCGTGAGCGTGTATATCTGATCGAAAATAATGCGTAATAAGCGGGCCATCGTATCATACTGTCAGTTTGTATGAAGTTTAACCTGATATTTCCACGAAGACCGCTGGACCAGGGCGATCGGAATTAGTCACAACTATCACAGAACTTGTGGGAATCCGCCCGTCGAATCCCACTCGGTTGAAGGGCGCGACCTGTCCAGCACACCAAACCGCCACGCCAAACAAAGACACTGCGGAATGTTCTGTGTCTGTCAGTGATGGCCACTAACTACTTCTAAAGTAGTTTAACTATAACTACTAACTATTTCGCGATGGAGTAGTTTAACTAGTAGTTCAACTAGTTTTCAGGGGAGTAGTTAAAACTACTTCTCTAACTACTACAATGTATTTTAACTACATCTATTAACGTTGTCCATCAACACCAATCCCTTGTAGTGTTGTTGGACACCTAAATATGAATCACAAGCAGTTATAATGATATTTAGAATATACTCTTGTGCATACGTCGCTTAATTCACATATTGTCGTAAAATCCACTGCCTGTCTCTTGTATATTATGCGCTGACAAAAGGGCTTGCTGCATGCGAGCTGACCGCGTCTCCGCAAGGATGACCAATGCTCACCTCCTCACCGCACGCGCAGGACGCGCCGAATTTTGGCTCAAGCCATTGCTACGATCGTCAAATGCAAGGCGGGATTCTTTCTGTGCCTACGCGATAAACTAAGTTGCAGAACTATTTCACAGCAAATGAGCCTTTGCTAGACAAGCATTAAAAGTGAAGGTTTAGTACACATGCACGGCACAATTGCGCTGCACCTCCGTTCTCATCAAACAAGTAGCTCAAGGTAAAAGTCGGAAGCGCAGCCGTGCCGTACAGCTTGCGGCAAAATCGGAAATAGTTGGCGCCTGCAGTAACCTAACTACTGTAGTTAACTAGTCGAAATAGTAGTTTAACTAGTAGTTGCCACTACATTTCTGCAAGTAGTTGATAGCTACTTTTTAACTACATTCAGGTAGTTTAACTAGTAGTTTAGCTACATGTAGTTAACTACTGGCCATCACTGGTGTCTGTGTCTACTGGTGTGTATAACGTGCAGGGTTGCGTAATGGGGTCTCCCATTCCGTTCCAATTCCATTCCGAGGAATGGAGATTTGTGGTGATTCCATTCCTTTCAATTCGTCGGAATGAAAAGGTATGATCAATTCCCACTCCTGGAATGGCTTGGCAACCCCAATTCCATTCCGTCAATTCCCTCAAGAAAAGAAAAGGACCGATGGTAACCGTACTGGCAAGTCGAGCCGTGCCAGAGGAGATTGACATTACCAAGCACGAAAAAAGCACAAAGGCAAGGTTATTTCTCTCTTGACCGTGTGTATGTGCGGTGCAAGGGGCGCGAGGGGGAGAAACCAGCACGTTGAAACCAAAACTGGCCACCGGGCCCCCATTCCATTCCATTCCTAGGACAGTTTCCGCTATTCCATTCCAATTCCATTTCGGGGTCTGCTAAATCTGGAATGATTTCGGAATCATTCCAACTCCCGAGTGGCAACTCCGCAACCCTGATAACGTGTATTATGCAGAGGAAACCGAGGAATTGCACCTGATTTAATCAGATTCCAGCACAACTGGGTTGAAGCAGATTCAGCTCGACCCGATTACCGTATTTTCACGCGTATTAGCCGCGGCTTATGCGCGATTTATTTTTTTCGCGGACGCTCTGCGGCTTATCCGTGGGTGCGGCTTATCTGGTGACTGTTTTTCCCTGGTACTTTCCCCATACCCCGGGTTAAACGAAAGGGCTGACAGTGCCTCATGTTTTTCGGAACAGGACCGCCCTGCCAGTGCACGAACAATACCGAACAGGGGCGGGTCCACTCCACATTCGAGTTGACTAGCCCGTCAATCCTCGAAAACACGCAACAAGGGCACAATCCGATCTTAGTAGAACACTAGAACTGACCTCCTTTGTTATACATCATGCCGACACCGGAATGTGGACAGGGTTTATGGCCTTCCCCACGGTCTCCTTTGTCGGCAGACCCACAGGAAGGGTTCAATACATCTGTCATCGGGATAAAACGTGGTCCGCTAAGCGTCAGTTCTCATTTGACGAGAGCAGCAGCATTCGTGGACACGGGCACGGCAGTTAGAGGTGAGGCATGGCTCAAACGCTGAGGCACAGCCACGACAGCGGCTTCAAACTAAAAGTCGTCGACTTCGCGGACAAGTACGGGAACAGGGCAGCTGGCAGGGAGTACAGCGCTGACGAGCGTTGAGCGTCTCTGTTGATTTTGTATGTGCACCACTGGTTTAGCGCACAAAGCAGTCGCGTCGTATTACCCGCGGCTTATCTGCGAATGCGGCTTATCTGCAAAAACATTTTCAAAATGTATCTAAAATCGAGTCCTGCGGCTTATCTGCGGTGCGGCTAATACGCGTGAAAATACGGTACACCCGAGTTATTGAGGAAATATATTACCCTATCCCCCCCCCCCCCCCGATGCTGCTGAAAACGATAACTAAAAATGTCAGGCCGTATGGGATGTATGCCTTCTGTCAGATTCGCAAAACTTTGGAGCCACGCACATAAGAGTTTTGCAATAGTACTTGCAATAGTAGTGCAACTTCCTCATCCTAAGAGAAGAAAATGCTCCGTTGTGAATCACCACTGTTCGGACACGAATTGAGCAGTTTCTCGTTTTTATTTGCAGGAAGGTGTCATTGCATTCCGACAGTCGCAAAGTCATTTCAGAATATTCCTACCTTCGGGGAGCACGCCGATATCAATAATTGAGTCCAAGTGGTTCACAACATCAGGGAACGTGAGGACATGCTCTGCTACATACGTTGCTAATCTGTCCACCTCGGAAAGCAATAGTCTGTTCCTCTGAAGTACGCTTGGGCATTGTGGTCTTCCTATATGGCGAGGGGATCAAGCCTCAGAGCATGCATCCGATTCTGAGTGGCATGCTGTGAGATTTGAAGCCACTGGAACAGCTCTGCCAAACGGGGGTGTCGCCTGTCGATTCGACTCAGTATAGGCCGTTGTGTCAGTCTTCTACCATGTTGGTTCGAGGCCGGTATTCTTGAATTGACCCCATATGTCTTTGATGATAGCATTTTCGATCCAGAGGCTCTCGAAGTACCAGGAGAAGTACCGGGTGATCGGAATCGCTTCGAATGGCCTGACGGATTGTCATTAGGACAGGGAACCAGCAGATGGCTTGTTGGCGGTATTAGCGACAGATTTTTTATAAAATCTTCCTTGCAGTTTACATATTAAGGATATTATTACTTATTCTTATTTGCTTATTCTAAAAATATTGATTGTGAAGAATTCATGAAATACAGTAAGCAACAACAATAACAAGTACGAATGCTTAAGTGATGATGATGTAGTAGGATGTTTCGCGCTGAGGCGGCACCCTATCCGATTGCTTGAGGGGGAGAAGATGGTGAATGATGATGAATGTTCCAAGCTCGCCCAGGAGCCCTGTTGCTGCTAAAAATGTGATGAGGGCTTGAAGGGCTCGTAGCTGATGCGCTGGGTTGGCTGGAGGCAGGGGCGAATGCAAATCATGCCGTGGATAGGTATCACATTGCTTTTTAGGAGGAAAAAATGTACGCAAGGAGCCATGTCGCAATACAAACTGCAACTGTACAACACAAAGAAGTTCCAACGTGGTCACGTGACGGAGGGAATAAAGATCCAAACCGGAAAGAAGATCCATACGGAAGAAACATCCATAGGGAAAGAAGATCCAAACGAGAAAGAAGATCCATGCGACAAAAATATGCATAGGGAAGAAGATCCACTAGTGGATCTTCTTTCCCTATGGATCTTTTTTCCCTTTGGACCTTTTTTCCTGAATTCCACTCAGTGTGTTGCTCCTTTCAAGTACTATTCACTACGCTCAGGGCGTTTAGTGCTTTGTCTCTCTGTCCCCTACTCGGGAACTCATGTCAATGATCATGTGAAGGCCTCCTTGTGAATGAACCCCGTTTTTTCCGAAAATCCCTCTTACGGACCACTGCCTTCAAACCCTGTTCTTTGGTATACATTTAGCCTAGGGCTTATTTGATGCAAGCGCGGGTCGACAGTGTACATGAGACAATCAGATATGTAGGTGATATATATATCACCTACCTGCTTTCGTATTTCTGCTGTCTGGTATGCAAATGTAATGTATAGAAGTAACGATGAAAGAGGGAAGTCACTGAAAACGTTAGCAGGCTGTAGCCCCAGTGACTTCCATCTTTCATCGTTAATTTCTTAGGCAATTTGAGGCTTTGTATGTATTTGTTGTTCCAGCCTCAGAACATCAGTTCTCTCATGTATAGAAGTAACTCGTTACTTCCAAGTAACGAGAACGCGTTCCTTTTATTTGTGAGTAACGAGTAATGTATTTAGTTCCTTTTTTTGGGTAACGTGTACGGCTCTGCTTTATACGTACTGATATGTACCGCTTACACCCTTACACCGCTCAACCCTCTCGCCCAGCACGTACCGACTTGCGGAGACTTAAGACGCGTTGGCCAATCGAAAGACGAAGGGTTCTTGGTCTTGTTACGAAGTGGAACAATTTGTTCGTCGTCTGGCATGGTCTGATACATCATCCTTGTGCATATCATGTACGCTGTGCGGATCCAACGATCCAAGATCCAGTGTGTCACCCATTTCAATGGGCGCTTGTCAGAGCCTTACCAATGCTGCATAAGTTTGCCGGTCGACTGCCTAAAGGTAAGAAAGTTATCGTAATATAAATGCTGAAGTAATCTTAATAAATCGCATAGCTTCTGATTGTACTTGTGATGTCGCGTGATACTAGCGAGTTTTCGGATAGCGTTTGTTGGAAACGGAAATGCAAAACGTATACGCTATATCGGACGCAACGGGTCTGTCCACACAGTGCTTTATAGAGCAGCGTTTCCGTGACGTAAAGCTGCTGCCTTGCGTAAATTGCTTGCAGCGCCATTACGGCTATAGCAGTGAAGACTTAGGGAAAAGAATAGAAAATCAAGCACAGAGGCACTTAAGCATGTTTTGTTGTTCCTAATAAAAATATATGCTTCGCAAGACAACTCCTGCCATGTTCAGAATGCTCACGCAGTTTCTCGTCGGCCGCGAGAACAACGCTGAGCCGCAAAGCCAACTTAGCTTGTCCCCGCAATTTTCGAGAAATAGCGAAATCGCGCAAAACGCAAAAGCTAGCTGAGTTTACGTTCTCGGCATAGGCGCCTACTGCGGGCGGGGGGGGGGGGGGGGGCTGCCCCCCCGGAACATGAACTAGGGGAGGCGCCGCCTCCCCCGGGAAGTCCCGCTAAAGCGGTAACCGCATACGACGAATTCTCGACGGAAAAACGGCCACCGTCACCGTTTTTCCGGTGAGCCGACGCGAGCAATAGGAACTTCACCGATTTCTCGACGACAGCGGTGGACAGAAAAATTCGGTGAAGAGCGGAAGCGGCCGCTCGACGGCAGCCAATAGGACCGCTCCACGCGCTGTCGTACCACGAGCGGATGTGCCGGACCAGTGGCGGGCATTTCGGATGCCCGTATGGCTAACCTGGGAAGTGGGAAGGAGGCTGTCGTCCGCTCGCTGCTGTCTGAGGGCGCTTTTGTAGCGCTTGCTCCGAGAATATGCATTGACCGCAAGAACTCTTCTGTGTGCCACTATAACTTTTCTATGTGTAGCAAAATATTTATCGGTTAATTTGAAGTCAAAATTTAACACGGAGTAATGAAACGCCCGCTAGGACGCCACCGTCCACCGCTGTGGAAATCTGTGCATGCGGTTCATCCCGCCGTTTTTCCGTCGAGTTGTCATGCCGGTGGGGAAGTTGGCCGTTTTTCCGTCGAGAAATCGTCGTATGCGGTTACCGCTTCAGAGACTGACACCAGCCTTTGGGGCTCGGAGCGCCCGGGTCAAAAGAGCGAAGAGGCACCAACCCCAAAAATGCATCTTGCAATTTGTAAAATATGTATCCGCCCACCGTACTCATTATCACAGTAGAAGGTGAGGCGAAGAAACATAGAGGATGCCACAACACATTGCCTGAATTTCGCCCAAAGCAATCAGATCAATGAAACGAAAGCAGTCGAAAAGGTA
Organism: Ornithodoros turicata; assembly: GCF_037126465.1. Taxonomy (NCBI): domain Eukaryota; kingdom Metazoa; phylum Arthropoda; class Arachnida; order Ixodida; family Argasidae; genus Ornithodoros; species Ornithodoros turicata. The sequence continues at coordinate 83,055,136 of NC_088203.1, forward strand.
CCTGCAGCTGCCAGTAAGGTGCAACGGTAGAATCTTCGGAACGCATATCCGTTGGGAGCGGGTTCAACTCCCGCTGGTCCATTTCATTGACCATATTCATAATATTGCGCGCATTTCGGGTCAAACACCGAGGATTCAATGCATTTTGTTCCTTTTGCACTCAGTTTTCAAAGGCGTAATGCCTTCAGTTGTGCACATGTTCACTGTTTACGTTCTCTCTGTTTTTTCTTTTCTTTTGTTTTTTTTGTCCTTCCTTCCTCTTATTTCTATACGAGTTCTGCATACATCATAAGATCCCGCCAGAGTGTGTGATTTTTCAGCTTTAGTTTTGTGTTCTCCATTTTTCTTTTCCTTTTCTTTCCTTCTTTTTGTCTTCTGTTGCTTTCTTTTTTCTTTGCCTTTTTTGCTTTCCCCCTTTCACTTTTTTTTTTGGAATAACACGCCGACATCCATCTGGCTTACCTTCTTTTTTTTTTTAAATAAAATTTATCCCCCCCCCCCCCCCCCAGAGTACTTATTTCGCGGTGCGCCCTTGCCCCCCCCTGGGAAAAAGAAAACTCTCCGCCTCTCGTTCTCGGCACGCGCAGTGGTGATAACCCTATTTTTCACGCACGCAAAGGTCCTGAGCCAGGTATTCTAAAACTCCCTACAGCGTCAAAGATTGTTCATGTTGACGTGCATCAGAGGTGGCGTCACTGAATGCTTGTAAACCTAGTTTACCCTTCGCAAGTTTCAGTATCTGAACTATACTGTTGAGACGGGCTTGTTGTTTCACGAACACTTTCAAGTCAATAGTTAACCAAACAACAATTGTTCCGTCGTGCATTGCACGCGGTACGCGACGCAAATTATCACAAAACGTAGCTTGACGTCACCGGCCATTAATGTGTCTTAGGGAACGAAATAGGGACACGTACAGGGGTACCCTCTGGATATTGTGGATTCCTCTCCCTGCCTGGTTACGCCTCACAATACACGATGTATTCGGTACTTTTTGCTTTGCCCGGACTAATTTCGTGCAGCATGTGGTTAACGCAACGTCGGAAATCTATGTCGCGGAAGGCTCTATCAGTTTGCTTTTTGCTTCTAGATGTCCACCAACAAGGACATACGCGGAGTCGTGAGGGGAACATGCTTGTGTCTGTTTGGAGTTTTACCGGAATGACAGCGGCAGCTCACTCATGCCTGGATGGTGTTTGTTTTGTCGGCACTCTCTCGCTATGCATGCGGCGTGCAAGCTGTGTCTCGCCCTCGTGTTTTCGTACATGCTTTTATAGGAAATCCACCGCGAAGTTTTGACAATAAAGTGTAATACGTATGTATACTTACGTTCATTTTGTGTTCGTCATTGCCTTGCCGCAGATGTAAGAAGTTGTTCTGGAATCATTGTCTAACAGGTTCTCTATCATACTGCTATACAAAAGTCATGTGGATACCTATATAGGTATATAGGTTTTATTAGAATTTTAGCAATGACGAATTTCGTGAATTTACGAACGTGTAACTTGTCATTGACGGGGCGGCACATGCGCAGTCGAGCTGCAGCTCAATTCCTCAGTTCAGAAAGCCTGAATAAGTACGCAGATAAATATAACGACAGTGTCGTTGTTTTCACTGCTCAAGCTCTTTAGGCGGCATCTAACAATGCTCCCCGCAAGAGGCGACGCTATACGGTGGCTATACGCTATACATCGCCTCGGTGGCTGTTGACGAGCCTGCTGCAGGGAGCGCTGTTGGATGCCGCCTACGCAAGTGTTACATGTGAACGCTAGCAGCATCCTGTAACGCCTATCCTATCGGTCTAAGCTGCCGCATGCTATAAGCCCCACATAATATCACTTAGTCTAAGTGCAACCAAGTACCAATCTGTACAGGCGGCGCGTGATGCCTTTTATATTAGCAGCACAATATTGCAAAAAAAAAGTGCTGCTTATTAAGCGTTTTCGTCTAAGAGTGTATACAGCTGTCACGGACGGACTAAGATGTTGATGGGCTCTACAAACCTGCACCCTTAAAACAGAACTTCACCACATAACACGCTGAAGGACAACAATCGCACAGAATGATATAGCTATCACTCCTGATTTGTGGAAAGCGTGGGGGTACGCCTTTTTGTGACAAATAGCGCAACAACATAAGCGCCACAACGTAGTGATAGAACTGCTTGCCGTAGTCGGCCAACGCTTAGGTGGGCAACGTGACGACTATCGCGGGGGAGGGGGGGGATCGTGCGTCCTGGGCCGACTTCACAAAAAGGCGCACGTCTCTCGTTCTGAAACAATTAGAAGAGAGAATGATGTCATTCGGAATAATGGTTGGCTAGGAGCGTGTTACGCCGTGAAGTTCTGTTCAAAGAGTGTACCGTTATAATGTTGATGTCTATACCACAATGCGCACGTCTATCAAATATCGATATTTCTAAAACATCGATGATGTCGGTTCGGAAAAAAAAAAAAATCGATCTTTCCACGTCTCCTATGTGCCTCTGTCAGGCGTTCCCGCCGGTATTTTCATCACATGGGTGGGAGCGGAGCGAACATTCATTGCTCTCGACGGCTAGAATGTCGTTGTGTTTCTTTCTAGTTCTTCGTGTCGCCCAAGCTCAGGCTTTTACATCGATGGATGTCGTCCATCAGCTCGCCTGCCTATATGTCATTTTGTGCGAAATGTTGCCTTTTTTAAAGTAATGCTACTTAGAGCCCCACTCACGATCAATAGGTCGTGAGATAGATAGATAGAGATAGAGAAAGAATAGATAGAGCCCCACAATCAATACTTCCATTGCGTGTGGGGAAGCAGCGGAGGAATGCACTTGCGAGGAACGTAGGATGCTAGCGCAGCCTTCCGACGGAGTTGAGCACTGGCACTGCTTTGTAGACCTGTGCGCCGATGGCAGGATGGCAGTGCCAGTGCGACCTGCGGCGTCGGCGGACAAACAGAAGTCAACGACAGTACGCTAGTAGCACTGTCCAACCACGTAGTGATAAGCAAAATCGCAGAATAATGGTATTGTCAAGTTTTGTTTAGGTTAAGTGACAACAATTGAATAGCTTTTTCTTTTTTTTAATCTAGAGAGAATGGTTCATAACCCCTTCTGTAACCGCTTCACCCGCGGGCGGCGGACGCTTTTGTATTACGAATTGTGCCATATATGGCACAATTCGTAATACAAAACCTATATTAGACTGCTAATATTTTGACGGGTTATTGGAAGAGCAAGCGCTATTTGACTCACAGTTTGAGTGGGAGAAGCCATCGGAACAAACAACTAGAGCTGTACATGAGAAATAACCATATTCTTTGGTCCCCAAGATGCAAACAAATGAGGCATGTGAAGGGAAAGACGTGGTGATGGTGATCTTGATGTGACAAAGAAAAAAACAAGCGAGGAGAGGGAAGGGGAAAGACGTGCATTTTACGACTTTCCGCTACATCTTCGAGGCGAGTTCTTCCGAGTCTCGCAGTTATCAAAGATAAAGGCTCGCGGGCTTGGCCAGTGCTCTTTGCGCACGCATTGCATCCTGGGCGCTTGCTGTGATCCTTCACATTTCGCTTTAGCTGACCTTGACACGTCGTGGACAATGGACTGGTAGGGGAGAAATCGGAACAGTTTGGAGGTCACGCGTTTCTTTCGTATTAATAAACTCCCACAGTTCAATGCGGCGCTAAGCACTCTGGGATTTTCTGAACTCGTCTATTGAAAGCACTCGTCCGCTAGGTGGTGGGGTGGGGTGGTGGGTGGTGCTTCTGAAAGAGCTCGTCGTTCTCGGCCTCACAGAGGTGGGAAACGTCACGACTATCGCTCTGGGGGAATGTGCGTCCTGGGCCGACTTCTAAGGGAACTGTGCCGACATATGTCCTACAGCGTCTGAGGGAAACCAAGGAAAAACTCCAGACAGCACAGCCGGCACCGGGATTCGAATCCGGGTACCTCCCAGTCTCGACGTGACCAGAGCCAGCATACCACTACACTCTTAGAAAAAAGGGTGGAGTAGTTACACCTTTTAGGAGGTAATAATTGTCGCATATGTTGTGCCTAAAAGGTTGCAAAGTTCTACCTGCTACTTCACTCTCAAAGCAGAACTTCACCGCATAGCATGTTGTCCGCCAACCATCGCCACGAATGACATGGTTACCGCTTCTGATTCGGCGAGCGAGGGAGGCGTACTCCTCTCTGTAGCAACTTGGATATAGATAATTGTTTTTACCAACCTTTTACACCCTTCATCAGAAGCTGCGTTGACCTAGGTGGTAACTATGAAAGTTACTACCTATTCACACCTTTTTTCCTTAGAGTGTAGCATACAGCAACTAACCACTCGCTCGCTAGGGGTGCTCGTTGTCAGTATGCTTCAAGTATGCTTGTAGCGAATCGCTATAGAGGGACGACACGACAAGTGCGGCAGAGGAACAGAAACTGATTTGCAACTTTTGATGTCACGCGCCACGGTACACATAGCGGTTGGCGCTCGTAGTCTTCAGCGCCGTCTGCTTTCGCAGAACAGCGCCCCCCCCCCCCCCCCATCGTTCGAGAGAAGATGACGATGTGTGGAAACTGCTGTACGAGTGGGGGACCGAGCCCAAGGAACAGTTTTGCGCTGAGCAACTGGTGCGTCGAGGGTAGAAACCTGAAGAAACCTGTGGTGGTCCGCCGCAAAACACAGAAGCCGGGAGAGTCGTCGTTTTGGGACGCACCACATGCTCTTCTTTGCAAGTCAGTCTTGCATGGTAGCTGCCGTTCCATGGTAGGGCAGCTGCCACTCTCTGCTCTTTCAAAAGTTCAAGAGGCCGTCAGTTTCGTCTAGCTTTGACAGAGTAGGTGGTCAGAACCGGTATTTTAGATTGTCTTTCCGCAAGGTCGCCTACTAACACTCAATGAAAAATCAGACGTCCGATACGTTCCATTTGCACAAGGCGTGCATTTCTCATTGAGTGAATGGGGATACTGCAGAAAAGCTGTTTCAGTGGAGACAAAGAAATTATTTAAGGATACCAATGGGGAACAATAAAAAACCACCGATCCAATTTGAGTTTATGTGAGAAAACTGGACTTTTCCAACCCTCTATTGTGGGTACACTGTAGGGTATAGTGGAGGCGCTTTGGAAGCTTTGTGCTGTGCAGTGAGGACCAACCCAAAAATGCATCAAAAGAACTATTCTGTAAAAACTTATGTTCAGTTTGATAAAGCATTATGAAAAAATGTGGGAAACTATTGATGGCAATGAATCAGCATGGATCGGGCCCTCTTGTTCTGGGAGTGATTTGAGGGAGTGCTGAAAGACCACTTTACTGTTTAAGAACAAGAGGCGCCATCTGAGCATGGCGGGGTTGATGTGGCCGCTGAACGCAGCCGTGGGAATGCTTTCCGCAAGTGCGACATCGGCTGTGTTGCACTGCTACACCGCTCTCGACTATCTCTTTCCACAATACCCGAAATAATTTAGAGCTCTGAAGGAATGAGACAAGTGTTGCTACAAGACGAAGTTGTTTATGAACGGTATACAACATGACGATCCCTTTGCACTGCACATTGACAATTAGACAGCCCGGCCACAAAACATGCCGCCGATCACAATCGCATTGTAGTTTATCTAATATTTTCGCCGATCCAGTTCACTGCTGATGCTGTGCAAGCGTACGAGTCACTGGAAGCACACAATTACTTCGCCTTATAGGCGAGCTGTTTGATCGGGGTGTTTCTGAAAACAGCGCCGATTTGCTACCGTGCACCGATTCATGTTAGCGTCGTTCATTTGTACACAGGTATCGTGAGAGAATCTCACAAAGGCGATCTCAGGGAATCTTTCCGTCTCACTGATCAAAACGATTCCAACACACAAAAACGATTCACAATCAAACGATTTCTTCGTTTTGCGTTGCGCGGAAACTGATGAAAACTGATTTCGTCACCCTTTCCACATCGAGTTGTGTACCCGAAGGATACACGGCTTTGCGGCATGCACACTTTGCGTGAAAACGATCACTCCAATCACTCCAATTGATTGTTTTGCCCACACCAAGCAGACGATATGCTGACTGCAGCGCCGCCGCAAGCCGTGACGTCACGCGCGCAAATTGGTACGTAGGGTCCTAAGCCTTTTTTACAATTAGACATATTCACCTGGAAGTTCAACATACTTTGCACATCGTACCTGAAGCTTCGTGGGATAATATATGAGTGGAATGACGATGGAAAAGATGAGGCATACACAGACGCACACACACATGACTCACGCAAATGAGATATCACATACGCGGGTGCGTCTAACTGATGGGGATAGTATAGTTCATCCGGTCGGCCACCGGATATGTATAGACGACCCTCTGTTTACAAACATGTGGCGCCACAAGAAGACCGGTTCGAAGTTATATTTTGCTGTGGTGGGCAAGAAGCGGGAAAAAGGCGTCGGCTGATAGGTTGACAAAGCTGATAATGCCCCCCAGCATGCTTTGCGCGGCGGCGAAACGTAACCGATGACGTAGGGGCTCAGGTCGTATAGTGCTGTGAAGATCACATCTCCGCATTTATGCCAAAAGCTCTGAGGTGGGGTGAGGTGATTCTAGGGGGAGCGATCACATCGCAATTTACATAACATATAACCGTTATCCCCCGGTATCTGGCTACAGAATGGTGAGGATAACAGACTGGCGCGATTTCCAGACAGCCTGTGCGGAACACGCTGAAGCTTTACGTTCGGTAAACGACGTAAGCTGATTGTTCGCTCTTTGGCGCTCTCTACCAAGTCAGTCCGCTTGATCCCTGGTCACCTAGGCACTAACCCCCGTGTGGAACAGCTCTGAGCTCTCCGGCGACGGGCAGAGCGTAGAGCTAGGCGGACTGGCGACATTCATGACATCCAGGAAGCAAGACGCGCCAACAAACAGGTACAGAAGGCACTCCGGGACATTGACCGTCAGCGTTGGTGCCAATTTTGCATGACACTGTCCCCATTTGCGAACCCTGCCCGGATCTGGAGAATTGCACGTAGCCTGAAGGAAACTCATCCAGTTAGGAATCCTTTATGAGCCTTGGCATTATTCACGTCCTCTTCGGAGAAGCTGGTTGCCTCGGAATTTTGTCGTCTGATTACGAGAGCTGCGGGCGTATGTCGTTGCGCTGTGTACGAGGCCGGCACAGCTTGCTTGACGTCTACCCTCAATACCATTACCATCAATACGAAGACGAAGACGATGACGATGACAAAGTGCATCGTTCCGACGTCGTCGCCGTCGTCTTGAGAAAATGATTCACGATGCTGTGGAGTCCGCTGTCGTCAAGCTATAAGAGGACATTTGCTCTCTCAACTCCCTGCTTGCTTCTCTAACTGCTGCCCTCCAGGACAGTGTCCTCAGTGGCGCGGGTTGCTTCTGCTGCTCGTGGTCCTGGCGGCTCGGTGTCAGCCGAGGCAACTCCGCCTCTAGGTTGTACGCCCATTCTTGCTCACCCCCCGTGTGACTGCCAGGATTCTGAAATGGATTCCGAAATAGATTCCGTACGTTCCTTGCCCAAGCGTGGCGCCTCCACTGCTGCTTCAGGATCGGGCTCCCCTCAAGGCAAGCGCAATAAGAAAGGTTGTAAACAGCAAGTGAGTAGTGACGTCCTTGCCACCGCCGTTGCTGAATCCATACTCGCTGATGGATAGCCTTCGCATACTCCAATGGAACTGCTACTCTGTACTCAACGGCCTTAATGCAGACCTCAACACACTAGTTTCCTCTGGTTCTCCAGATGTTATTTTACTTCAAGAGACTTGGCTTTCTGGTTTTCGGTCTTTTTCTCTTTCCGGTTTTCATGCGTACCGCTTAAACCGACCAGCTGCCTGCGGTGGTGACCTGCTGACACTTGTTTCCACATCCCTCATTCACTCTTCCTCTGTTTTCTATGGGCAGTCATCTCTGGTCTGCGAAGTGCTCGGCGTTCGCCTTGCCTCGCCGTCCCTGAATATCTCTATCATCAACGTCTATGGTCCTGGTGGCTTTCTCTCCGCTGGGCCCGTGGATGCTGCCGTGGCCAAGGCTTCTGGTGATGTTTTAGTAGCCGGGGATTTCAACTCCCACCATGTCCAGTGGGGCAAAAAGACTGACTCGCGAGGCCGGGACTTGTGGGCTTAGATTTGCCAGCGAAACCTTTCTGTTGCTAATGATGGATCGTCTACGTTTCTCCGAGGGACTGCGCGCTCTGCGATCGACCTGACCTTGTGTTCTCCCCGGATCCAGCTGTCTTCGTGGAGGGCCATCGATTCGTCCACCAACAGCGATCACGTACCCATTTATTTCGAGCTCCTGTCTCCTGTCCTCCGCACTGTCTCTATGTGGTCCCACTGTAACCGCTCTCTGCAAGGGAAGAAACTTGCTTCATTGTTGGCTGGAAGCGACGATCTCCCTCCTCTGGATAGGGCAATCTCGTCTCTTTCCTCTCTCTATCAATCTCTGCAGCAGTCCTCTTTTAGGGTGGAGAAACGTACTTCCTCAAGCTGTGCTCCTTGGAGGACCGGTGACTGCACAAGAGCCTACAGACGCCGCAAGGCAGCCTGGAAACAAGTGCTCGATAACACATGTTACGCGAAGTGGACATATTTCCAGCGTCTCAAGGCTCTTTATAAACGCACTATAGACTCTTTTCATCTGACGTCACTGTCGCAGACGGCATAGCCTTTCCCCCTGCTTGTGGCAGCCATACTTTTGTGCATGGCGCGTGCACGCTACCAGCTTTAACTGTGGTGCGAGCGCGTGCGAAAACAAAAGTATGGCGGACGGAATGAGGTCAGTGAAAAGGGTCTATTATACGGGTCGCTACTCATTCCTCTCAGCTCCGAACTGCAGGAAAGCGCTACACAGACACACTGCTTTTATCCGCAGATCCTTTTCCACAGCACCCCCCGCTCTAACCGTCTGTAGTGCTACTGAAGACTAACGAGACCAGACAACAACATGGCGGTGGAATTGCCAGGTCAGAGCGAGAGCTCGGGCTGAGCGAGGCAAGGCTATTTATTATTCGCGCCTTGATGTGATGGCGCTGGCAATGCCGCCACAGGGCCTCCCCCCTAGCCAAGCGCTGGAAGCTGGCGAATAGAAACGAGCTTGGGAGCCCAAGTGACTTGTCGGGGCGGTCTGAGTCGGGTAGACAGCCGAGGAGGCGACGGTGGGGGAAGAGTAGTTGGAGTAGTGAGCGGACAGCTTGCCGTGGAGGGTGAGTCGTAGAGTAGCTCCACGGAGAAGGAGGGCGGCAACGGTGGTACAGCGTCGACGTATGCCGGTTTAAGCCGTTCTAAGCCGTTCTAAGGCAACAGTGTCCTCGCGGCCGTTCAGCTGAATGGTGTAAAAGTTGGGTGAACGGCGCAGCACGAGGTGAGGGCCTGTGTAGGGCGGTTGCAGGGGCTTCCGTACAGCGTCACAGCGCACAAAGACGTGTGTGCAGGAGGCGAGGTCGGGATGCTGGAAGGCCGAGGACACACGCGAGGGCCGAGATGTTGCTGGACGAAGGGCGGCCATAGTACGGCGGAGCCGCGAAACGTAGTCAGGTGGTGAGAGAGCAGTGCTGCCTGGCAACGGGCAAATGAGATCTCCGGGGAGGCGTAGGGACGTGCCGTATACCATCTCGGCGACGGAGCAGCCTATGTCAGGTTTGAAGGTGGAACGGATCCCCAGGAGCGCGAGCGGTATGACTTCTGGCCAGGGTGTTTCGGGAGCAGCCCGGAGGGCAACCTTGAGCTGTCGGTGGAAGCGCTCCACGAGGCCGTTTGACGCCGGGTGGTAGGCAGTCGTTCGAATCCGCTTGCAGCCCATAGTGTTGACGAGTCTAGAGAAGAGGGCGGACTCGAACTGGGGACCTCGGTCTGACGTGATGATAGACGGTACACCGAAGCGCGACACCCAGGTGTTCAAGAGGGCGGCTGCAACTGTGGATGCAGTGGCGTCGGGTACCGGTACAGCCTCGGGCCAACGGGTGAAGCGGTCAATGGTGGTGAAGATGTAACGATAGCCGGATGATATTGGGAGTGGTCCCACCAAGTCGATGTGGATGTGAGCGAAGCGGCTGTCTGGCGCGGGAAACTGAGAAGGATGGAGGCGGGTGTGCCTGTGAACCTTAGTCCGCTGACACGGAATGCAGGCTTGAACCCAGCGCTTGATGTCCTTGTTCATGAAGGGCCAGACGTAGCGCCGAGAAATGAGTTCTTGAGTTGCGCGTATGCCAGGATGGGACAATGAATGATAGGTCGAGAAGACTTCTCGTCGAAGTGCCGCCGGAACAAATGGGCGGGGTCGACCTTGTGACGTGTCGCACGCGACAGAATGTGTAGCGCCTGGCAGGTCGACATCCTCTATGGTTAAGGAAGACGAAGGGTCACTTCTGAAAGATGAGAGTTCTTGATCGGATGATTGGGCCTGGGCCAGTGCGTCGAGGAGCGAAGACTGACCGAGCGAGAGCTCGGGCTGAGCGAGGCAAGGCTATTTATTATTCGCGCCTTGATGTGATGGCGCTGGCAATGCCGCCACACGTCCTTTCCCATGCCGACTCTAGCTCGCGCCTTGAAGGAGTCGCGAGGGGGCTTGCTCTGCGGTTCTCGAATGCGGTAGCCGTCGTAATACCTGCCCTTCCAGCTCCGTCCCCTGGGTTTCATGCTGTCTCCCCCGCGGAGCTGGAATGTGCTGTGGGAGCTCTTCCTAACAGTGCTCCCGGTCCTGACGGGGTTAGTGCAGCGATGGTTAAGTACCTTTGGGCGAGGCATCGATCTGTATTGCTTAATATTGTGAATTTGTCCTTGGAGCACACATGGATCCCTCAGGTCTGGAGGCGGTCTCGAATTGTCGTCGTTCAGAAGGTGCCCTCCAGAGGTCCCTCTCTTGACAATATTAGGCCAATCGCAGTGACGTCAGTCCTTTGTAAGACTGTCGAGCGTATCATTCACCGCCGGCTATCGGCGTTTATAGAGTCCTCTGGTGTTCTCAACAAAACACAAATAGGTTTTCGCGAGCATTGCTCTATTTGGCCCACACCAGCCTCGAGTGCCAGATCCGTCTCGCCCGCGAGAGGGGATTTCTCTCTGGGCTGGTGGCTCTAGATATTGCAATAAAGCCTATGACAGCGTAGAGCATTCGGTGCTCATCCAGGAGTTAGTGAACGCTAACACTCCCCCTTACCTGATTGCTTGGGTCATGGCCTTCCTCTGTGATCGCTCGTTCTTCTGCTCTGCTGGTTCCTTAGTTTCTTCATCTTACCCCCAGAGTAGGGGTGTCCCCCAAGGATCGGTGCTCTCTCCCATATTATTCAATGTTTTGATGAGCTCCCTCCCATGTGATCCGAGCATTACAACTTTTACGTACGCAGACGACATTGCTTTCTTTGCTTCGGCGCCCTCATTGTCTGAGTTGTAGGCTAAGCTTCAAGCCTGCCTGGACACCCTGGCAGCCTGGATGAGCTCGATGCACCTTTCCCTGAATGTGGACAAGTCGGCCATGCTGGTGTTCCCGTTGAACACTCCGGTCACCATCGACTTGCAAGTTGGCCTGCAATCGGTCTGTCGAGTTAAGCAGCTCAAGTATTTGGGGATGTGGTACGACGACTCGCTGAGCTGGCGTCATCACATAGATCACTTGTGTCTAAAGGCAACGAAGGCAATCGGCGTCCTCCACCGGTGCTCTAGCCCCCGTGTCGGCATGCGTAGGGATGCCCTGCTCTACGTGTACTGTTCTTACGTGCGACCCATTTTGGAGTTTGGTGCAGTCCTTTTTTCATCCCTGCCTGACTGGCGACTAACCAAACTGTACATTTTGGAGCGGCAGGCCCTCCGCCTCTGCTTGGGCCTTCCCCAGTATTCGGCTAATGATGCACTTCTCCTTGAGGCCCGGTTGCCTTCCCTCAAGGCTCGGTTCCAGCTACTTACTGTGAGCATCTTCCTGTCTCAGCGCCAGAACCCCCTTGCGCTGTTAAATAATGCGGCTCTCATGGATGCTCGGCTGTGGTTAACTCGGCAGTGGCACCGTAGAAATACTCCGCAATTAGTTTTCGCCCAGCAAATCCTTCTGCCATTAAAGGTTTCGCTCTTGGATGTCCTCCCGCTTGGGGCCCCGCTGGACCCTCCTTCTGTGAGTGTCATTGACATCTTCCCTACGAGTGTTCGTCATGCTCCTTTGCGTACTCTGCAGACAGTGCTAACGAACCATGTTCATCAATTTCCGCTACATCTTGTGGTCGCAACTGACGCCTCTGTCTCAGAGGAGCGCTCTGGGGTCGGTATTTCTTCCCTCAGCTTGACTTCCAGTTCCCGGTGCGGCTCCCAGATTTCACCCCTCCATTTCATAGCGAGTTCCTCGCCATGGTTCTAGCTCTGAAAAGGGTCCCGCCCACCTGGGAAAGGGTGCTCTTGCTTTCAGACTCACTCTCAGTCGTTTCCGCTTTGGCGACCCCTTCCCAGAACTTGCTCTCCATTCTGCTTACGCTCGTTCCCTCGCATATACGCGATATCATCATTACGTGGGTTCCTGGTCACCGTGGGCTTGCTGTAAACGAGACCGCTGACTCCCTCGCAAAAATGCCCCTCTCTGGGGCGGTTATTGGCCTGCTGCCTCCCCTTGCACATGTTTGTGTCGCCAGATACAAACAGTTTGTACGGCTATCCTCTGGCCCCATTTTGCGCCCTGCGTACGCCCATCTGTGCTACTCGTGGAAGCCAAATTCCTGTCTTTCTCGGCAGTCAGAGGTCTCGCCGACGCGCGCTCGCTGCCTCGCCCTCCGCCTCAACTTCTATCTTCACCGAGCCGGCCGCTCTTCATCCCCCGCGTGTCCCCACTGTGGCCAGGACGAGACGGTGGAGCACTTCCTCATGCACTGCAGCTTTTACGCTAGGCTTCGAGAGACCCATATAAGTCTCCCTCTCTGTCTGCTGGGGGTTCCCGTGTCCCTATCAGCCCTCCTTTCGTTTGGAGCCTCCAGCACTTCCAGCTGGGATAGGTCGGTAGCGGTTGGGCTTGGGTATTTCGTTTCTCGCTCGCGCCGCTTCTAAGCCCACCTTTGCATCATCCCACCTTTGCATCCACAATCACCCACTGAGTGTTAACACGTGCACGCCGAAGTAGCTCATTAGGTTTGAGAAATTCCGGTGGCTCCCTCGCACGAGGCGAGTCACAAGCAGCAAAAGTCTGAAAAGGGTGGCCGAAGGTTACAATGGAATCTGGTTGCTTTGGATTACCCCAAGTATCACTTCGTGTCACACTTTCAGTGTAGAGTATCCAACTCTGCAAGCTCTTACTTACCTGGAATGGAAAGCTACGGTCAAGCACACAGCCATACATCTACAATGACTCTACATCTGACTTATGCAAATAACCACGACATGCACGATGCTTGCCCTTGTGCCATTGAACCAAAACAAGCGAACTTCAGCCCCTCCACCGCTTCAACCATCACATTCTCCACCAACCATCACTTTCTCCACCCAAATTGTCACCGTCAGCCATAGTACAGTTAGGCATCCTCATAGCCCTGGCCGATCTCCCTTGTGGCTAATGGCCATTCTCCGTGGGACGAAGAAGAAGAAGAAGACGTGGAATACTATCGCTCTGAGATTATCATTTATTTTCTACATTTAGGTGACGTTTTTCTAAGATCGTCTTGTAGCTAAGTGCCTTTCTGGCAAGGTAATTCCACCAGCCGGTACTACTGCTCAGCCGGCTCTGCTGTTGTGGCCCCAGCGATGGCAAACAACAGCCAGGCCGCTCTGCGCGTAGGAAGATTTTCCTCGAACGAAGATGTGCGCTATTTCTCATCAATGCGAGAACGCTCACGGAGCCCCCGAAGCCCTCCTGTCCAAAGGGGTGAGACCTTTGGCTCGACTAACGAGACCGAGATGTGCCAGCTGTCCACTGACAACTGCCCTGTCCTCCAAAGAGACGTGACCTTGGTCTCGACCAGTGAGACCGAAGTGTGTCACCATTTCAACGAACAAACGACGGTTGTGCACACCCAGGCACTCGAACTGCAAAATACCAAGCAACAAATGAAGGACGACGACGACGACGGCTTCATCACAGTCATCTACAAAAAGTCACGCAAAGCTGATATTCCTGTGATTCTGCAACCCGTGAATCCCGACGAGACCCTGGTAAAACGTCCACCCGGACATTGTCCCCGCTGAAGTGCTGCGCGCTACACAGGAAAAGATAAAAGACCACCGCTTTTCTAGAGACAGTGGTCTCACCATCACAGTTGGCACTCTACAAGCAGCCAAGGCCCTCTTGCAGATCAAGTGCGTTGGGAGCGTTGTTGTCACTCCACGAATCCCCGACTCATATGCTCGCAAAGCGCCCTACACCGATGACCAAGTGCTTGCTTTTCTCCGTCCCTGCGGAGTCATTGAGGCCCGTCGACAGAAGCGAGTGCACAAGAAACCTAATGGGGAAACTAAAGTAGCCATGACCGACAACGTGATCCTGACGTTCAAAAGTGATATGCCCATGCCCGAGCAAGTAGCTCTCGGGTTCAATAAGTATCCTGTGAAAGAGTTTTTCACCCCGACTCAATGCTTCAGGTGTCAGCGTTTCGGGCACTTGGCCCGAAACTGCCGAGGCCCTGAAAGATGCCGTGCGTGCAGCGGCCATCACTCTGTTAAAGACTGCCCAACAAAAGATGAACCACACTGTGCCAACTGTAGGGGTCCGCATCCGGCTACCTACGGGAGATGCCCCAGGCGAAAAACCGCGCTGGCAGCGGTGACACGCGACGCCTGCGTGGACAAGCTCACGTGCAGCGGGCCCATCAACCCTGCTATGGTGAAACCGCAACCAAAGCCGCCACTGAAGCCACCGCCTATTCCACCACGGACTCACAAGGCGTTCCCGCTCCTCCCTGCCACTGCGAAGCAAGGATCTGCACTGAATAGGAAGCCCACGTCTGTGGCATCCCCGATCAAGCCAGCCTGTCTGAAAAAAACTGGCGGAAGAAACCTGCTCATTACTCGAACAGGGTGCGGGACATCCAGCTGAGTCAATCGTCAGGCCCAAGAGTGCCACCTCCCTTACCCCCGAGAAACCTCCATCAACGAAAGTCAAATTTTCCGGAAGGGGTACAACTTCAGGCATCACCACTGCCGCAGGGCATGCAACTTGTGCTGGCCATCTTACCCCTGCTGCTGGCGACTTTTAGAGCCATGATTGCCGCCATCCCTAACGCTCGTGAGATTCCCGAAGTGCGTGAGGTTATGGCACCCGAACCGACCCTTTCTAGCCTGCTGTCCAGCTTGAATTATGGTCAGTAGTTCTCAGCGGTATAAACAAACCACAGTGTTCCAATGGAACTGCTGCTGGATACACAGCAAGATAGCCGACTTCACGGAATTTGCCTGGTTTCCCCATTATGTGTATCTGCGAGGGACGCTTTCCCGCTTCTTTTTCTTTACCAGACTATAATACTTCCGAATCCAAGCGACCGACTGGCCCCAGCAGAGCTGCACTGCTTGTGAAATGCTCTACCCCTCATAGTGCACTCTCCCCTACCAGCACCGACAGCGCCGAATTATGCGCGGCACTAGTCCGCATTGCGAACAAGCACATCACAGTTGTGAGTGTGTACATCGAACCCAGGACCAGCATTGATATGGATGTCTCTGCAACGGAAATACGCAAACTTCCGGAGCTGTACGTCCTTTGCTGGGATTTTAAGTCATAATATCATCTGGGGAAATACGGCGACCGATAGACGGTGACAACAAATTGAAGATTTCATTGACGAATTGCAACTCTGTGTGGTGAACGATTTCCAGCCCACATACGTGCGTACAGACTCCTTGCTCGACTTGTGCCTTATTTCGCGATCGCTTATGAGTATCACGAGCTGCGTCACGGACGTCGAGTCTCATGGACGTGATCACCTGCCACTATTGACAACCATCCTTCGCACAGTCGGGCAGAAGCAGAAGCACACTGTGTTCAAAACCAACTGGGGCAGCTTTAAAGGGGCCGTGGAATCAGCAACTTACGATTTCACTAACGTTATGGACTTCACGCGCATTATTCAGCAACGGCTCACGGACACTATCGAGGCCTTCAGTGTCCCTGTCGATGTACCGCACGTGAACGGTGAATACGAACGACTGCGAGCGCTGCGTCGACGAGGCGAGAGACGAGCGCGGAAAACCAAGTCACCATCGGATATTCGCGAAGCAAGGACAGTCAAAAAGAAAATCACGCAGCTCTTTGAAGAGCTGCGAATGAAAGACTGGAAAGATTTTTGTAACAGCCTCGGCAAGAACGGTGCAACCAAAAAGTTATTCGATCGCATCAAACAGCGAACCACGAAGCCAACGCAGGACCACCCTTTCACTGCATTGTCGCACGGCACGGCCCGCTCAGAATTAGATTTGGCCGAAGAATATTGCACGAAACTTGCGGAAAACAATACACAGACACCGGCAGCGACTCGATGTGTCACGTCTGAGACAGAGGAAAGTCCCATGGATGACGAGTTTACCATGTCTGAGCTGTTGAGAGCCCTTAATTCGTGCCCTCTCCAGTCCTCACCCGGCCCAGACGGTATCACATACGAAGTTTTGCGAAATCTTAGTAACAGTGCCATGACCAAGCTGTTGGAATACTACAACTTCATTTGGGCTACAGGCGTCATCCCTCCCGAATGGAAAATTTCAGAAATCAAACCACTCCTCAAACCCGGGAAGGACCCGAACAGCCTCGACTCTTTCAGGCCCGTGGCCCTCAGCAGCTGCATGGGCAAGGTCTTAGAAAAGATGGTTTACCTACGTCTGGAGTGGTTCCTAGAAAGGCAGAAGTTATTCCCCCACTGTATGACAGGATTCCGCAAGCACCGTAGCACTATTGACTCGGTCCTCGACCTGGTTACCTGCGTTGAGCAAAACAAACACGATGCGCAGTTCAACGCAGCCGTGTTTCTTGACATCAGCAAGGCGTTCAGCACAGTACTACACCACGCACTCCTCTCTGAGCTGATGAATTCCGGTGTGAAAGGGAAGCTCTTGCGCTATCTCAAGAATTACCTAAGCGATCGATTTATTTTCATGGATACCCCGAACGGACCCAGCAGCAAACCTATGATCACTAAGGGGGTTCCCCAAGGTGGCGTTCTGAGCCCGCTGCTTTTCAATTTCGTGATGCACAGACTACCATCCTTGATGCCGGAAAACACACGAATATCAATATTCGCCGATGATGTCTGCGTGTGGACATCTCACACAAACCGTCGGTGGCTGTCGCGTCGCCTCCAAAATGCTGTGACCACAATCGCTGACAATCTCTGCGAGCGTGGCTTGTCCCTCTCCCCAACAAAGACTGTGTTTCTCCCGTTCACCAGACGGTCTTACGAGTACTTTCCCATCCTGATTGACGACCAGCCAGTTCCTATTGTGCGCGACCACAAGTTCCTGGGTGTGCACCTGGACAGGCAGTTCACTCGGTTCAAACAGGTGGAAGCTATCGGACGAAAGGTATGTCTGCCTCTCAATGCAATGCGTGAATCGGCCGGACTTACCTGGGTGCCCCAGAGCAAGATCCTGAAACAACTCTACACGTCTTTGGTACTACCACATATCCTGTACAGCCTCCCGGTCCTCCACAGCCTCTGCAACACTAACAGAGACAAGCTGGAATGCCTTCACGCCCCCGTAAAATCCCGATTAAAATCATACTCGGCGTCCCAAGGAGTACTCCGCAAGCAGCTGCACTAGAGGAAGCCAACCAACCTACACTGCATGTGCTCCAAACAAATGAGGTGATCAAAGTGCACCTGCGCCACCAAGCGCGTCACACGGCTCACCCCCCGGCATACTTAGATGTAACCCGACCTAGCTCTGGCTTTGGCACAGTAGTCAGAAACCTCCAGCAACACATCCCAACTGGATACGAGGAAGACAGGCAGCCAAACACGCCTCATTGGAGAGAGCCAGTGCCACCTCCAGCATGCACCACTATCCCTGGCATTACCAAAAAGAGCAACATGCCTCCTGAAGTTGTTAGGCAGCTTGCGCTGGACGTTGTAACAGAGCTAGGGGAGCGTAATACCCCCGTGTATACTGACGGTTCCGTGTCTGTGGATGGGGCACTCTCGGCCGTCTATGATCCCCGTAATGCCGAAACCTTACAGAGCAAGCTAAGCCACAAGACTTCGTCCGCGGAACTTCACGGGATATTCTCGGCGCTGAAGCACATGGCGACTCACCGGCCGCAAACGTGGGTTCTTTTTACTGACTCCCGATCTGCCATACAAACACTAGAGTGAAACAAGGAGGCCACCAATGACGCCATGCGGAGCAAAGTTACCAAGACATACGGTAAACTCAGACGAGACGGACATCAGGTATCCATCCAGTGGATCTCCAGCCACTGCAAGATTCCTGGAAACGAGAAGGCGGACGAGGCTGAAAGAGAAGCCCACTACCTGACATGCAGAGAAAACATACCACTGACCAAAGACGACATCAAAAGGGCAGCAAAGCGAACGGCAGATGTGGAGATGAAGAAGCTCCTGGCCAATCTACACTGGAGGCACTCCAGGCTTGTCGCCCTCGATGGTCCATATAACTACACAGGCTGTAGATACATCAGCCGAACTAACGCAGCACTCATTCATCGACTCCGACTTGGTACTGCTTTCACACGAGCTTATAGATATAAGCTAAACATGACCGACGTCCCTACATGTAGACAATGCCACACAAGCGAAGACATCCATATACTACTGCACTGCACGAAATATGAGGACGAGAGAAAGATACTCGAAAAGCGTCTCTTTACACTGGACAGCCGGCCACTTACCATTGCAAAGATTCTGGGCGCATGGTCTATAGACGACAATTGCCGCAAGGCGGCAGGCTACCTGCTCCAATTTCTCAAGGCCGCAAGTCTGCGGGACCTGTGACACGTGCTTCCGCGCATCTTCATTTCCCTGTGTGTTTTTTTTTTGTGTGTGTGTGTGTGAGCGTGTGTGATTTTTTCTTTTTCTTTGTCCGGGTGAACCTTTCTTCTTCTTCTTTTTTTTTTTGAAGAGTAGCAAGCCAAATATTGGCTGACCTCTCTCAACACTTAAAAACAACAACAACAACCTCTGTCGACATTACTCACGGCGATATCTTCTTCGAGTAGAAAGTCATCTCCTGGCCCGGACGGTATCACCTACGCTGCTATTAGGAACCTGAACACTCTGTCCCTCAAGGCTGTGTTAGCCACATGTACAACCATTCGTGGAGAAGCGGACAGGTACCTTTGGAGTGGAAAGTAGGTCAGGTGGTGCCGCTGATGAAACCAGGAAAACACCCGTCTCGGCTGTCTTCATTTCGCCCGGTTACCGTCACCAGTTGTTTGGGCAAAGTCATGGACCGAATGGTCCTACGGAGACTAGAGTAGTGGCTTGAGGGCCATGGATTCTTTCCACAGGAGCAGAGCGGCTTTCGCCGTTACCGTAACTCAATTGACTCTGTCGTTGACCTCCTCACAGCTGTGCAAGTTGGTAAACAGCGCAGGAAGATTTCCGTCGCCGTTTTTCTTGATGTCAAAAGGGCGTATAACACTGTCAGTCACGTATCCATCTTGCATGATCTGTACCAAGCCGGCCTCTCGCGTCGTACTCTCCGTTGGCTTAAGGACTTTCTCCAACAACGACCCGTCTTCGCCCGCACAACACAAGGCGACACCGATTTGTTCCCGGTTCCTGAGGGTGTTCCACAAGGAAGCGTCCTGAGCCCGCTCTTATTTAATGTTGTAATGACGGGCATTAAGGGTTGCATTCGAAGTAAGGTCAACTTGTCCCTTTACGCCGACGACATATGCGTCTGGTCCACTGGTACATCTCGCCCTGCCATTCTACAACGCCTCCAGGCTACACTGGACGACATTCACACTTACCTGCTCCGAGAAGGGATAGAAATATCCGCGGAGAAAAGTGCGGCACTCGCCTTCTTCCGCAAATCCATTCAGCGATGCCGTCTGCACATTGGGGACAGGCCACTTATAAATGTCCAGCATCACAAATTCCTCGGCATGACTCTAACCACTAGCCTTTCTTGGAAACCTCACATCGATGGCATGGAGAAGAAAGTTCAGCGCTTGACCGCTGTCATACGTCACTTCGTTGGAATGAGGTGGGGGCGCGATGAGAAGGACCTTCTGATGCTGCATAATGCCTTGATTCAGGCCACAGTCGCCTACAGTCTGCCTGTGCGTCACGATCTCCCCAGTACCTTAGCATAGAGAATCTGCTGGAATCGCTGGCACGGAGCCTACGGGTGTGCCACGGTGTCCCCCGCGGGGCCGACACGGTTAGTGGTTGCGGAAGCCCGTGACATCCCTTCTGAAGTTCTGAAGTTATCCGAAACAAGAAGATACGAAGGCAGAAAAAATAGGCGATGTCAAGTTGCCGGTGGTGAGTAAATCAAAGAGTGATATTAAACGGTAGGCACAACTTATTTATTTACACATGGTAAACAAGACTTTCGTGCACGGGACTGCACTTCTTCAGGTTACCTGAAGAAGTGCAGTCTCGTGCACGAAAGTCTTGTTTACCATGTGTAAATAAATAAGTTGTTCCTACCGTTTAATATCACTCTTTGATTTATTCGAAACACAGAAACTGTACGCCAGTATCTCCGCCCGATTGCACACCATCGCCACCACCCGCTCATCCGCAAACTTCGGGTAAGGCGAAGCACGCCTATCCACGGATGTATAATGGCATTTAAATCCCGTGTTCCGAAATTCGTGGTCAGCCCCGCGGCTCAAAGCACGGCCCCGTGGACACTTCCGTGGCCAAGCGTCACTGCCTCTGTCCCAGGGATCACGCACAACAAAAGAAAGTACCTCGACCTCGTACTACAGCAACTGACTATGGATTTCATCGGCACCGCATATGACGGGTTCCGCACTGTCTTCACGGATGGCTCCTCAACGAAAGCTTCGTCATCCTCATCTTTTGTGATACCCTCGATACCGCTCACCCTGGGCTGTCAGTTCCGTCGCACCTCTTCGACCTCAGCCGAGCAGTACGGAATCCTTCTGTTTTTACAATATTCGGCCAATTGCGACCCACGGCGATGTGTAGTCTGTGCGGCCTCCAAGACAGCTCTTCGATGCCTGAAAACCGTAGGTCTCCGCGGCTCACTGGCCACACTTGTGATAGATATTCTACGTCTACTGAAGTCCATAACTGCCCTCGACCACACCATCGCTTTTCAATGGATTCCCGGTCATTGTGGAATCTCTGGCAACCACGTTGCCGACGCTGCGGCTGGGGCCGCTCACCACCAGCGCAAGTGCGTCCCGATTGTCCTCCCAAGGGCGGACAGACGGTCCCTTCTTCGGGACTGTGCTGCCTCCTTATCCGTCGAACAATGGCGTCGGGATGTCCCTATCAGTACGATACTGGGAATGGTGGACCCAACATTCTCGTGCCGCTTCCCGTCATCTTTACCGCGCGTCATTAAGTCCCTCCTACATCGCTTACAGCTGAATGTTGCCTTTACGCCGTACTAGCGTTACAAGATAGGGTGTGCCAGTAGCCCCTTGCTCCCGGAGTGTTGTGTGCCAGTGACCGCGGACCATGTGATCATCGCATGTGCCACTTACAGGAAGGGGCGTCACTTGTTGGCAAACGACGTTGCGCGGATTGACAGTCGACCCCTTGACCTCAGACTCATTTTGGGACCACGGGACAAACGAAAGCACATGTCCGTCTTGCGACCCTTTATCAAATTTCTTGAAACTACCGCCTTGATCGACTCCCTCTAAGACCCCGTCAGCGTCGTCAGCATCATCATCATCACCATCCTCTCATTTTTCCCGATTAGCAATGGGGCAGCATTCTGCTCAATGAGCGGAAGACATCCCCATATCATCGTCATCATGTACCTCTCTCTCTCAGGGCTAGTTCCATCTCAAATCTACAATCCGGTACACTTGATAACTCGAACGGGAAAAAAATATATGTTGAAGCCATCGGTGAGTTAGGAGAAATAAACGCTTTCCGAATTCTCTGCGCTGCGCGGTTCAGGAAATAGGAGAGGAGGAAAAAACTGCCTCTCATAAGGCGACGTCGTCGCGAGCGGGTTTGAGCGTTCGCTACAAGGCCATTTCTTCTCGCATTATAGTAATTTCTTGATCTGCACTCTTAAAAATGAACTTCACCGCATAGCACGCTCCTAGCCAACCATCATCTCGAATGATATCGTTATCGGCCCTGATTTGTTGAAAACGGGAGGCGTACGCCATTTTTGTGACAATTATGAACCGCATAAGTGTCACAGAAAAGGCGTACGCCTACCACTTTGAACAAATCAGAGCACATAGCGATATCATTCGAGATAATGGTTGGCTAAGAGTGTGCTATGCGGTGAAGTTCATTTTTAAGAGTGTAGATAGCATGCGATGAATTTAGGAAAACGAGCACGTCAGGCTTAGCGGAATGAAGCAGCCAACGGAAGGCAACGCCTTCCACGACCAACGGATGACAGCTCCCGTGTGGTCGCGCTTTTTTGAGCGAGTCTTTGAGCGAATGCAGACACCCCAAGAAGAACGGCGCCCGTAGTGCCATCTGTTGGAATGGCCAGAAATTAGGGAAACCTGGAAATAGAGGTGTGCATGAAAGATAGAGGTGTGCGCCGCACGGCGCCGCCACGACGCTGAGCGGTTAATTTTTGCCCACACTAGCCGCCCGTTCGACCAATGGGCGCCGGTGTCAGGAGCGTGTTTTTAAATTTCCCTTTCGCATTCGTCGAGACTGGGAGGTACCCGGGTTCGAATCCCGGTGCCGGCTGTGCTGTCTGGGGTTTTTCCTGGGTTTTCCTCAGATGCTTTCAGACATATGTCGGCACAGTTCCTTTAGAAGTCGGCCCAGGACGCACATTCCCCCAGGGCGTGAGTCGTGACGTTGCCCACATACGTGAGGCCGACAACGGCAAGCCCTATCACCACCACCACCACCACCACCACCCTTTCGCATTCTAGAAAGCTACAGAGAGAAAGCAAAAATCTCATCATGCGTATTGTCATCAAGCAAGATAACTACCTACTCGCATCATACTCAGATTTTTTTATTTCTGTGCTAAAACGTTTTTATACATGCCGTTTTCACCGCTTCCGGTTTGGTGTCAAAACGACATGCGGTTTCACGGGTTTCACAGCAAACACACTCGATTGATACCGTTATCGCTTCTGATTTGAGGAGAGAAAGGGTCGTATAAGCTCTTTTGTGGCAATTCAAATTGCCACAAAAAGGCGTACGCCTCCCGTTCTCAACAAATCACGAAAGCGAAAGATATAATTCTGCACCGCGGCTGGTTCCGAGCTCCTTAGTCGCGGAAGGACCGGAAGTCTTCCTGGCTGGGCGATGTTTATGTTTACCCGAGAATGTCATGTATTGTGTCGTAACTTTGTCTCCTAGCAGGAGCTCCAGACTCTACGAACCGGACTTCACCGCATTGCACGCTGTGCACCAGCCATTGCCACGAATGATAGGGTTATCGCTTCTGATTCGAAGAAAGAGGGGGTGTACGCCTCCTTTTTTTGCAATGTGGATATATGATAATGACACAAAGAAGGGCGTACCCCCCTCTGTCTTCGAATCAGGAGCGATAACCCTATCATTCGTTGCAATGGTTGGCGCACAGCGTGCAATGCGGTGAAGTTCTCTTGTTAGAGTGCACGCACCATCTCGCGTTCTCCGCTCTCCACACCATGAAACGACCTTGGAGAAACAATGTGCCAGCTGTATGGCAGATTGCGTTCATTGTGACGTCATCCTTCTCAAAAGTAGAAATTAAATTTCAGCTACTTCCGCCTGACCCGGATAATGCTTTATTTATTTTCATTTTTTGCACAATACATTGTGAGACGGGCAGGTTGCATAAATTAGGCATGATTCTGAAGAAACAAAGCTCAGTGTAAAGTGAAACACACACACACAAAAAAAGAAAAAAAAAACGGTTCCCGCGAAACTCTAAGACGACCCATTCTTTGATGATCTATGTTATGTCAAATGGCCCTGTGATGCTTTTTTGTCGGGCCACCAAGATATAGTGTTGTACGTAAATACAGGAGGAGGTGGATGTCGGCGACGGCGCGGGAAAAAGAGAAGACTGGCGTAAGCCCGAACGACATTCAGTTCAGTAGTTCAGGATAAACCATCGAGACGTTGGCAATGGATCTCAAAGCGTCCCTATCTTTACGTAACCTTAATCGTGCCGAAACCCGGGAACCATCTGCACTAGAAATAACGCCACTGTCCCATTGTAAGCTCCGCTTCACGTGTCTCGATGAGTCGTTCGCAGAAGGTCCGTGCGGCATCCTTCGTCTGTACTAATGCGAATCACCACCAAATTGGAAGCTCTTTCCAGTGCAGATGATCCAGCCCCGGATGAAATTGACGACAAAGTTCATTTGCTCGGACGGAAGGCCCAGAAGTTGAAGGAGCTGGACTCTGTTATCTACAAGGGTCGTTTACGGTTGACCGAGTCTTCTACTTGTATAAGTACAATGGAAAATTCGGGAAGCACCAAGCTACGTCAGTTTTTCAAAGTACTCACCGTGCGCGTCTAGAAACCGCTGCCATTGCTATGGCAACTCTTTGATGCATTTGGCGTAGAAAGAAGTGGGCTGCTGTCGTAGCCACTGCAGTACATCTTTCTGCTGCGCTTCTTCTGTGTGGGACGTCTTTCTTCCAAGGCCCAAACAAATGGTAACAGCGTGGGGCTAAACCTGGACTCTAAAGGGCATGGGGCAAAACCTCCCAGCGCATTTCGGCCAGCGTTGCTGCCGTCAAATTCGCTGTGTGAGGCCGGGCATTGTCATGAAGAATAACCCTTCCGGACAACATCCCAGGCCTTTGCTCGCAAATTGCGTTTCGCACGGCACCCTTTATCAACGTGGAGTAGTACTGGGCATTCGTGTCCCCCTGCTCCAAGAAGTCCACATGGATGACACCCCGCATGTCACAGAGGACAAGTTTCCATGGATTTCCCAGCAGACGACTGCATCTTGTTTTTCTTTGGCGGTTGGGAAGCCTTATGACTGCAGTCGGCCAAACGTGTCCATGTGGTTCATGCGTCACCATATCCCATCATTCGCTGAGCTGTCTGCACGATTCGTAGAGTCTTCCCTTTGACGTCGTTTGTTCCCCATACTGTTCCTTTATGCTTTTCATTCAAAATACGAGTTTCTGTACCATAATGGGATACTGTGGGACCGTCAACCTTGAGTACGATATTGTGGGACCACTCCCATGTGTGAAGGTATTACCGATGCTTTTGATAAAACGTGTGGGCTTCTGCTCCATAATGGGATACTGTGGGACTGTCGATCTTGATTACACTATACTGGGACTAGATGCATGTATACGGATATTCTCCTCGCTTTCCATTAAAAACGCTGTTCCTTGCGATAGGATACTGCGGGTCCGTAAATCTGGATTACGATATTGTGGCACTATTTCCCTGTCTATAGTTATTACCCGACGACGACGAAGTGTTCTGACGTGCGCTTTCCTGCTCCGTAATTTTTCTGTCAATTCTTTCGCTCCTCCCTTTTCTGTTCCTGCTTTATCTCATCCAGGCCTGGCTTTCAGGAGGCCGAGCCTCGCTGCAAGGCGCGGGACGGCCTGTGCATCCACCCCGGGAATGGAGAGTGTTCGCAGCAACTGCAGCGGCGGTAGTGACACTGACTGTTCCAGTAGCAGCACGATCATCCTCCGAAAGCGACTAAGCGACAACGTCATGGTCACGTCTTCGGACGACGATGATGACCAACAGTTCGAGGAAGTCCGCAAAAGGGCGCGGAAGACCGCCCGTCTGAACTCGGCGCGGCTTGCCCCACCTGAGGGAAGTACGGTGATCTTTGCTCCACGGGACCCGACTGTGAGCCTTGCCAGGCTGAATCACCTGAGACTCTCCGAGTTCCTTACGTCTGAGCAACCGGGCAAAATTAAGGAAATACGACCGAACTATGCGAAGAACATCATCGCGGTGGAAGCCGTTTCCCCGCTTGCCAAAGGCCCTCTCTTGGGACTCGAGAGGATCTGCTCGATTCCTGTCCGTGCGTATGAACCGCGCCCGGCTGATTCGTGCTATGGCGTTATCACCGGTGTCGACACCTCACTGTCCGACGACCAGATAAGGCTGGCGATCCGGTCTGACGCCCCGGTCATTGTAGCGAGGCGCATAAAGAGGGATGCCGATGCTGTGAGGCTCACATTCCTCGGGACTCTCAAGCCGCGAGAGAGCAGTCTTCATCTCCTCACGATGAGAGTTAAGCACTACCTTCCGTACACACCGCAATGCCACATCTGCCTGAGACATGGACATGTTGCTGCGTGCTGCCTCCGGAAGAAGCGTTCGCGCTCCAATAGCAGTTACCGGGAGGCAAAGGTGAAGGTCAAGAAAGAGGAACGTCGCGAGCACCGCAGACGACGGCGGCGGCGGAGAAGACTGCAGTCACGACACCGTGCTGCCTCTAGCGATGAGGCTGGTGGGCCTCCTCCATTGAGCGACAGTGACTTTCCCCCCCCTGCCCCACCCTTGCGATGCTCTGCCAACACATATTGAGGCCAGTGGCGACCCGCTGCCGACCCACTCTCAGAAGGCCCGCCGGCCAGCACCGATCCGAGCGAACGACGACCCTGGAGACATGCAGGTCGTGGTGATCAGGCTACTCTTCGCGGCATTAAAAGCCATCATCGCCGCTTGCCCTGAGTGGAAGGCACTTGCTGAAATCAGATCCATCCTACAGCTCGAGAACGCCAGCGCTCCCACCTTATTATCCGACCCTAAGCGTAGCAGCCGCTAAGATCAGCTGGGCGCCCTTACCGCTCCGCCACTGGTAGCATGGCTGTGCAGTACCAAACGACAACGATCTTTCAGTGGAACGCGAGAAGCCTGCAGTCGAAGCTATCCGATTTCCGTCAATTTTCCTGGAGGCACAAGTTCCCTCTCATGTGCATATCGGAATGCGGAATCCGTGATGACTTCCGCCTCTCCAACTATATCACCTTCGTCTCCAAGCCCAGAGGTGCAAAGAGTCGAGCAGCTGTTCTCGTTAGGTCGGACATACCCTCTCTGAGCAGGGACATCGGGCTAACCGATGGAGGGGAATACGCCTGCTGCTCGGTTCGGATGGGCACTACCGACCTCACCGTTGTTTCTGTGTATCTGCCCCAAGCCGTCTCCTATGATGTGAACGACTTGGGGAGCATTCTAGACCGCCTCCCGCCTCCATATGTACTGTGTGGGGACTTTAACGCGAACCATGTCACCTGGGGTAGCACACGCTCTGACTCGCGAGGGGAACGCCTTGCAGCGCTGTTTGAAGAACGAGACCTCCAT
This sequence comes from Ornithodoros turicata, assembly GCF_037126465.1. Lineage (NCBI taxonomy): Eukaryota > Metazoa > Arthropoda > Arachnida > Ixodida > Argasidae > Ornithodoros > Ornithodoros turicata. The sequence goes on from NC_088203.1 coordinate 83,082,463, forward strand.
CTCCTTAACGACGGTTCTCCAACGTTTGTACCGTCGTCTACTGTCTCGTCATGCCTGGACCTCACGGTAGTATCCGCCTCGATTGCCCGGCAGTTCACATGGCACGTCGATGCTGACACGCTGGGGAGTGATCACTTGCCGCTGTTGATCAACATCCGTGGAGCTCCTGGGACCCAACTCAGGCGTACCGCCAGGTCGACGAACTGGCACCGTTATAGGGCTGCTGTTGAATCCGCCCTCACGGACTCCGTGCTCCAGCGCGCCAACCATCAAGACTTCTGCCGTGCTGTGGTCGGCGCCACGCGCGCTTGCACAAGCGTCGTTCGCCTCCCGACGAAGTTCGCGGCCGCTGATGCGGAGTACGCGCGCCTGCGTGCGACACGCCGGAGAGCGGAAAGGCGCGCTCGTCGAACCCGCCTCCCTGTTGACAAACGTGAAGCTCAACGGGTGCAGAAAGCCGTCGATAGGCACCTTCGCAAACTAGCCAGGAACCACTGGAGAAGCTTTGCATCGTCGCTGTCGCCACGCACACCTCTCTCCCGAATATGGGCAGTGATGAAGGGTCTAACCGAGCCGGTTACTCAGCGTGATCCGTTCCGATCGCTATCCTTAGCCACAGGTCGTTCGGAGATGGAGCTAGCGGAAGACTACTGCAGTAGGCTGACCTCATCACCCACTGTCGACCTCACGTCAGCCTGCGATATCCCAGTTGTTCCTGATCCGCCAATGGAGCCTTCCTTAAACCACCCATTCTCTTCCATGGAGCTAGAGTCGGCCTTAAGACAGTCACCAGTGCACACCTCTCCTGGGGCGGACCTAGTGACATACAAGACCCTTCGCAACCTACCCCTTCGCGGACGCCAGCTGCTCTTGCGGCTCATTAATGAGTCGTGGCGCGCCTGTGTTGTTCCCGCAGAATGGAAGTCGGCAATGGTGGTCCCCATTTTAAAACCTGGAAAATCGCCCCACGACATCGATTCCTTTCGGCCGATTGCACTCACCAGCTGCGTGGCGAAGACAATGGAGCGCATGGTACACTCGCGGCTAACCTGGTACTTTGAAACTGTGAGGTACTTCCCCGAGGCCATGGCAGGGTTCAGACAAGGGAGGTCGTCCATTGACAACGTGATCGACCTGGTACCCAGTGTCCAACAAGAACAGTCGGAAGCACGTTTTACTGTTGCCGTCTTTTTGGATGTCATGAAGGCGTATGATAGCGTTCTCCACAGTGCCGTTGTTGCTACCCTGCAAGAGTCGGGAGTGGGAGCTCGAATGGTTTCTTGGGCCGTGACTTTCTGTCCGGCCGGACGCTGTTCGTCCGTACTGCATCAGGAGATACGCCAGCTTTTCCCGTCTCCCGTGGAGTGCCACAAGGTAGTGTACTGAGCCCGCTGCTGTTCAATCTGATTATAGCATCACTCCCGGCGTGCCTCTCTGAGCATATCCGCATCACAATCTATGCCGACGACATCTGCATATGGACATCCGGAGTCCGACGGGACGCCATTCAACAACGCTTACAAGGCGCTCTCAACACCACCGCGTCTTACCTTGCCGACCGAGGACTCCGTGTATCCCCTAGCAAGACAGCCGCCATGGCATTTACTCGGCGGCCCTTCACCAACTACCCTCTCCATGTTGCCGGAACCCCGCTTCAATTTGTGACGCACTGCAAGTACCTTGGCGTGATCATTGACAGACAGCTCTCGTGGTCTAAGCACATAAAGAACCTATCTGTCAAGACGAGCAGATCAGTGAACGTCCTACGGCGCATCTCCGGAGCGTCTTGGGGCCCCACCTGTCGCGATCTTCGCCAAATTCACAGCTCCATCGTGCTCGGCTTCCTGCGGTACAGCATCCCAGTGCTGCACGGCCTGCGCACGACTCACGAGCGGGAACTCCTGAACACAGTCTCGCAGCCTTCGCGCATGCCTGGGCTTACCCAAGACAATGGAAACTTATTCGGTACTTGCAGAGGCAAGGGAACCACTTGTTACCACCCTGCGAGATAGAGAGACCCTCCGCATTTACACGCGGCTAATGACTCGGCACCCTTTCCACTACCTCAGGACCATCGACCACGACAGCCCCGCGTCTGCCTTTGGTAGCGCAGTGCGCCGTCTGAAGGGTGTTGTCCCACCTCCCACATCCCACGTATCGTATGCTACCCCAACGTGGGCTCCCGACCAACCTCCCATATGTACATTTATCCATGGCTTCGGGAAAAAAAGCGACACGCCAGCGCCTGTAGCACATCAACTTGCCCTGGAACACCTAGCCTCGCTGCACCACGGAAGGCAGACCATCTATACTGATGGGTCTGTGATACCTGGTGGAGCAGCTGCAGCCTTTTATGTGCCCCATGAAGATTTTGAGAAAGCGTCCAAGCTCCCCAACGAGACGTCCTCCACGGAAGCAGAGCTATTCGCAACCAATATGGCCCTTCAGCACATCTCATCCTCCCCACCTGCAGAGTAGACGATCCTCACCGACAGCAAGCCAGCCCTGGAGATCCTGAATTCCCACGCCACCAAAATCATCAGCGACCTCTAAACGGCTATCATCGCCGCATGCGACTCTCTTTGCGCCTCTGGCCACGGTGTGCGGCTACAGTGGGTTCCCAGCCACATAGGCCTCAGTGGTTCTCAGGCCTCCATGGGTCTCAGCACACAGGCCTCCCTGCTGTTGGCGAGGCCTCAGGCCTCGCCAACAGCAGGGAGCCGTTACAATGGCTCTCCTGCAATACTTACAGGACACTCAGCTGAGTGTTACGCTGTAAACTGAGAACCGCGGCCCTGAGCACTCGTCCCCAGTGCGAAGAAGCCTTTTTTTTTGCTCCACCAGGGCGTAGCAAGCCGACATAGGTCTGGCTGACCTCTCCTTGCGTGGACGCCACTTCCTGTTTATTAAACTTATATATACCCCCCCCCCATGCTTTTTATTCAAAATGCGGGTTTCTGCAGTATAGCCGGATACTGTGGGACTCTATCTGGTTTAGGATATTGTGGGACTATTCCCATGTGTGCTGGTATTACTTGTTATTAAATATGCTGGTTTTGCCCTGTATTGGGATACAGTGATCCACGTAGACAAACCCACAGTATCCCTTACAGTGCAGAAACCCGTATTTTGAATGAAAAGCATGGGTAAGACCAGTAGGCGTGGAAATACTCCCACACTATCGTAATCCAGATTGACAGACCCGCAGTATCCCATTAGAGAGCAAAAACCCGCATTTTTAATGAAAAGCATGGGGAATACTCGTAGACATGCTTATGGTCCCAGGATATAGTAATCAAGATCGGCAGTCCGACAGTACGCCGTTACAGTGCAGAAACCCGCGTATTTAATGAAAAGCATGGGTAATACCCGCACACATGGGTATAGTCCCACAATATCGTAATTGCGATTGACAGTCCCACAGTATCCCATTACACTGCAGAAACCGGCATGTTCAATTAAAAGCATGCGGAATACCCGTAGACGCCCTTATAGACCCAGGATATCGTAATCAAGATCGACGGTACCGCAGTATCTCATTACAGTGCAATTACAATGTAGAAACCCGCGTTTTTAATAAAAGCATGGGTAATGCTCGTAGACATGGGAATAAACCCACAATATCGCAACCCAGATTGACAGTCCCAGAGTATCCCATTACAGGGCATAAACCCCCGTTTTCAATGAGAAGCATGGGTAATACCCGTAGACAGCGGCATAGTCCCACTATGTCGTAATCCAGATAGACAGCCCCACAGTATTCTATTAGAGTGCAGAAACCCGCATTTTGAATGAAAAGCATGGGTAATACCCGTAGACATGAAAACAGTCCCACAATAACGTAGTCCAGATACACAGTCCCACAGTATCCCATTAGGATACAGAAACCCGCGTTTTTAATGAGAAGCATAGATTATACCCATTGACATGGGAATAGTACCACAATATCGTAATTGCGATTGGCAGTCCCACAGTATCCCATTACTGTGCAGAAACGCGCATGTTTAATGAAAAGCATGGGTAATACCCGCACACATGGAAATAGTCCCACAATATCATAATCCAGATTGGCAGTCCCAGAGTACCCATTACAGTGGAGAGACCCGCGTTTGTAATGAAAACCATGGGTAAAACTCGTAGACATGGGAATAGTCCCAAAATACCAAAAAAAAAAAAAGTCACGTAGCCCACACATAGTCACGTGGATTAAATTGCATGAGAAATGGATTCAATAATGTGAAATGAGGATTAAAATTAATGAAAGGATGATTAATTCGGATGGCAAAAGGATTAAATGTCATGGTATAAGGATTAAAATGTACGGCAAGAGGATTAATAACGGCGGAAAAAGCTGTAGTTGTCTCTCCCGTATGGAATCGAAAAGAAACTCTTTCCTGATTCTGTCCGGTCGCTGCACCTGACAGCACAGCAGCAAGGCATGTTGAACGCGAAGTACGAAGGTGAAAATCACAGACGCCTGCCTTCCACTGAGTCACTCCGGCGGGCGCTTGGAAGGTTCATGAAGGGCGAAGAGCCACGTGACGCGTCTCGCCCAATCGGAGGACGGGTAGTGCATGGAAAAGGGGTGCGCTACTCTTCCATCCAGGACTCTAATGGCGGCGGTATTGTGGCGCCACCTGTTAGCCACTGAACCAACTAGAGCCTAACAGTAAATGTTGCAGCCCTCCCACAACCTACAAACAGGAACGAAAAAACTAATCTCATGTATCCAATAACGGAGGGGGAATGGAAACGGCACGTGGCAAATCTGGCCAACAGGAAGGCCATGGGTATCGACGAGGTACCCAATGAGTTCCTAAAGGCCCTGAAACCGCTAGCAAGAAATGCCCTCAGGGAACTTCTAAATAACATCCTACACACAAAGCAATTCCCCGCTGAATGGAAAAATGCAAAGATAAACCTATTATACAAAGGAAAAGGGAAAGACAGTAAGCACCTAGACTCCTACAGACCAGTCACCATACTAAGCAACGTCTATAAACTCCTGATGTCCACCCTAAACGATCAAATCAGGGACTGGTGTGAGAAAAAGACCATGTTCAGCAAAGCTCAAAACGGCTTTCGAAGGGGGCGTCGAGGGAGCGATAACATTTTTACCCTGACGCAGGTGATTGATGCTTCGATGGCGGACAATGCCAAACTACATCTTGTATTCCTGGACTTAGAAAAGGCCTATGGCCGTATCCCGCACAAGAGGCTATGGAGCAAGCTCCGGAAGATTGGGATGGACAATGAAATCGTTGATTTCCTTCAGGATGCCTACTCCAACTGCATAGGTATCTACTCGCTAGGGAACTATCAAACCGAAGAAATACCGATTTCGACAGGACTGAGGCAGGGCTGCCCTCTCTCGCCAACACTTTTCAATCTGTACATAAATGACCTACTACAGACGTTGGAAAATACAGGCCCAGGACTCCTGTTCTCGACAGTCACAACAGAGGCTAGGTTAGAGACAACAAAGATCACTTGTCTAGCCTTCGCCGACGACGTCGTCCTACTCTCTGACTCGCAAAAAAATATGCAGGAGCTCCTAGATATTTGCGGGAAGGTGGCCAGAGAGGACGGCCTTAAGTTTATAGCACCGAAAAGTCGCAGTGGATGGGATTCAATGTGCACAATCCTCCCACACTGGTCCTACAAGAAAGCTGTCTAACAAGGTGCAGCTCATACAAGTATTTAGGCGTCACTATCAACGCTGATGCACAGTACCTAGGTCTGCACGAGATGCTCGTCATCACAAAGTCCAACCGGCTGAAGGGGCATATGTGGAACCTTGCGAAGAATTCCTATAATCCATATACAGTAGGCCGTACGCTGTGGAAGACCATGGCGGTACCAGCAGCTACACATGCAAATGATGCCATCATATACAACCATCAAACTCTAAAGATACTGGACAGACACCAGTACGAATTGGGGCGATGTCTGTTGGGGGGCAATTGCGCGACGGCTAACTTGGCAGTGACTGGTGAAATGGGATGGTCCACGTACCTGGAACGGGACGCCCGAGCGAAACTCACCTACCTCGGACGGCTTGTACACCTCCCAGACCAAGGAGGATCTATCGTTATATAAGGTATCGAGGCTTAAAAACTAACTGGGTCCGAAGAGTTTCAACCCTGGACAGAACATACAGGGAAGGGACCACACGACACGTGGCAAAGTTGGAAAGGGAGTGGGCCCGAACAGTCCGAAAAGAGATAGTAGCTATAAGGAGGAACACCGCTGGAAGGAGGCAATATCAAAAAAGAGGAGCCTAAAGATGTACGCGGCCTTCAAGCAAACACCAGCACCTGTAGCAGAGTATAGAGGAGACAGAGACAGCGCCCTTCTATTTCAGGCCAGAACAGGGTGTCTCCTCACTCAAAAAAGAACTCATGAGCTCTTTGAAGACGGAGACCCCTATTGCTTGCTCTGCGGGAAGGAAGATGAAGATCTGGACCACATCCTGTTTAGATGCGAAGCGCTTAGGGACCTCACCTCCCGAGAGGAACTGGTAAAGCCCGAGGAGAATAGTAAGGTGGTCCTGGGCTTCGAGGACTCCCCACCAGAAAGCGCATGCAGACGGACCGGAACCGAGCGGCCATGCGAACGGCGGGCTCTCCCACCCAGCGCAAGCACCAAGCGCCACCTACGAGAATGGGAGCGAAGAACACAGGCAGCGAAGGACAACCTGCCTGCAGTAGTGTAGTCGGTGTAGTTATGGTGTAGTGTAGTTGACTTTACGGTGACAGCCAAGTTACTCCTGAGGCGCTTGATACAAGCGCCCACCCTGTCTTAAAAGGGTTTAGGTACTAGAACTAACTAACTAACTAACTAACTAACTGCGCGGTGAAAACTGTCGGACAGGCTTCACACTGTCGGGAAGCACGGGGTTTTCGCTGTACAAGCGCAGTTAATTTCGGGCTGCACCACTTTCACTTTCATCTTTCACTCGTTCTTCCCGTGGTGTCTGCGGTCCCAAAAAATCGTGGTTGTGTCGTGGACAGCCTTCAAACCCTCCGTTTCGGACATCACGTAGCCGGAGAACGCATGGCGTCTCCGAAGCGGCAGCAGACGCTCCGGCCTGCGCGATGTTGCTCACCTCGATCATGTGATCCCAGGTCCAATGACGAGCGTCCTCACCACTTGCGTCACATAGTGACTCGCGTGGTGGCGCTATCACGTGCCTATCGTGAAGGCGAAGGAGTGTGTTTCGCGCACGGGAGGTTCGGGGAGCTATTGCAGGCGTCCCAATTTCGCTACGGTTGCACTAATTGTGGGAAAGCTGTTTTCGACCGCCTAACATTCCATACTGACCAAAAACAGAAACAAAGTTGTGGGCCTCTAGACTGCTCCTTTAATGGCTTCAGATGACATACATATACGTATACTCATTGATTTCTTCGACAACGTCGGGCGGTGCACGAACGGCTAACCGTGTGAGCTTCTTTCAAATGTGGGCTACATTGCTGCGTGCTGCGATTCAGCCACCTTTGTTGTGAAGTACTTGAAGCAGCTTCTGCATAGCTGGCCCATTCTGTTTTCTGGCCATTTCTGTTACGCCTTCGGCTTGATCTGCTGGAACCACAGTCTTTATGGCAGCTACGCCGATCTCCGAATCAAAGCGAAAGTCCTTTGTCCGAAGTACTTTTTTTCTTGTGTATGAGACGGTAGCCAGCGAAATACACACGGTCAGCGCTGTACAACGAAGAGGCCACTGAAGTAGGTGTGATGCAAGGACCACACACTACAGTAATGCAGATGTCTTAGCACACTCTGTATAAGGGCACTCGGTGCACTTCTGTAGTCCAGAAGTGAGTGAAGAAGAGAGTGCGTCTTCTGTGTGTAGGCGACACTTTGCGCAAGGTGTCTTCCGGGAGTTAATCCGACCAGGAATACATTTTCATGGTCGCAGCATGTCGAACCGAGGAACATATTGGACAGCGGCGCCAGTCGGGCTGTTCCGGCAAGGTTCATAAAAGGCACCAATTAGCCTTGAGTGTGTGCGTAAGACACTACACAACAACACTTTCCTCAGTGCAATTTCCCCCGTCCGAGGTCATGGGGCCGTAGGAAAGGAAGTGTTTTAAAGAATACTGGAAGCCACTGCGTCCCTCCTGCCATAATGTGTACAGTAAATATGCTTGTTTAGAATAATACTGAACAGATATACCTCTTACAAAGATGTAAAAGCATTCCGTTCTTCGCGGGCTCCCAGCACTTGCAATGCATGTGTGACATCCCGCAAAAAATGCGAGCACATCTGGTTGCTCCACAATCTAGATTCAGCGATTACAACACTGTTATGAACGCAAACGCTCAGAACGGTTTCAAATGATAGCAATTACTTTTTATGTGAAGACAGAAGTTTAAAATCCCTTTGGAAAATTCGATTTTGCAACACGCGGGACACGGTGCCACCGCTTGAATGCGCTCCGCACATAGGGCTAGCAAAAAATTCACAGTGCGCCTACCGATCAAGTCCGAATTGTGATTTTTCTTCTGTGCGTAGTCCAAGGAACTACCTGCAACATATAAAATTTTCGAAGCAAGTTTTTGGTAGGGTTTTTTAGATAAAGGCTTCCGAAATTCGTCATTTTTCGGTGGGATGGTGCAACTAAAAGAGGTATCGCTTACGTTCCTGACAGAGTAGAGCAACAAATTATACATCATTCGATAATCCCATGAATGACAAATTAAACGGCACAAAGCTAAATCTTACCCGTTTTGTACATCCTCCGCAAAGTTGCAGTGAATAGGGTGCTTTTTGGCACTTTGAGTCAAGTTTGATATTTTTTTGCAGACAAACAAAAACGGACACAGCACTGCCAACGCATGATCCTATTGTGCCCTAAGTGGTCTAAAGCCAGATCAAGAAATTACTACAATGCGACAAGAAATAGCCTTGTAGGGAATGCTCAAACCTGCGCGCGACGACATCGTCTTCAGAGAGGCAGTTTTTTCCTCCTCTCCTATTTCCGGAACCGCGCAGCGCAGAGAATTCGGAAAGTGTTTATTTCCGCTCACTCACCGATGGCTTACACATATATTTTTTCCCGTTCGTTCGAGACATCAAGTGTACCGGATTGTTCGATTTGAGATGGAACTAGCCAGGAAGCAAACACGTGGCTTCCAAGCCTCTGAAGACTTTCACTCAGCTTGTGTACGCTCGCTGGTTTAATGTTTTTTACGACGAGGACGCCTCCACTGCTGGGGCAGTTTGGTGCAAGAGAGCTCGGGCGGGGCCTCCTTGTATCCCTTCTTCTTTAACAGGATTAGTAGCCGCAGTGGAGCAAGGATATGGCAGCACGCGCCACTTGTAAAAGGGCACCCGCAGGTTGCATCGCTGAGAGCAGCGTTGTTCAAGTGAAATGCCAGCAAGGCCGTGTATGCTGGCAGACCAGTCTTCTTCTGGTTTCGATAGCATGTAGCTCTTGCGTAGACAATGCAATATCTGTGGAAACAGCAGTGAAAAAAAAAAAAAAAGGTTTAAGTTAAAAGGTCTAGGTTTAAGTTGGCAGATACGCTACGACGTTAGCTATTGCTGACGCATATCTACCGCATAAATTTCATTAATCGTCCTCATCAATTTTTTCTTTCGCCGTTCCAAGCGACGCACGCAAGCGCCCAGCTCCCGGGCGCGTGGGTAGACAACTCCGTGCATCACAGCGCTTGGGTCTTGCGTCCCTTATTCTCGCGCACCCAATAGACGACTTCAGAAAATCCAAGATGGCTTAGCGCCACTTTGAGCTATGGGAACTTGCTGGAAACAAAGGAGGAGAAAGTCTCCAAGCTGTTTTGAGTTCCTTCCCTCTCTGCCGATTGTCGACGAGGAGTCAAGGTGAGCAAAAACGAAACGTGAAGTACAGTTCAAAATCCCAGAGTGCTTAGCGTCGCTTTGAACTGTGGGAGTTTACTAATACGAAAGGAACGGGTTGCCTCCAAACTGTTCCGATTTCTCCCCTACCGGTCCATTGTCCACGACGTGTCAAGGTCAGCGAAAGCGAAATGTGAAGGATTATTCTTTGTTCCCCCGCTTAGCAAGCGCCCAGGATGCAATGCGTGCGCAAAGAGCACTGGGATTTTCTGAACTCGTCAGTTTCCAGAATCAAAAATGTATTTTTGGTCCTCGTCCTCTTTGAAAGTGTCGGTGTCGTGTGCTGCTACAGCACGCATTGTGTGTGAGGGACTTCGTATGATCCCTAGTGACATGGCACGAAAACACCGCTCATCGTGGAACAAAAGAGGTTTATTCTACGCGGATATATAAAGTCTGTTTACGGTTCTCTCAGCTCGAAACGCACGGGTAAGGGGACATAAATAGAAAGCCGAAGATATTTTCAGCCACGAACCGTTTGTTTCCTTTCCCTTTGTGGATTATGCCATCCCGAGTATATCCCAACTCGGGAGCCTCATTAGAGCCTTTTAATGCGTGGCAGGAAATCCCTTTGTGTCTCTTCCCGTAATGCAAACTTCATCATAGCATGCATACACAAAACGAGAGTGGCTCGGAACTGGCAGCCGAAGCGTAAAACAAAGCGATCGGTATTCCCTTGTTCTCGGTGTTCTTGTTCTGTGGTCGGTTGTCTTAATGCAATGATATTGAATGAACCAGAGCAGTGTGTTCATGCCCCGAAGGAAGGTTTTACATTACCCTCTTTGCATTGGATTGCATTGAATTCTTTCTTTTTTCTGTTTAGTCGGGAATGGAAACGTCGCACTACATGTCGTCAATGCGCTACTCGAAAAACGTGCTGCAAATAACATATAATCCGCACACGCGAAGCTCCTGTTTAGGAAGCACGTAGAGGGAAGTAGGAAGTCTGTTGCCACCGCTCATCGGGTAGCTTCACAACATAACACGTCGGACTCAAAGCATTGCACAAAACGATACGGTTATTACTCCTGATTTGTGGAAAACGCGGGGCGTACGCCTTTTTGTAACGATTATCATAACTGCATAAGGCGCACAAAAAGTCGTACACCTTCCGTTTTCAACAAATCAGGGGTGAAAACGAAGTCATTAGGGATGATGGTTGGCCAGACGTGTGTTATGCGGTGACGTTCAATTTTTAGGGAACGGCAAGCCGGTCTCGTCACCACAACCGCCAACTCCTCCACCGTTTTAGGGTGCACGCTCTGAAGAGGGAACTTCACCCCGCACGTAACGTGGAAACCCACATCGTACCTCGGCAGAACTCATTCATGAGCACGCTCACAGATTCCGGATATTTCGAATGCAGTGCAGGTCAGGCGGATGAGGACAATTAAGTGGATCCCCCTCCACACTGCCTTCCTGGCCATCGCAGTAACCCATTAAAGTGGTTAGGACACTTTCGTAGATGTTCAATATATCATGGACGCATTGTACTGCACGCCAGAACACTCAGATAAAAAGAATTATTCTTCTATACGTGTCGTACTCAGCGAAATACAAGCTCCCGAACACACTCCCGAGTAAAACGCAGACGTCACAGAGCTCAGAGTTGCGTCCATTCCCATTGGCAGCCGTATAAGCACGTGACTTCTCGTGCGCTGCCTCACTGGCGGCGGCGAGGGCTGTGATGTCAGAGCCGCATGAGTTTCGGTATTCGCGGTGCCCATTTTCTCCGCTTCTATTACCCTCTTAACTGTGAAACTTTCAATGCAGGTTCACATCGATGCAAAGAACTGTCTTTTACGCTTATCTGGGATAACGTGGGATGATCTGTCGCAACCCCTTTGGGTCTCGACGTCCTCAACAGTTACACACGTCGCATAGGACCGACAGGCCAGTCTCGTGCATGGCCAAAGAAAGCGCCTACAGCTGCTACACGGGTATGGTGGCATTCTGGACGAGTATGTCCCTATGTTACTATGCGAGACTCGCTAATGTTTAAAGTGGCGAATGAGCTGAATATGAGTGAGCAAACTGAGAGCTGAGCGGAAGACGAATGAGCGGGAGTCCCAAGTGGCGACCTCTGGCCCACACTAGCGAGACTGCTTCGGATGAAAAGCGATAGGTTTCACCGTAATGCGAAAATACGGAGCCCAGTCGTTCAACATGAAGTGTAATTCCTCTTGACATTAAAGGAGGTAAGAACTATCTGCAGGTATTTAGTTACGGGTGTAATAGGTGTAATATGGTTCTCCTACGCTTCGTAATTCTATTTACAATTTATTGCTCAATACTTCTTCATCACGTGTGCAGCGTTAATACAAAAACGCACTATTTTTTTTTCGGATACGGGCGAGTAAAGACGTACCGCCATACAGATACCTCTATTCATTGTTTCGTCATTTGAAGAACTGTAGCACCCAATCAGACGCCAACGCGGAGGTACACATAACGTTCTGCTCTACACTCTTACAAATGAACTTCACCACATAGCACGCTCCTAGCCAACCACCATCCCGAATGACAATGTTCCCGTCCCTGGTTTGTTGAAAACGGGAGGCGGAGCCTATTTTGTAGCCATAATGCAATACATAGTGGTTATATAATAGGCTCCGCCCGGCCCGATATCAACAAATCAGGAGCGAGAACGTTGTCATTGGGGATGATGGTTGGCTGGCAATGTGCTATATGTGCACTCTTAAAAATGAACTTCACCGCACAGCACGCTCCTAGCCAACCATCACCTCGAATGATATCGTTATCTGCACTGATTTGCTGAAAACAGGAGGAGTACGCATTTTTTGTGACAATTATGAATAGCATAAGTGTCACAAAAAAGGCGTACGCCTCACGTTTTGAACAAATCAGGGCAGATAACGATATCATTCGAGATTATGGTTGGCTTGGTGCGTGCTATGTGGTGAAGTTCATTTCTAAGAGTGTGGTGAAGATACGGACCTAGCAGATTTATGTATACAAAAGGTGTCACAGCCAACAAGTTAAAATCGCCCTATGGAGCCGACACAGTCGGCGTGCTAGCTTGGTAGAGTTCACACTCTAAATATTTTCACACCTTTAAAGGTGTAAAATTGGTGTATTCTCATGTATTACACCTATTTTACACCCTACACTGTTAAAACAGAACTTCACCACATAGCACGCTCCTGACCAACCACCGTACCGAATGATATCATTCTGTGTGATGATTTGTTCAAAACAGGGGGGAGGCGCCTATCTGGGACAAGATAATCTGTCCCAGATAGGCGCCTCCTCTCATTTTCAACAAATCAATGCACGGAATGATATGATTCGGAATGACGGTTGGCTAGGAGCGTGCTATGCGGTGAAGTTCTGTTTTAACAGTGTAGAACCTTGGCTTGAAAATTTTCGAGGGTGTAACTATATCGTGAATTACACCCTTTTATGAGACATTGTCAGGAGGGTGTGATAAGGGTGCAACAGAGAGTGTATTTGGAGGTGGGACAGGCTCCATTACACAGGCTAAATGTATTCCTGTTCCTGTGCAGTGTTGGAGTGCTTGTGGTACTCAGAACTTAAGCTTGTGATACAAGTTGTGATATAAAGACCAAATGCACAGTTACTCAACATTTGGTACACTGTCATCTAACCCCTCAAGGTTAGATGACTGGAAAATATAAAATTACTACTATGTGATAAAGCTGTATTAAGTGATACGTTTGAATACCTTCATGCCTACGTAATGTAGGATATGTATGCTGCATGGCATAATGTCAACCTAATAAAAGCATAACTATTCAGTTCCTGTGATTGTGTCATATATGTATGATGCCCGCATATACCCACATCAATCACCTATAACATGTGTGTGCTGTGCAACATATTTCTGCAATGTCCTATTTTTGACTTCACACAGGGTACAGCTGAGTAGTATACCTGGGAAGTATTACAAGTTCAGTGTGAGAAAAGTATATTCTTGGCGTTTTAAAGAATATTTTGCATGGCTGTGATCGAAGAGTGATGCCAAGATAGCCACAATGACACTCCAAAGTATGCGCCTTTTGTAAAAACTAGAAACAGTATACTTTCGCAATGAAGCTGTAATTTCAACTTTCCTTTCTTTTTTTCTTAATAAACATAGTCCACTCTGTGGTAATTTCCAGCTGCCTCTTCTATGGTTTGCAGGTTACCCCCCCCCCCCCCCATTACACCCTTCAACACAATTACACCCTTGATGTCTTGAGGGTGTTCCGTTACACCTTAAAAGGTGCACGCCATGCACATGTTCTTTTACACCCTTTAAGGTGTAAAATTATTTAGAGTGCATAGCCCCTTTAAGGACGTTCTCGAACTTGGGCCCAAGGGGGGGATATGTTTATTAAGAAAAAAAGAAAGGAAAAGTTAGCCAGGCAAAGAGCCGGCTTGCTATTCCGAAAAAAAGGAAAAAAGGGGGAAGGGGAAAACGAAAAAGAAAAGGAAGGAGAAGGAAAAAACAAAAAGGGGAATCAAAAAAGAAAAGGAAGGAAAAAGGAAAAGAAGAAAGGGGGAATCGAAACAAAGGAAGGAAAGAAAAACAAAAAGCAACAAAAAGAAAGGAAAGGGAAAGAAAACAAGAAACAAAAAGAAAGGAAAGAAAGAAAGAAGAGAATAAACACTAGCACAACGTTACATGCAGTTCACGAGTCCTGAGACTCGGAGAAAACCGAGGAGAGCGGAAGTGACAGCCCACTGGTTGGGGTGCAAGACGGGGCCAAGAAGAGCGGTTAGTCGTTACAGCCAACGCAACGAAAAGTCGTTACAGCCAATCTGGAGCGGACGGCAGCGGAGGGTGTCCCTATGTTGAAGGTGCTGCTGGCAGTACAGGAGTTGGTGTGGGATGTCAGCTTCCACTCCACAGACATTACAGTTTGGTGAATTTAGCCGACCCATCTTGAAGAGAAGTGAGGGTGTACGGGCAACATTGAGTCGTAGGCGGCGGAGAAGGGATTCTTCTCAACGGCTGCGGTGGCAAGTGAGTGGGCCCAAGTTTTGTGTTTCCCCAAGGGCGATTACTATGCTGCGCACTATTGTTAAGAATGCCGAAGCTACAAACGAATAAGAAATGTATTTCTGACGGCGCAGAGACATAAAAAGTGAGCAAGTATGGCATCACGTCTGGTGGGTGGATTTTTACCCAGTGATTCCGTCAACAGCAAATAATCTGAGGTCAAGGCTAAGAATTTCTGATGCGTTCACATCACCAGCCCCAAAGCTGGAAGAGCCAGAAGATTACCTATGTAAAGATATGAAAGCGATGCTCGTAAGAGATGTACGTATAACGTTTTGTTTTATTTTTCGTTTTGCAAACCCATAAGCCAGGAAACCCGTTCAGAGAGAGTCATTGTGTCTGAGAGGATGACATGGGGGGCATATGTTTATGAAGAAAAAAAAAAAGAGAAAGGAAAGGTGGTGGAATGGTATAGAAGGTGGGCTCTCGTTATTTGCAGAAACACCTCTCTACTGCAGGAGTCCCAACACCATTTCCTCACGCGCGGCTAGGGAGAAGTCACTCGGGTTCTGGGTCAACGAGGCAACACAGGATTAGGAGTAGAGGACATCTACTACTCCGTTCCTCACGGCCCCCTGTTCCATGCTGTTAAAATTGCATGTTAGAATACTTGCGGCCCTTGCGGCACCACTGTTGAAGGTTTTCTGGAGATTCTGAGGTGTTACCTTTCATCACCGTTTTTTTTTTCTTCTTTTTCTGTCTTCTATTTCATCATATTATTGAAGGGCAGGAGATTTTCCTTTAAAAAGAAAAGGAATTTGCATAAGCTAATTCGTTGCACCGTTACTGTCTGACATTTTTCTGGCACGGCGTGTGGACAATGCGTTGAGCGAATTTCCCGGCTTGATGTTCGTCCAGGTGTTCAGATATGATGATGATCTTGTGACTGTGCTCCAGACTAATAGACTAATAGCCTAGTCAGACGGCAAACTTAAGGCCGTTAGCGGAACGGCCGTTACTTCACCTGTAGTCCAACCATCATTTCGAATGACATCGTTCTCTGCCCTGATTTGTTGAAAATGGGAGGCGTACACCTTTTTTGTGTGACAATTATGCAGTTCATAATTGCCACAAAAAAAGGCGTGCGCCTCCTGTTTTCAACAAATCAGGGCAGAGAACGATGTCATTCGAAATGATGGTTGGACTACAGGTGAAGTAACTGCCGTTCCGCTAACGGCCATAGGTTTGCCGTCTGACTAGGGTATTAACCTTGATGAACAATCCAATGACGATGAGGCTGTGAGAAATCTCCTGGAATTTTTTCATCAGGAAGCGGGGGCCTCACCTTTACGTTCAAGCTCCCGAAAAGCTCTGTGCTGCCATTCTTGGACATACAATTAACTAAGAAGGACCAAAGTATATTGGCCGGGAGTATTCCCCGATGTCTAAACAGGGTCTCCTCCCCTTCGAGTCGTCCCACTCCAAATTGGTAAGACGTCAGACATGGTGGTAAGGGACATATGCTGCACTGCGACCAGCCGCGACAAAATATGTAAACCGAAACCAATTAATTACTGCAACAAATGACCCGCTTCGGTGGCAGATTTTTCTCTAAAAGGTGCCCACTAAAGGTCCCAAAAGGGGTAGTACCCATTTTAATGCCGACAGCGTCCTGCTTTAGATGTCGTGTTTTTTTACGAAACCCATTTGAATTTTTATTTAAATAATGAGCGCCTCCCACTCATTCACACGGTGCGGTGCTACTTGTAAAAAAGAAAGTTAGTCGATTGGTACACCCGTTCGCGAATTATCATAGCCCGGGGATTTAACTGAAACACCCGGTATACTGAGGTAAAAAGAAATGGGAACTTGATTGTTGGACGAATATTGTGCTGCGGGAAACGCAGTGCTAATTACTTCCTTGTCGCTGATTTTGGTATCGTACGCCTGCCATATGATACGTTTCTTGATGTGCAGTACGTACGAACGAATGCAAAAAAAAAAAAAAACTATGTGAAATAAAGAGATGGGAGAGGAGCATAACGATACAGAACTTGGTGGGGAGTTGGAAGGATGAGATGGGTCCTAGCGCTTTTTTTTTCTTTTTTTTTTTTTTTTCGCGCATGAAGTATAGGCCTGTTGCACTAAAGTTTGGTTCGGCGACCG
Source organism: Ornithodoros turicata (assembly GCF_037126465.1). Lineage (NCBI taxonomy): Eukaryota > Metazoa > Arthropoda > Arachnida > Ixodida > Argasidae > Ornithodoros > Ornithodoros turicata. Next base: position 83,099,478 of record NC_088203.1, read on the forward strand.
CAGCGCCGGTCTGTCCCCTTTTGTACAGCTGCCGTACTAGTGGATCGTGCGTGTCGTATTTCGCGCCGTTCCGCTGTATACAGCAGTGGTATTTCTGCCAAAGAAAAGAAAGCGGCGTACATATTAGTGCTGTATTGTAAACTCTTCTAACAGCTTGAAGAACACGAAGGGTGGGGATTCCTACAGTAAAGTTGTACCGTTTCCCCGGCAAATCACACGAGAAAGGCAGTCGAGAAACGTGGGCGACAGCAACATATCCCACTCGGATTTTCCCAGTTGGTTTTCCCCATTACTATGGTTTGTTTCTGTACGAACTGTCGTCACTTTTGATCGCGTAGCAGCAATCAGCTGCTGCATGCTTGCATTTTCCAGATGTGCCGGTTTTACGGGTGCAACTTGCGGAAAGCACTGTACGAGGGGCTTGTGAGACCTATAACAAATGTTTAGTCCTTACGTGGTAAGGCACGGACACGTAGTACAACACGTTATTTGTGTTTCTGTATACAGGTAACGATTCAGGAATTACGGGTATGACTCTAGAAATCGGAACGCTACGTTGTTGTGTGTCGAAAATCACGAGCGCCGGAGGCGCTTTCATGTGCACGTCAACGCACGTGCTCCACGGAGAAAGGTGTGCTACGGTCTGACGGAATACGGATTTACGACTTACTGAAGGGTTATTTACCGATCACGTCCGCAAATGATTTGTGGCTTACGTTCAAAGACACATTGTAGCTGACGCCGCTTGCGAGATGCATTTCCCCTTGAATACAGCGCCGTCAATTTCTTCTTCTAATCCGTAGACGTGCTTAAGGAGCGCCTCTCCTTTCCGGAATTTCGAGTCCCTAAGTAACTCACTAAGGGATTTTATTTCCAGAAGCCGGCAGTACAGACGTAATGTGATTCCGAAACTGATCGGTTTGCTCGAGTACGCGACCGAGTTGCGCGCTTTCGGCCACATGTGGCGCTGAAGGACATGGTTTGGAGCGCCCCCAAACGTCGTCAAACAGGCCTATAGGCTGTATATTGACGTAAGCAGCGTGCAAAACAGTCGTTGCATGTTCTGGCAGTACCACCGAAAAACAACCTCTTATCGTATGAAGAGTCGCCGAGCTTTTCTCAGTGGCCTATTCGCCGAATATTGAAGAGTATTGGATTTAGTATCAGCATTATACTCCACAGCAGTCATGGGCAAAGTACCTCAAAATTATACTTCAAGTAAAGTGCCAAGTACCTGGGGTCATTAGTACTTCAAGTACAGTACAAAGTACCCAGTTCCAAATGTACTTCAAGTAAAATACAAAGTACTAGGCAAAGTACTTCAAGTAATCATCAAGTACATTGCGAATTTAATTTGTATCACTTTTCATTTCACTGTTTAGTATCTGTGTCTTGCTTTTTTTGGCAAAACTTTAGCGAGCGTTCTTGACAAATCCTCTAAAGCCATGAAGCCCCAGGTTAAGAGCTAACCCGTGAATATGAACTTAATCAGATGGCATAATTTGCAGTTACATGTAGAGAGGTAATCTGTCAGCTGTGCTGTGATTATATTTTATACCCTGACTGATCCAAGATGTCCCGCACAGTGTGGTGTTCCGGTACTAATCTGCTGGACCAGGCTAGGAAATTTCAAGGGGGAAAAAAGTACAAGCCAACGGTGATTATATATTTCACTGCATTCCATGCTGCTTTTGAAATACAACGTGTTTAAACAAAGAATATGAAGAATGTAAAAAAGGATGAAGCACAATGTAAGCCATCATTTTTATACGACTGTGATCTGCAGCAATATAAACCATGTGACCAATTAAAAAAAGTACAATGTTAAAATTAAAGCATATGTGTTTCTGAGAGTGTTCTGCAATGTAATGCCCACACAATAATCACACATTGTGATACCAAATGATTATTAATTGCCAACGAAGGAAACAATATAAAAAAAGCATAGAACCCTGCATTGGGAGAACTGAAATAACAATTGACCAAGTCATTGCGCGTCCGGTTACAGTGCCATAATGTGTGCGTGTCTTTGCATTCCATTCGTTTTACATAATCATAGAAGCGTTGATACTTTTTCAACACTTCAAGCCTCTGAACAATAAATTTGCTTCAATAATTATGCTCTTTAAAAGCACAAAAATCCCTTTTGGTAAAATGTCAGACTGGGACTCTTGGTAGTGCATTCCATTAAAAGCGCTAAAATGACGACAAGAAGACGAAAACACACAGATGGCGCTATCTGCTGTGTGGTTTCGTTTTCTTGTTGTCATTTTAGCGCTTTTAGTAGGGTGAATTTTTTATACTCTTTTGTGATTTTTTTTGTCTGGAGTCCAAGTTTGGGTACTTGAGTACTTGATGGGAAAGTACTCGGAAAAAGTACTTTAAGTACAGTACGAAGTACACGACTTAAAGTGTACTTAAAGTGTACTTAACGACTTAAACGTAAAAACGACTTAAAATGTACATGTAATGTAAATGTAAACGTAATGTACATGTAAATGTAATATACATGTAATGTAAATGTAAATGTAAGGTAAAAAAACGTAAAAACGACTTAAAATGTACAAGTACACAGAAATGTTCTTAAAGTACTACTTGAGTAGTTGGTACTTCAAGTACTGCCCATCCCTGCAGTACAACAGAGGCAGCCAGAGCCGCAGCAAGCGTTGCGCCACAGTCGCGCAAGCATGCGCATCGCTCATGCATATAGGCTCAATTTCATGGCAAATTATGTAAATCCAAAGCTCTGAGAAAAAACGTGATTCAATCCAATTCCAAATCTCTAACCAAAAATGTGATTCAATCCAAATCCTGCTCATAATGAAGCTGCCAATCAAATCCGAATCAAATCCGGGATTTCAAATCCCCAACACTGCTTCTGCGCATCTGGCTATGCACTGTCGCAGTTGCAAATGCATACCATCTTTTGAAGACACGGAAGACATGGCATCCTTCCGTCATCTGACAGGGGACGTCATCGAAGCGTGTACAATACAAAGGTTGAGCATACTAGCAGCGCACAAGACACAAGGACACAGAAGAACAAAACGAACACTTCGCTGCAGTGTTCGTCCAGCAGCGAAGTGTTCGTCTTGTTCTTCTGTGTCCTTGTATCTTGTGCGTTGCTAGTATGCTCAACCTTATAAGGTTGAGCATACTAGCAACTACGCCAACTACCCCAACTACCCAATTCCGAGCTGTTGTGTACGATAGCGAAACATTAGGTACTATCGGTCAACGATTCGTAACCTTGCCTTTTTCTCCTTTCTTTTTTAATAAACATATTCCCCCTCCCTCCGTAACCTTGTGTGCGAAAGAATTTGCATTTCTGGATAAGGCTGGAGATGAGCGGGCACGAGAGCACCCCCACAGGTTCCACGCCCGAAGATCAGGAATGGCGGGGGGGGGGGGGGGCGGTAGCGGGCTTACGTGAACAGCTTCCCCTTGCACACCCAAGGGTTTTATCTAAAGGGTGTTTTGTGCTCTCACTGTTAGCAGCGCTCAGTCCTACCAACTTCCTCTGTTCTTGTTACGTTAGCGCTTCATTTTGAAATGTGCACTGGTTAGAAACAGGGCCAATTTCTTGTTCCTATGTGTATACCGAAAACCGTCAAACCGGGCGAAGAAGAAACCGGTCGTCAATTAATTAGTTAAATGTTTTTCGATGTCTGGTATGACGGTAATGGAACCAGGAAGGGCAGATAGAGCGGAGCTGGAATTTTTCCGGAACAGCGAATAGCGAGAGCATCATTTCTCTCTGCACTTTCGCGGTACTGCTGGGAGAGGGGGGCAGACTAATCGATCGCGAAAGGATATGGCCGCAGAAGCAGTGCATTGCCTCGGTTACAGGGGCCGATGGCAGGAGTGCCCACTGTAACGACCGCGGCCTGCTAGCAATATTTGTCCCCCTTTTGTACAAGTGCATAAATAAAGTGTCACGGCGTCCTGACGAAAGAATGCGTTTCCTGCAGCGGTATTGAAGTTTGCCCAATTTTAGAGCATAATGCACAAAGCCTGTAGTTAAGATGGTTACGATGATTTGCAGATGACGCCATCTACTTATGCAATCAGCACGTGGAGGCAGGGCGGGAATATCCGAGCTCGTTACGTCCAGGCTGGTGCGTACAAATCCATGTATTTTGCACGAAAAATACTGCAGAAAAATTGCAATACAGTCATGGTCCACACCGCATCTCTCGGTGACAAGGCTGTCCCCTCAACGTTCCCCAACTCGTAAACTACAGTGCGGTGCATAAATATAAGTGTGTTTTACCTACCGTGATAAAAAATTATAACTGGCGACGTACTCGCAGGAGGATTGTGGGACTTTCGGCAATTACTTCTGGGAACTTTAGCCGCCATTTGGGAAGGCTTTGGCCTATTTTTAATTGAGGGAAATTAATTTTTTTCAATCGAACTTTAAAAATTGCCAAGCGAACCCCACTTTAAAAAAAATAGAACTATGAAGTCCTCCACGGATACCCACAAACCCAACAAAAATTATGCACAGTATCGCAACAGAAATAGTCGAAAAAAATTAGTAAAAATTCAGCTTTAGCCCCGCCTCCTTGATTGTCGCAAAGAAGAGCGCCCGTAAGGTGCGCGGGGAGGAGGAAGTGTTCCCGCCTCTTGTTTCACCTTTAGTTCCCCCGCTTTAACCTTGGTGCTGGTGACAACCGTCTTATCACAAAGGCAAAACAAATGAAGGCGGGAACACTTCCTCCTCTAGACGCACATTTCGCGGGCGCTTCTTCGCGAAAATCAAGCCGGCGGGGATAAAGCGTACTTTTTACTTTTTTTTTTTCGACTATTTCTGTTGCGATACTGTGCATAGTTTTTGTTGGGACTGCGGTTATCCGGGGAGGACTTCATATTTCTGTAAAACCAAAAAGTGAGGTTAGCTGGGCAATTTTTAAAGTTCAATTGAAAAAATAAATTTCCCGTAATTAAAAATTGTCCAAAGCCTTCCTCAATGGTGACAAAGCTCCCACAACCCTCCGGCGAGTACATCGCCAGTTACAATTGTTTATCACTTTAGGTGAAACACCCTGTACAGGGACACACCTCTTAAAGTGACAGTATCGCGTCCCATTCGCGTTTTCACGTTTTCAGAGTATTACCTGATTCGGCTTGGTTGAAAATCGCAGGAAATGGCAGTATATTTTTTTCCGTAACTTTTGTGAAATTTTTGCACAAACTTTCAAAATTTGAACCGGTGGATTGTGCCAATTAAAATGGGAAGTATGGTGGCAGGCACGTGGTCTTGCACGTCGGTCGTCGGTGTTCGTACGCAAAAATGACCCGTGGGCGCCATCTGACCGAGGACGTGCAAGGTGAAGCCTGTGCCTTTCATGCAGCCGTGCTGAATTTTCGTCGCATCGCTGCATCAAGTCATTTTTCCAAGAACGGTTGTAAAATATGGGCAGTTGAGTTCAGGAAGGTCCAGGAAGATGTTCACGCGTGATGAGGCGAGGTTACGACAACGCGTGTCCAACAACACTATATCCGCACACCAGCTCAGCAGAAATGGTCCTCGCTGTCTCCAAGTGAACGATCCTGAGGGCCATTCACCGTAAGAAAAACAGCGCCCACGAAACCACGAAGAGTGCTCCGAAACCGATTCGCTCAGGAGCGCTGGAATGGACTTTGCCCGCCAACACATCAGCATCGACTGGACCGAGGCAAGACCTCTTCCCATATAGGCGTGTCTTTCTAAAGTTTTACGTTTCGGGCATGGGCGTCGGAAGTCCGTCACGGCAGGGGGGAGGGGGGAACCTTAACCTAACCTAACCTAACCTAACGCGATCCAACGTAACCTAACGTAGCGTAACCCAACCCAATTCAACCTAACGTAACGTGACCTAACGTAACCTAACCTAACCTATATAGGGGATAGCACTCCGGTGCAGTGATGGGCAAAGTACCTCAAAATTATACTTAAAGTAAAGTACCAAGTACCTGTCATCATTAGTACTTCAAGTACAGTACAAAGTACCCAATTCCAAATGTACTTCAAGTAAAGTACAAAGTACTAGGCAAAGTACTTCAAGTATTCATCAAGTACATTGCCAATTTAATTTGTATCACTTTGCATTTCACTGTGTAGTATCTATGTCTTGCCTTTTTGTCAAAACTTTAGCGAGTATTCTTGACAAATGCTCTGAAGCCATAAAGTCCTAGGTTAAGTGGTAACCCGTGAATATGAACTTCATCAGATGTCATAATTTGCAGTAACGTCTAGAGAGGTAATCACTCAGCTGTGCTGTGATTATGCAAAATAGTATTATGTCCTGACTGATCCAAGATCACCCGCCTAGTGTGGTGTTCCGGTACTAATCTTCTGCTATAACAGGCTAGGAAATTTCAAGGGAAAAAATACAACCAAATATAGATTATATATTTCTGGGCATTCCTTGATGCTTTTTGAAATACAACATGTTCAAAAAAAGAATATGAGGAAAGTAAAAAAGGATGAAGCACAATGTAAGCCTTCATTTTTATACGACTGTGATCTGCAGTAATGTAATGCATATATGTGACCAATTAAAAAACGTAAAACGTAAAAATGAAAGCATGTGTATCTTTTAGAGTGTTCATCATGTAATGCAATCACACATATCAAGTGATATAAAATGATAATTAATTGCCAATGAAGGAAACAATATAAAAAAGCATAGAACCCTCCACTGGGAGAACTGAAATGACAATGGACCAAGTCATTGTGCTGCTGGTTACAGTGTCCGTTCCATTCGTTTTACATAATCATAGAAGCGTTGATACTTTTTCAACATTTCAAGCCTTTCAACAATAGATCTGCTTCAAGAAATATGCTCTTTGAAAGCAGAAAAATCATTTTTGGTAAAATGTCAGACTGGGACTCTTGGTACTGCATCCCACTAAAAGCGCAAAAATGACGACAAGAAGACGAAAACTCAGAGATAGCCCTATCGGTGTGTTTTCGTCTTCTTGCTGTCATTTTAGCGCTTTTAGTAGGGTGCATTTTTTATACTCTTTTGTGATTTTTTGTCTGCAGTCCAAGTTTGGGTACTTGAGTACTTGATGGGAAAGTACTCGGAAAAAAGTACTTGAAGTACAGTACAAAGTAGCCAATTCCAAATGTACTTAGTGTAAAGTACAAGTACACAGAAATGTACTTAAAGTACTACTTGAGTACTTGGTACTTCAAGTACTGCCCATCACTGCTCCGGTGCATGGTTCTGTGACCAGAAATGCGGCAAATACAAAAATGAGAGCCATTGCTTGGGACAAAAGTTTACGGAACACGGGGCTCGTGTATTCCTTTATCGGAGCGTCTCCGTGGCAGCGAACGGTAGGCAAAACAGGTGTCTCGGTTGCCCTGTCACCTGTTTGTAATTCGTCCACTCCTGTTCGCTGCCAGGGGGGACACTGCGACGAAGAAATACGCGAGTGCTGTGTTCCGTAAACTTTTGTCCCAAGCTGTATATACCAGCGAACTGCCTAAAGCCTTCTCGCCTCACTTATACAGCTGCCCTTTCCCTTTCTACCTCCGAATACTCGTTGATTAAAAACAAGGCGACGTCCTTTGCTGGAGCACAAATCTTCATTTTCCTGTACCGTCTAAGAACGGCGTGTCGCTACACTCTTAACTCCGTACCCTTTAGTAAAGGGTAAAAAATCGCAATATTTTACCCTCTATTTCAGAAGCTACCAGGTACCCTCTGAGCGACCCCTTTTATAAAAGTTACAAGGAAACCCACTAATTAGAGGTTACGGCCTTCAATCCAGCACCTGCCCGTAAAGGGTACGCCAACGCGCGGCTTTTTATACAGGATGTTCATTTTTATTCGCAACAGAGTAGCGCTCATTTGGCAGGTGGGTTATGTGAATTTTTGCTAATTAATCGGTCCGTAGTTACAGACACATGCGTCAGGAAATGTCGGAGATGTTTGTAACTACGGATGGGTTAATTTGCGAAAATTAACGTAACCCACCTGTCAAATGAGCGCTGGTGTGATGCGAATAAAAACAAACACCCCGTGCGTGGGATATGGACAGACATTTACAGAACACACCAAGGTACCAAAATGAACCCGCAGAAAAGGAGATCTTGAACATATGTATATTACAAAAACAGAAGTCTGTCGAGAGGGGACACATTGTGCACAAGTGCGATTCTGATGTGAGGAGAAACCATGGTCGCTTTACCATGTATGTGCAAAAAAGAACTATCTTCTAAGTGAGAAGCAATGCATAAAAGTGCGAGGAAGCTAGCGAGTCAAAACAACTGACCTATGTTTGCTAAGCTGAACACACCCAACGAAATGGAGAATTGCAGCAGAAAAAAATTTATTCCACATTCGTGTTGCAGAGGCGAGCGCAAATGGCAATACAGTACTACATAAAACGCACACAACCTTGAGGAATATGAGTGTACAGTAACGCAGGAGACACTACATTACTGCGTTATCAGCGTTGGAGGCGCTCTGGGACGAGTTTGTGAGGTACTGCATTGCGCTGGTGACGGTATATGTGAACCTGCATGTGGGATCCTGGGAACAAAAGTTTGGGCAATGAGAGTAACAATTACGGAACCATTCAAATCGGTACAAAGCACAAGGTACAAAGCAGCATAAATGCAGGAAGGCGTTCACTCCGCGATTGAGTCTTATACCCCTGTCACACGGGCATTTCGATCCTTCTCGAATCCGATCTGCATCGAACTTCCCGAGCACGCTCGAGTTTTGACGCTGCTACACGGCCACTTTCAATGCGCATTGAATGGTTGACCTGTGCAAATGAATAAACGGAACTCATTAATTTCGCGTTTCCTATATAACAGGGATATTAGTGGTAATTTATCGTATACCGATGTAAGCATCATTTGTAGCTTCGCGCGCATGTCCGTCTTAAGTTATGACAGTTCACCGGGGTCGAGGATGCAAATGGCGGCCGTCGAGCAGTCTTGAAATTCTCAATCCTGTTATGGGAACTGTCTTGAGTCAAGCAGGATCAAAGTTCGATCCTGCTTGGAAGCGGCCGTGTAGCACCATCCGATCTGCATTGGGTTCAAGCAGGTTCGGTCGAGCAGGATCGAAAATGCCCGTGTGACAGGGGTATTAGAATATCGTAAGAATACAACGAGTAGGAAGCTGGGAATTATATATCTTGATGCATATATCCGCAGCTCGCAAAATGCACGCCGGTGTATTGACTTGGCGACCAAGTAAGAGCAGAAAAGTAGCGAGCGTAAGTGGCGTTCATATGCAGGACCGCAAAACGCTTGCCATAATCACAACAAACATGCGCTAAGAGCTCTTGCTATCAAAATAACGCACGTACCTAGCACAAAACGTACACTTACCCAGTGTATGAAGTGTGTGAATTAGGGCTGCGGTGGTGACGTTCGTTTTCGGTTATATATTCTTTGCAATCTTCGCACTCACTACACTTTCCCCTGAGAACACCGAAAATATCCTTGTTTGCTAGAGACATCTAGCTTTTCCGTTGTTCCTGACGATACTATGATAAACGCGAGGAAAACCACTGATCAAAACAGATTACACTTGTTAACGGACGTACGACGAGCGTTAAGCGTTTCAAGGCAACCGCTCTCAGTGTGGATAGACATAGACCAGGCTCGGCTACGCAGCGAAATCGGAAATCTTGGTGGTTGCGGCATTGACAATGGTTTTCCACCCTTTAGAAAGAAACATACTATCAGTATTCCAGACTGCGAGCTTATAATCTGTGTTCATACAGCATTGATAACATGTAGTCGACGTATAGATGACGCTGAAACAGATAAAAAATAACAGCGTAGATTCTCAACTGTCGTCTCGAATGGGAGGCTGAAACGCGGCATTATGCTGAAAAATAGAAGGAAAACAAACGATAAGAACATCAACGATAAGAAACTAACAAAGAAATTATCGTTGGAGATTTCGCTTAGAAGTTACAGTGCCGGAGTACACTCTTAACTCCGTACCCTTTAGTAAAGGGTAAAAAATCGCAATATTTTACCCTCTATTTCAGAAGCTACCAGGTACCCTCTGAGCGACCCCTTTTATAAAAGTTACAAGGAAACCCACTAATTAGAGGTTACGGCCTTCAATCCAGCACCTGCCCGTAAAGGTTACGCCAACGTGCGGCTTTTTATACAGGATGTTCATTTTTATTCGCAACAGAGTAGCGCTCATTTGGCAGGTGGGTTATGTGAATTTTTGCTAATTAGTCGATCCGTAGTTACAAACACATGCGTCAGGAAATGTCGGAAATGTTTGTAACTACGGATGGGTTAATTTGCGAAAATTAACATAACCCACCTGTCAAATGAGCGCTGGTGTGATGCGAATAAAAACAAACACCCTGTGCGTGGGATATCGACAGACACTTACAGAACACACCAAGGTACCAAAATGAACCAGCAGAAAAGGAGGTCTTGAACATATGTATATTACAAAAACAGAAGTCTGTCGAGAGGTGACACATTGTGCACAAGTGCGATTCTGATGTGAGGAGAAACCATGGTCGCTTTACCATGTATGTGGAAAAAAGAACTATCTTCTAAGTGAGAAGCAATGCATAAAAGTGCGAGGAAGCTAGCGAGTCAAAACAACTGACCTATGTTTGCTAAGCTGAACACACCCAACGAAATGGAGAATTGCAGCAGAAAAAATTTTATTCCACATTCGTGTTGCAGAGGCGAGCGCAAATGGCAATACAGTATTACATAAAACGCACACAACCTTGAGGAATATGAGTGTACAGTAACACAGGAGACACTACATTACTGCGTTATCAGCGTTGGAGGCGCTCTGGGACGAGTTTGTGAGGTACTGCATTGCGCTGGTGACGGTATGTGAACCTGCATGTGGGATCCTGGGAACAAAAGTTTGGGCAATGAGAGTAACATTTACGGAACCATTCAAATCCGTACAAAGCACAAGGTACAAATCAGCATAAATGCGGGAAGGCGTTCACTCCGCGATTGAGTCTTAGAATATCGTAAGAATACAACAAGTAGGAAGCTGCGAATTATATATCTCGATGCACATATCCGCAGCTCGCAAAATGCACGCCGGTGTATTGACTTGGCGACCAAGTAAGAGCAGAAAAGTAGCAAGCGTAAGTGGCGTTCATATGCAGGACCGCAAAACGCTTGCCATAATCACAACAAACATGCGCTAAGAGCTCTTGCTATCAAAATAACGCACGTAGCTAGCACAAAATGTACACTTACCCAGTGTATGAAGTGTGTGAATTAGGGCTGCGGTGGTGACGTTCGTTTTCGGTTATATATTCTTTGCAATCTTCGCACTCACTACACTTTCCCCTCAGAACATCGAAAATATACTTGTTTGCTAGCGACATCTAGCTTTTCCGGTGTTCCTGACGATACTATGATAAACGCGAGGAAAACCACTGATTAAAACAGATTACACTTGTTAACGGACGGACGACGAGCGTTATGGCCAGTTCTCACTTGGCGACGCCCGACGCGGCGTCGTGAACGGACGGCGGAAGTAGACGGGCATTTCCGCCGCCCCGTCAAGGCGCATGATTTTCATGTTCCCACCACAGTGGCATTCCGTCGCCCAAAGCAGACGAAAACTGAAGAGGCGTGGCCTTTCTCTGTCATCTTATTGGTCGTCAGTGTATCGTTCTCGCCACCTCTCGCCGACGTCGTGAAAGAGACCGGCATGGCAATTTTTTTGGCTCGACGTCTCTCCTCTTCCAACGCCGGAAATGCACATCTATTTCCGCCGCCCGCTCGCGACGTCGCGTCGGGCGTCGACAAGTGAGAACTGGCCCTTAAGCGTTTCAAGGAAACCGCTCTCAGTGTGGATAGACCTAGACCAGGCTCGGCTACGCAGCGAAATCGGAAATCTTGGTGGTTGCGGCATTGACAATTGTTTTCCACCCTTTAAAAAGAAACATACTATCTGTATTTCAGACTGCGAACTTATAATCTGTGTTCATACAGCATTGATAACATGTAGTTGACGTATAGGTGACGCTGAAACAGATAAAAAATAACAGCGTAGATTCGCAACTGTCGTCTCGAATGGGAGGCTGAAACGTAGCATTATGCTGAAAAACAAAAGGAAAACAAACGATAAGAGGTTCCGGGACATTTCATCGAACGTCGTTTGGTCGAAAGCCGTTTGATCGAACGTGGGACATTTGGTCGAAAGCCATTTGATCGAACGCCGTTTGATCGAAACGGCAGCGGTCGTTTGATCGATTTTTTTTATTGGTTCGCTTGTAGCGTTTATGTAACAAAAAAACACGAAGAAAAACAAAAGAAAGCGTCAGTCCTAGATCCTGGTATCCTAAGGAATATTTAACTCTGTGTAATACGCTTGCCTTAAACACATGCCTCATCCTAACCCACTTCTTCGCATCCAGAAAGCGGTCCAAGGGCCTGGGTTGTTCACCCTTTCCCGTTCGACAACTTGCTAGGGTTTTCCTCTCTGACAGATAGTGACTAAACATGGCATACATGCCTTTCACCCCTAGTCCCCCAACACTTTGTCAAATAATAATTGACGTCAATTGTCAAATAATAAACAATTTTGACAAATAAATAAATAAATGACATTCTTGAATGGTTTATTCGCGTTGAACATGGACAAATTTTAACAATGTATTATTAATGTTGGTAGTCAATAACTGACATTGTATAGGAGAGATAACAGTTTTAGTTTATTTACTTTGCGTCTATGTGCAAGTGAATCTAAATTTGGTTCTTGCAACATACATGGAACCGAAGAAGTCCCTCGAAACCCAGACAATATAAGCCGGGGAGCTGATCTTTGTACTTTCTCTACTTTTTCCTTCTTCTTCTTTTTCTTTCTTTCTTTTTTTTTATTGCGTGCATGTGTAGGGATCCCAGACTGCAGATGCATACTCTAACAAAGGTTGAACTAAGGTTTTATATGGCTGTTAATTTAATATCATTATTTTGTACCATGACGAAACTTCCTTCTTAGCATCCACAGACTTCGAGTGGCTTTCGCGCACGGATCCAGGACAATTGCTCACCAAAAAACTGCTGAGGCCAGACAATTGCTCACCACAGAACCACTGAAGCCGGATAACTGCTCACCGCCTCATTCACCGCACTTATATGCAATTTTATGTTGTTTTTTTTAAGTGATGTGATTTTATTTCTTGTTTATGGCGCTCATATACTTGACTTTTTTATGCTTTTTTATGTTAGCTGAACTTGGGTTACCTCGAAATAAAGTGATCGAAATCCCCATTGCAAAATAAACTACTGTAAATAAATGTTATCTGACTATAAAATGCACAGTAGCGCGCGGGAAACTGTCAACAGCGAACTTAGACTAACCTGGACATAGCAATGCAAACACTGAACTTGGACTAACCTAACACGTGCTGTTCAGTCGTGTCCGCCCTGCTAAGCCAATCGGGCGCTAAAATGTAGCTTGCGTTCGCTAAACCGACTTGGACAGGCATAGAAAATTCGTGAATTTGAGTGGTTAAATAGAGATGTGTTCTTAAATCTCCCCCGGCTTGTGTCTTGGAAGATCCTGGTGACGCAGGCATGGGCGGACCAAGAGGGCAGCAAGGTCACTTGTGAAAATTTTGCACCCTTTATTCATAGGTCATGATTTTTTTTTCTAGTAATATGAACCTGTGAACACCCACACAGTCCGCAGCGTCCGCCCCAGGGAAGGAGGTGAGGTGGATGCACGCTTTGCCCCCTGTAAGCACTTTGCTGTCCAGCCCTTGGGAAAAAATCCTATAGGAACGCCCCATGGACGCAGGTCCTGACAAAGACGCTTCAGGCGAGTGGACGACGTCTCGCCTCAGCCTCTTCACTGGTGGATTTCCTAGATCTATTTGAAGCAAATTAGACAGCTAAAAAAGAAGTTCAGCTAACATAAAAAAAAAGTCAAGCGCCATAAACGCGAAATAAATCATAATATAAGTGTGGTGAAAGAGGCGGTGAGTAATTGTCCGACTTCAACGGTTCTGTGGTGAGCAATTGTCCGGCCTCAGCAGTTTTTTGGTGAGCAATTGTCTGGTGAGCAATTGTCCGGTGAGCAATTGTCCAGTGAGCAATTGTCCGCGCCCCTTCGCGCACATATGGCTATCCCATTTCAGATAGTTCCCTTTAAATTTGCCGCCAGCAATGAAAAGGGTGCCCAGAAGAGGTCAGACTATCGGCTGCTCGCAACCTGAGGCCATTTGCTTCAATATGTGTCCTACGGTTCGCCGGATTCTTCCGCATTGTTCTATTCAGCTGTGCTGTTCGTGAATGACAAAGGTCTGCAAATAACCAGAGGTCTCCCCTGTTTAGTTAAAAAAAATAAAAAAGGAAGAAGAAGAGGACACTGATTGCCTGCTTCCGAATGCTCGAGTCAAATGTTACAGAAAAGAGGTGCTAAGGACACGCTGCGAGCTTTGAACTCCCTTCGAACAAACGGCGTCGACCAACCGGCTTTCGATCAAACGGCTTTCGACCAAGCGGCGTTCGATCAAACGGCTTCGAGCAAACGACGTTCGACCAAACGGCGTTCGAACAAATGGGCGGACACCACGATAAGAAACTAACAAAGAGATTATCGTTGGAGATTTCGCTTAGAAGTTACAGTGTCGGAGTAGAGGGTACATTTATAAGTTACAACAAGATGTTTTTGTTTTTTCCGAGATGTAACTTCTATTCGTGTTGTAAAGACATGACCTTGGTCGCTTTTAACCTCTAAATATACGTTACAGTGGTGTAACCTATAAGAAATCTCGAAATCTACGTCTATATATAGAAGTTACATGTTTCTAAAAGTTACAATAAAAGGTACGGGTTTAAGAGTGTAGAGGGTACATTTATAAGTTACAACAAGCTGTTTTTGTTTTTTCCGAGATGTAACTTCTATTCGTGTTGTAAAGACATGACCTTGGTCGCTTTTAACCTCTAAATATACGTTACAGTGGTGTAACCTATAAGAAATCTCGAAATCTACGTCTATATAGAAGTTACATGTTTCTAAAAGTTGCAATAAAAGGTACGGGTTTAAGAGTGTACTCTTCGCGTAGCAGGTCCGCATATACAGTATCACGTAGGATAATTGGAGGGCTAGTATCTGTTCTGTCTGGTGCATTTCGTCCTTAAACCGGTGTTCGTTTTCATTCTGCGGTAACAGAGCGAATCTGTCACAAGCGAATGGTAACAAGCGAATCTGTCACGGAAGACACTTACGGAATGGTGGCGGGACGGGACCCTCAGAGTGAAAGTTCAGCGGGGAGACCGTCCTCTGCCCCCACCTTCCGACGCCCCTGGTTCAGGTGATATTCAGCGACGAGAAGTTTAATCTGGACCGTCCAGACAGTTCCCGCCACTACTGGAGGGATTTGCGAGAGGACCCGCTTGACCATTCCAAACGAAACTTCGGTAGGAAGAGAACGCAAGCTAGCTGGTGTACATCAGGAGAAAACATGTCCTTCCGGAGAAAACATGAGTTCCGTGCTGTGCTTCACTTGTAATTGTTTTCCCCAAACTCAGGGACATGTTTTCTCCGGAAACTTCGGGGGCGGATCAATGATGGTTTGGGGCGCCTTCTGCAGCACGGGCTATTCAAGGTCGCCCTAGTCAGCTGTAGAAAGGACTCAGTAGCCGATCAGACAGTCCTTCACGGTCACATTCTTCCGTTGCTTACTCGTCGACATCGTCAAGGCCTAGTCTTCCAGCAAGACAATGCTGTAATACACGGCAGCCAGTCCACCCGAGCATGGAGCATGTCGGATAACGAAGTCACGGTCCTGCCTTGCCCTGCCCGTAGCCCTGAGTTAAGCCCATTGGAAAACCTGAGAGCAATCGTATTGTGCAGGATGTACGCGAACGGGCATCAGTACTGCACCTGCGAAGAGCTCAAAGAAGCAATAAGGGATGCGTGGGAGCCCGTCGATACCGACACCCACACACAACCTAATTTAGTGTGTTCAACGGCGTCTCCTCGACGTTATTGTATTTATTGATTGATTGATTTAGGGTACTTCTGGCTTAATAATAAGCCGTAGAAGGAGAGGCAATGCACAGCACAATACAACATCATGCGCAAGATGATAAAAAATTACAGGAGAGTCATTCCAGCTCAATCACGTGGCTCGACCATCGCGAATTTCCGAGAAAAAAAATTATAATGTTGTCATTGATGGGAACATGAACAACACAAAGTATTTTTTCCCGGAAGCGCGTTGAATGGTCGCTAGGGGGCTTTGAACTCCCGCACGAAGCAGTAAACAAGGGCGCGCGCGAGCGCGCACTGGACGAGTGCGGCTTCACATTGGTAAAAAATTCCAACGGGACAGTCTTCACAAAGCCTGGTACTAGTTTTGCACCGGTCCACACCCGTGCGCCGCGGATCATTCGCATGGGAGCGTTCGGTGAAATATCCTCAAAGTCCACTGACTTTGCGATTTTTTTCCGGACTAACTATTAACGAAACTTCCAACGACAATTTTTTTGCAAGTTCAGAACTGTCCAAGTAATGCGCAGAAAAAGTTTGACACTCGAATATCGCACGGTTTTTCTTTAAAAAATCGTAAGGCTGCAATCACACTGGTTATACAAACGCTCAAAACACGTTTAACAACGTGCATGCAAACATGTTTTGTTTATGTATAATCGACTGGTCACATTGACGATACAAAACATGCCTCGCAACAGTGTTTGATGCTTGTCTTGTTTGACAGAACGACACTTTCAACATGAACAGCAAACACAACACGCGATAGCTGGTCATACTGGTCATACGGGGCCGCTTATACACTGACATCACGACTCGTCATCGACTCAGTAACTAATCGGGGACGACGACGGCCGATGGAGCATGGCGGCGGGTGACTGCCTACGCTGTCGATATATTCATTCGTCGTAAAATATTCCGCATTTTTATCGTCGATGTTGTTTGTTTGTGCGGCTCCGAGAACGTCAACACCACCAGAAAAAACAAAAACGCATCACACCGTGAAAACAGTACAAATCGAGACGCTTAATTTTGGAAGCAGCGGAGTACTTCGTTCGTCTACGGCGTCTACTGCTAGGATATTTACCGAGCAGCAAAATATGAGAATGCGCCTGTGTTTTTAAGCATGATTTCGTGCAAGAAATAATCGCGTTTGAATCGCAACTGGTGCTCATACGTGGGCTACGTGTCACATACGCAGCTTGATTGCGTAAGATTGTAGATAAATACGTTGTTGCACAAGTGCGGAAATGTAGGACTCGAAATATGCGCCAAAGACCACCGAAACATATCTACTCCCAAGTTTGTCTCTGTCATCAGGTGGGATCGTCTAAAGCAGTCTGAAGCTCAGCGTTTGAGCTGAATGAGAGCTGCCTGCAGTACATATATCATACACGGATATCATACAGGTCGCAAACAATGAAACACCAAAGGAGAGATACAGGGGACGACAAACAACAAAAACAGGAATGATACAGTTCACGAGTGATGAAAGAAAAGAGATAACACATGATGGAATGGGAATCCAGGCATTGCAATAGCACCATATCCAGACTGCAAAATTTGGGTACACATAACCACCAAACCATAAAACAATGGAAAAGTAAAGGTGCTTGCTGTTCCTAATTTTTCTTACACCACAAATTTCTATCTTTGTTCCTATTTGAGATTGTAGCTGTGCTTTATGGCACATATCCCACACGCCGAACCAGCTAGAAATAGAAGAACTAGAACTATAACTATAGAAACTAGAATGGCACAAACCTGACCCAAACGCACAATAATTTCGTTGCAACGCTCTGACTGTATGATATAGTTAGCCGATACAATCTCTAGTGTGCATTGTATGTGAAAATGGTCACCCATGTAAATAAATAAAAATGTAAACTCAGTCCAGATTTACATGGTTGGCTAGCCTATCTTGCTGCACGTGCCACAGATTGACATCATGACCTCAGAATCATTTTCGGTGGGATACTTGTTACGTCAACTTTAAGCACACCTTTAAGTCCTGTTAATTTAACGAAATACATTCCATGCCAGTGAGTAGAACTGGTTTGTAGAAACAAGCTCGGTTGTCACATTGTTTGCCTTCAGAGCATTAGTCCATATCGCATGCAGTAACGTGTCCCAGTTTATTCTGGAGAGACCGCAATGGATGACATTCCCCTGCTTCTTCAATAAGTTGTCAACTTTGTTTGGGGAGCGGGATTGACTCAGTCTGTAGACAGCTCCCCATAAGAGAGCCATCCATTGCTAAATAAGGCTTGAAGCTTCTTGTACCGTTATCATTTTTCGAGCTGTACCGCTGGAGCTGCTGCTAGGACATTAACTGCTTGTGCATCATGCACAGCAGCAAGCTGCACCTCCTCCACGCCAAGCTCCTTCACAGTCTTATGTTGTATTCTGTTTTTTAAACATGTGGTCAATAAACATTTGATTGATTGATTATCCCATGATGAACGCAATGCACACGACGACAGATTCTTAAACAAAAATATTTTAATCAATACCAATACATTTTGAAGCAAGAAACTTCAATAGCGAAGGAAATGAGAACACATAACACGATTATCCCTACTTGCAACTTCCACTTGTTCAAGAAGAAAGGTTTTGCCCCAATTTCTTTCTTTCCTCAACACGAAGGCTGAGTAAATGTCAGCACAACAACTGTGACAGTCAGCAAGATGTTGACAAAGCTCAGAATTGATAACAGCCAGATTAACGTTGAAATTATTTTGCATGAATCTTGTGCTCAGACAATAAACAGTCCGAGAGTGTAAGAACGAACTGACATCCTACATTACATTACGTAATTTAAAACAATGCGCTTTGATAAATATTGTGTATATTAGGAATGAGTACTAATAAATACTGTGTACAATATAGTAATAAATAAACATTGGATATACTTGTGTGACTACACTGGCTGAAACATGTGCAACACAAACAAGCACTGGTAGCTTATCACGAAATGGGAGAAATACACAGGAGACAATGATGCGAGCACTCCTTACTGACACTCTGACCGAGGCTCTTGATCGGCACTTTGTGTTTTCACTGGAGCTTATTTCGCTTTTCAGTGTTGATTGCTGCCGTGCTGCAGTTGTCGTTGGAAGAACAGCTACTTGGTGTATTGTGGTGACTCATTCAGCTCCTCACTTGTGCCAATACGTTATGTTGCCTACAGAAGGGCATAAAGTGGGCACATAAAATGATGAAAATGCCAGCTAAATGGTTACAATTCTCTAATGTAACAGCACTACTGCACAAATGCACTTTGACAGAGTTTAAATTTAGCACGCCAGTTCAGAACAAAATGGACAGTGACAGCCAGTGGCTTCACCCAATGTGGCTCTTTGTGTCACCCCACCCACCCCCCAATAATGGATCCCTTCCCATACCAGATCATATGTGATGCGTAATAATATAGCACAAGCTAAAAAAAAAGAAACTGATGGCAGAGGGCTCCTCATCTCGCCACAGAGAAAGAGAGGTATGACGTGCCACGCTCTTCAACTGTCCCATGTAGAAATGCATATGTGCATACGTGCAGTTTTGAAAAGCAGAGTTTGGCTATTGTGGCATGCTGCAATGACGAATAAGGAATACCTTAGTGTGCACACATGCCAACTTCCAATTTGCATTCGAACTACCAATAGGGAATGTGAATTTTCATGTGCAGAATGCATGTCGAAAAGTTACATATTCATGCAGTTTGAAGCTACGCAAAAGCTTCTATACTGCAGTATAGCTTAAATACATTTTTAATTGCTCTGGCTTTTTTACACTTTTTTTCCATGTGCGCAGAATCAGCACCAAGGTGCCAAGTGCCTCAGGAGCGATAAAGGGGGCAGCTCTAATGATAAAGATTCCTCAGAATCATGTCTATAGGTTTTCAGGCACTGTACATAGTGACTAGCTAATTCTTTTGAACTTGCAGGATTCTTTCTAATGGTTTAACGGATCATTTTAAAAATTATATGCACAAAGTGCAGTCCCCTTTCAACGAATGTGCATTTAAAGCAGAAAATTGACATACTTGACTGTCCTGTAGCTATGTTATTGTGATAATTCTGCATGTGCTGAGTGCAAGTACCTGCATTTTGCTTCCTCATCATGGGGAATTATTAAAACCAGGGTGTCGAACCGAACCCGAACCCGAACCGAAAACCGTACCCGAACCGTTATTTTTGCCCGAACCGAACCCGAACCCGAACCGAAATTTTCATGACACTGTTGAACCCGAACCGGAGCAGAACCGTAAAAAATAATAGCGGTAACCGGTTCGCAACAAAACGGTTCGGACATAAAAGAAGTCAGCATAAGAGTTCCTCTCTATCCCCGAACGAAGGCACATTGGTATCATCATCACGCGCCTATATCATAAATTTCAGAAATGTTCACCTAGCAGTCAGACGACGACGTATAGTAAGTATACTTTCAGCGTCTTTTTAACATGTTGAAGCGCAGTTGTCCTTGTGAGTGCCGCGGCTAGCGCCCCACGCACGCGGTGCGGCGTCTACTCTTCAGAGACCAGGTGCCACGCGGACGAATGAAACACGAATGGAGTAGGCCAGTTATATAGCTCTATAATAGAGGACGAATATGTGATCAAATAAGCGCCCAAGATTTTCCTTTACACGTGAGCAGCACAAATTAAACAAGTCAGAAACATGAGAACTGGAGAAGGAGCGTACGCAGAACGGTGCCTGTTTGATTGGTCGTGCTTCGAAAAGTAAATGTGGTTCTGCTTATTGGTAGCGCAGTTGTGTCGTCGTGACACATTGCCGTTGTGTTGTGGATTAACAAGTACACTGCTGTGAGCTCGGACAGAGTAAGGCTTGCAGGCTGATTTTCGACATGCTTCAGTACGGTTTCAGATCGATTCACGCTGCGAAGGCAGTGTGCCGGCAAGTACTGTCGTCTATGTTACGCTGTCCATCTTATTAGGCTTCCTTTAAGTGTATCTAGCTGGCACTGTGCGTGTGAAAAAAGATATTTTGAGAACAGAAAGTAGCAGGACTACACCGCTTCAACAGCGTGAACTCTAGTTGCAATAAGTGTTCATCCATTTCTCATTTCTCTCACTAAAGGGCTACCTCACCGCTACAGACGTCAATGCAGACAACAGCAGTATGCTATTAGCCACGCATTTCCTGATAAAAGCAGTTTTATGGAACATATATAACGGAAGCGTTGAACCGGTTCGCGAACCGGTTCGGGGCTGCGAACCGGTTTGCGAACCGGTTCGATTTCTGGCAGGCCGAACCGGAACTGAACCGGAACGAAATCAAAACAACGCGAACCCGAACCCGAACCGAACCCGTATTTTTTGCGGTTCGACACCCTAAAACACATGCCCATGTGTCGTTCCGGGGTGCACTATGATGTGTAGTGCAAACAATGTCGCTATGTGCAAGTGATCCACATACAGCAATAATTAGCCATACTTTATCCAAATTTCTAAGTATCCTATGTAATGTATATCGACCTGCTTATATAGCGGACAATATAGGGTGCTACCAAGGATTTAAAAACTCAGTCAATGTGCAGGGTATGACAGGTGCTAACTATGCAAGGTTTCAGGGAAACTCTTGGGAAACATTTCACTATAAACTGTATATGAGCTCCCAGAGGGAAATCAGCACAGCGCTCTGAGCACCTTGACAAATTACCACAAAGGAACAATTCAAAGAAACGAAAACAAATCTAGATGTCATGGTGCTAGCAGCAACTGACATGCCCTCTAATTTGCTTCTTTGGACGCACATTACATTAGCAGCAGAACCGCACATACATGTTAAAACTGATATTGGAGTGCACATTCTCCTCATACCTATTCCACTGGCGTTGGCGTGAAATTCGTGTCCGGGTTCGAGTTTCTTGTGGCTTTCGGGATTCCGGCTGCGAGCAATACCATGTTTATGAAACGGGCGTCGAGCGAAGCGTAGACTGATCGCTGCCGTCTCCGGGCCTTTTGCGTCGACATTTCACTCCTCGAAAGCAAACGCCAAACACAAGCGTTATCCACTTGACTAGAAAAACAACCATTGCATTGTACTAACATTTGGGCAGTTCGTACATAGCAGACAAGTTTTGCGGCGCGAGAACAGCACAAAGAAACAAGACGCACAAAACTGCGCCGATCATGATTTCACGATAACCCGGTGACGCCGATATCGGCGTCGTGCTGTTCTTACGACGCAAAACTTAGCTCGATGAGTTGAAGCACTGATAGTAAACAGGTACTCACCTTCTGCAAAATGCATTTCACGCTAATCGCCCACCAAAGTCGACAGATCGGAGGAGGTCGGCGAAGCTCCACACCGAAAGAACTCGACATTTTCAATGATGCCCAATGTTGTTGACACTCAAACACGTAAAAAGCAACATAATCTTTGATGAATATCAAGAAATTTATTTGATTTCTCCAAAATCCCATGAGCTGTTTTTCGACAGTGTCCAAATACACGTTCAAGTGTTTGAAAACAAGCTTTCAAACACAACCGAAGCGCACTTTTGTATCACGGCACGGTCACACTGGTTATACACGCGTGTCTTTGAACATGTTCTGACGGCGTTTTCGCAGTGTGACCACAGCTGTTGAGCCATACATGTATGGGGGATGTTTGTCAGGCATTTTCGTCAAACATGTTTGAGGGAATGTTCGTGTTTGGTGTTTTATGTTTAACCAGTGTGACTGCAGCCTAAAGTTGCGTGTTCAAGCAAAAACCTGTAACTTTGTTGAGCCGCCCTGAAATTTCTGAACATGCTGTGACATCGAAACCGGCTCAGAACAGTATTCCAAATCTTCTCAGAGGTGTTTTTCGTTTAAGGCGCGCAACGATTTTTTAAAGTTACCCCGGTGCCGCAGGCGGCCTGCAAGAGCCGACCTTGTAGCCGAAGCACGCGCGACACGGCGGCTTCTCTTGTATTTCTTTGAACAAAGGGAGATTAGGGCCACCTACAGCGACAAACCTGGGCTCATGCACCGCCGTATTGACGCGACATAATGAATCTTCCAGTGGCCTCTACCCCTGTCACCGTGAGGGACACTCCCGTGTGGATGGAACCCCATGAGCAGCTGTTGCCTTCTGTCGGACGAAAGACCTTGATCAGCTAATCCTTTCGCGCTAACACAGACCCGCAGCCGACTTTCAGGTTCGTGAACCGCATGGCCCGAAAAGCGTCCGAATTCTTTCCGAACCGAATTCGGGACCGAACTTTTTTCGGAGAACAGAATTTCGGGCCGAATTCGGCCCGATCTGGCCAGGCCAGATTTCTCCTCCGAAATGGGAAGTGACGCCAACCGAAAAAGTAGAAGCATCCAATAGCTATCCAGCCGGAAGGGGAATCATAGCAGCGATGACGTAGCAATGGGGTTGACTGTTGCCGTGTGTGCGACTTCTCCCCTATGAATACAGGGATTATCTCATTGACCTGGATGAAGTCAGGGTGCAAGAAGTCTTCGGCCGAAATTCGGGGTGCATTTCGGTAGCATGCGGTGATGCACAGAAAAAAGTTCGGTCCCGATTTCGGTCCCGAGTGGAGAGCCCCGTGTTCAAGGTGTGTAGGGACTGTATAAATGAATAGGTCACAACGTTAGTGCTTAGGCTAGTACTTGCGTTCTCCCACGCCTGCATAACTGCAAATAGACCAAAATAAAAATCAAGGCAAGTAGTTGTTACTGTCTGTGGTTTCTGTTCGCGTTTTGTTTGAGCAAACGTAGGAAAGCTCGCTCCCTCACCGCGTGCTGCGGCTGAGACAAGGTCGTTCCTTGCAGGCCGCCTGTGGCACCAGGGTAACTTTAAAAAATTGTTGCGCGCTTTAAACCAAAAACACCCCTGAGAAAATTTTGTTATGATTATTGGGACATTGGACTACTGTTCTGAGCCGGATTCGACGTCACAGCTTGTTCAGAAATTTCAGGGCGGCTCAACAAAGTTACGGGTTTTTGCTTGAACACGCAACTTCGCGATTTTTTAAGGAAAAACCGTGCGATATTCCAGCTTCAAACTTTTTCTGTGCATTACTTGGACAGGTCTGAACTTGTAAAAAATTAGTTGTTGCAAGTTACTTTAATAGTTAGTCCGGAAAAAAATCGCAAAGTCAGTGGACTTAGAGGATATTTCACCGAACGCTTCCATGCGAATGATTCCATGGGTGTGGACCGGTGCAGAGCTAGTACCAGGCTTCGTGAAGACAGTCCCGTTTGAATTTTTTACCAATGTGAAGCCGCACTCGCCCAGTGCGCGCTCGCGCGCGCCCTGGTTTACTGCTTTGTGCGGGAGTTCAAAGCCACCTAGCGGCCATTCAACGCGCTTGCGGGAAAAAATACTTCGTGTGGTTCATGTTCCCATCAATGACAACATTATAATCTTTTTCTCGGAAATCCGTGATGGTCGAGCCACGCGACTGGGACGATTGAGCTGGAATGACTCAGGACAGTTACGATTCGTGTAACTCGAAATTCAGCGTCAGCTGTGCGTGTGGTGAAATGAGTCCGGATGAAAGTGTGTAGACAAAGTTATTTAAGCGTGATGAGTATTGATTTGTGGTCGTTGAAATGGTTGGCGAGATGAGTGGTGCCCTGAACGAGGGGGCTGATTCTGGAACACCAAGTCTATGCATGAGCCATGTCTAGTTGTGGGTTGGCGGATGTCGGTGCACGGCGGAAGGTCCAGTTGTTCGGACATATCACTTAGGAAAGTGGTGTTCTTTGTAATTGGAACGTCCATGTTGAAGTCTCCGACGACGAGAGCTTGTGCGTGCGATAGGGCGCGAGTACACACACGATAAAGTCGCGGATGCGTTCCGACGCTGCGCGAGGCGAGAAGTAGCACACAGCCACCATGAGCTCTGTGGGAAGCTGCACGGCACAATTTCTCCGACGTTGTCTCCAGGAAGGGTGACTTCAAGTGGTGTTGCCAGTACTCCGGCACGCAGGTAAATGACAACTCCGGCCGCTCGGTTGCCCTTGCTACTGCGACGCGCCCGGCAGCAGCACTTGAAGCCGTCGACTTGTATCGGTCTCTCCGTCTTCATCCACTTCTCGGAAAGACACAGAAATGATGTCTTACGGAGGACATAGTCGTGTGCAACGTCTTCTGCGTGGAGCTGTACGAAGCGTACATTTAGGGCTGTGAGTGTCAACGAGTGGGGCTTGTCTAGTTGTTCCACGCACTGCGTTCTCACTTTCCACCGATAGAGGTTGTAAACTGGCGGGATTATCCTCCTTACTCCCAGCGCTGAGCGCCCATGCGATAAGAGTTTTGTGCGGACATGCAAATGCCGACGACGCCGACGACGCCGACGCGATCTAGGGAAAGTCTCCACCAAAATTGTACACGCTGTAAAATCGTACAAATAACATAACTCGCGTGTCTTTCCCCACTGTCTTCGTCGTTTTCGTTCACGCCGCTCCTGTGATAGTATCTTCCCCTTGACGTCGTTTTTGTGCGGACATGCGAATGCCACCGACGACGAAGCGATCGCGGGAAAGTCTCCACTATACAGCTGACGCTGTAAAATTCATCTAAACTAAGTCAGTAAAAGGGGGCAATGTGTCACACTCGACAGCCTGTTGGGGTAAATTATTCCAATTAACAATGGCAGCTGAAAAAAAAATCTTAACAGTTAGACCTAAAACGATGTTGCTCAATCTGTTTTGAGTGATTGGCGCGGGAGCTTCCTCTACTCGGATTGATGCAAGTGTGATGATTCAAAATTCACCAAAGTGGCTTTAAGCGTTGAGCTTTGACTCTGTTTGATAATGCTAATTCCAGCAGTTGCGAAGGTGAGTCGTTATTGCTGCCAATGGGAGTAGTACGAGGTACTGAGTGATGTAATATTGTTTTTGCTCATGTGTTACAAAACATATAAATTTATATAAAACTCCATGTCTCCGATGGAATACTTTTGACAACGTGAAGGTGGGACGCAATACCGCCATTTTCAGGGATGCCCATCTATATGTTGCACCGCAATGTATTGTAGGTGCGTTTGTACGAGCATGTGACACGCGACAGTATCGGGCCCTCCTGCTTTCGGACAGGTGCTTGTTCCGTGACGTCGACACGTGAAATTCCTGTCCAATCTAAGGAAGCATACTGCTCAAGTATTATGTTTCTGAACCTCGGCTGGCACCGATTCAATCAAAGACGCGATACGGATAGCGAAATGTGAAATTAACTTAATCAGAACTGATCGTGTAAATGGATCGTATAAACCGTGGTTTAGAAATACACTCTTAAAAATGATGGTGGTGGTGGTGGTGAAAGGGCTTGCCGTTGTCGGCCTCATGTATGTGGGCAACGTCACGACTGACGCCCTGGGGAAATGTGCGTCCGGGGCCGACTTCTAAGGGAACTGTGCCGACATATGTCTGAGAGCGTCTGAGGAAAACCCAGGAAAAACCCCAGACAGCACAGCCGGCACCGGGATTCGAACCCGGGTACCTCCCAGTCTCGACGTGACATGGCCAGCACGCTCTTAAAAATGAACTTCGAAATGGAGCGTGCTATGCGGTGAAGCTCTTAAAAATGAACTTCACCGCATAGCACGCTCCTAGCCAACCATCATCACGAATGATATTGTTATCTGCCCTGATTTGTTGAAAACGAGAGGCGTACGCCTTTTTTGTGACACTTATGCTGTTCATAATTGTCACAAAAAAAGGCGTACGTCTCCCGTTTTCAACAAATCAGGGCTCATAACGATATCATTGGAGATTATGGTTGGCTAGGAGCGTGCTATGCGGTGAAGTTCATTTCAAAGAGTGTAAGAATTCCCGTTTCACTGGATGTGCACGGCCCAGAATGGAAACATGCACAGTCTCTTTTTGCAGCCACCATTGCGCTTCAAGGTCATTTTACGATCCACTCTGATTACGAGGGGTGTTCAAGTCAAACCGGGACTTTCTGTCTCCTGAGTGTACAAATGGCTCGCGCTACTTCTTTTTCATCATTTTCACACGCGACAGGCCACCATCAATAGTGCATATTACTGCCAGGTTCTCAGGGATGTGCATAAGGCGCTGAAGCAAAAGCGGCCGGGCCTCATCACCAAAGGAGACCTCCTCATACAGGACAATGCACGCCCGCATACCGCGCATCTCACGACACGCCCCTTACAGGAAGTCGTCTGGGAGTTGCTGTCACATCCCCCTTACAGTCCAGACCTCGCCCCTAGCGATTTCCATCTCTTCGGGCCACTGAAGGCGTTCCTTGGGGGCCGCCAATTCAGCTGCGACGACGAGGTCAAGAATGCGGTCCGATCATGGCTGCTACGCGCCAGTAAGGATTTCTACGCTGCTGGCATCCAAGCCCTCGTGAAACGCTGGGACAAGTGCATTAGTGCAGCTGGAGATTACGGTGAAATATAAAACTAATTTCTCGCCTGTAAGTTCATTTTACTTTTGCGAAAAATGAAAAGTCCCGGTTTGACTTGAACACTCCTCGTACTTTGAGATACACACAGCAATGGGCACAATGCAAATGGAATCGACTGGACCAATAAACATGCGACGTTATGCATTCCAGTCGGCCAATCAAGGGCCTTCCTGCTTGTCTCGCCTTTCGGTGTGTCCAGGGGGCTTAACCGCAAGTCCACCTCACGAGCTAACGAGAGCAACGGCTATCGTTAAAACTAGCGCGAGACGGGTTTCACGGGGCACATTTCGTGCTCGCTTCGTCAACGGGACAGTGGCGTAATCTCTGACCACAACTTCGACCGAACATACTCGGCTGCATACCGAAATGGGCGAAAGTACAGAACCCGAGCGATGCGCGCGGCCCTTCTCATCCTATTCTCCGTCCTTAACACGGCAAGCGAAGCAGGAGGCTACCGAATAGAACAAACGTAACGACGGTATCCCCTTGGCGCAATCGCATTTCTTCGTCAACCGATGTCGTTAAAGCTGTCGGTGTCGTTACGGCCGTGCTCGTGACATTAGCTGACTACGCCTGGGGCGCCGAGCGCGTCAACGTCATTTCCGTCACTTCACTTCTTCAGTTTTTCGACTATTCTTTGGAAGGCAGCAAACATGCCGTCGTCGCGTGGTTCTCGCAGTGCTCGAACAACTGCCTAGCAATACGAGGTTATGGCTAGATGCATGCAAACCAACGGTATTTTAGGATGTAGTTCCGTATCGGGACCACTCGTTTTTAAAAATTTGTGAAGGAGTTAGGAAGGTAAATATTGAAGAGAAGTGGAAGAAGGTCATATACTGAATCTAAAAATCTAAGAATTATAAAATTCTGTGGACTAGAACTTTTTATATGCATTTCAACAACCCCATCTGATTCAGTTCTAGCGCAGGGGAAACACGGGACTGAGCCTAACGGAGTCGAAACTTGCCATCTTGCAAGAGGTAGGGTCGTTGAATTGGACTGAATCGCCCCCTCACTTTAGTGAGGTTAGTCTAGGTTAGGTTCTACAGATTGGCAGGCCCCCCCAGGCACGCACTATGCGGTGCGGGCGTCGAGACTGTGCCTCGGGTTAGATCAGAAGGCCCTCAGTAAAGATGGCGGATCGCCCTCCAGAAACAGGCGATAAAATTAAATTGTTATACGTTTCACGCAATATACGAGGGTCATTCCTGTTTAATTTCGTTACTAATTAGCTCCTCTTTCACGTAAAAGCGTTTGATTTTTGTTTTCATTCTTTTTTCTTTAAAAAAAAAAAAGCCTATGGTCCCGATACGGAACTTTTTTTTTTATTGGGTGTTAGCGCCGCGAAGCAACTGTGGCTATGAGCGACGTACAGATGTGGATAGACGGAGAGAGGATAGCAGGAAGGACTGGGGGACAGGGGGGTTAGTATGCGTCCTGGGCCGACTTCAGAGGGAACTGTGCCGACATTCGTCTGGAAAGTCTTCGGAAAACCCAGGGAAAACCTCAGACAGCACAGCCGGCGGTAGGATTGATACGGAACTACATCCGTAATATAACCCGAGGAGCATTTTCGTCCATCATGTGATGACTGGGAAGACTTAGCAGCCAGGCTGAATGTTGTTGGAGGTGCCGTGAAAACCGTGCCGGCGAAAGCGGCCCCACATTTTCCGAAGCCATGTATTATACCAGTATCTGTTCTCCATTAAATCCTCTCACGTTGCTTCCTGCGTGGCGAGTAATCTGCAGGAGCTCCCCTCTACGTTTTACACCTGCACATTGTGAATATGAGTTTGTGGGTACGTTTGTGTGCGTTCGTCTCCAGGCATTTTCTTTCTCCCTTTCCTACTCGCGGTAGTTGACGTTATTAAAGCACTTGTCCCTCAATATTTTGTTCTAATTTTGTTACGAGCTAGATCATGAAAGAGCCACTCTTATATATAGCGCTGAAATAAATCGATTATATATATGTATACCTGTTTTCCAAGATTAGACCCCGGGTTTGAAAATACACATTCAAGAGGATATATGTTTATACCATTAGGTGCAAATAATATACATTCAGGGGGTATAAAATTACTTTTATACCTGGGACAAGCGCCCTACACTGTAAATTTCAGAACACCTTTTTTGGTGTGTTTGAGGTGTAATTAGGGTGTAACATTGCATATACTCCCCTATTACACCTTCTATGGAAAAAACAGTCACCAAGTGGTGTTAATGGGGTGTTAGTGTTTCGAAACACCCTCTTTCCAACGTGTTATCACATTTTGGTGTAAATATGGTGTAAATGAACAACATATATACTAATGAGACTTTTATTTGGGGGATATCCACAGTGGGTGAAACATGTGTTCCAGTTTGACATTTTCTTAAGAAAAGGCAATGAATGGATATGTGGCGAATAACAAATTACCTTCTTGTGCTGTCAGTACCTAATATTTACGACATGGCTTCATCATTAACTAATACCATAAAGTAAAAATACTTGCCCTGCCCAATGTTTTTGTGGACATTATGTCAGGTCTCAGCCCAATACAGTGTGGTAAGCAAGTGCAGTGCATATTCAGCAAAAAAGAATTACGATAAAAGATTGGCAGAGCAAAAAGTTGTGTATTCACAGAACAGAGGAAGAGAGCATTTGCATAACGAATACAAGGGTACATACGGCACTAACAAACACGAAACCATGAAGAACTGTATGTTCAAGTGAACAAAATTTGTACTAATATCTGTATTTATTTATTTTATTTTTATTATTTGTTATTTTATTTTATTTATTTATATGTATTCATCTGTATCATCCGCATCATTTATGTATCTGTATCAGTTTGGCTTACAGTGGTTGCTGGAATTAGATTGCTGGGATTCCAAAGCCCAGTCATGGCGTCTTCAGACATTCCTCAGACGCATTCGCGGACTTCATTTCGCCGTGTCTCATATACGACACATGGTGCACTCCATTTACACCCTTTCCAGAAGGGTGTACAGATTCCACTGTAGTACTTCCACTGGGTGTAGGATTACACCAAAAAGGGAGTCAGTTATGATACCGTTGAAATACACCAATTTGGGTGTAAGGAATACACCTTTTCTGAGGGGTGTAACTTTTCCAAAGGGTGTTGATATACACCAAAAAGGGAGTCAGTTATGATACCGCCGAATTACACCAAAAAGGGTGTTTTGAAATTTAGTGTGATAGGACAAGCTGTTTATACCCTAAAAGGTCTAAAATTTTCTAACAGTGTAGTACGTGGGCTGCTCTTTTTGACAGGCGGAATAGCTTCCTAAAATCTATTTCATCTAACTGAAATCTATCTTGAAGCTTACGGCTGCGTGGTTCACGGTTCGCAGCTTCCGTTATATCTTCCACGCAAAGAAACCTTCCGCCATTTTCTTGTTCTCTGTGGGCGCATGCAACGTTAACGTCTTTTCACCTGGGTTACCCTCTCGTATAATACCGATCACGGTATGATGTTAGCCAAAGATTGCGCCACTTTTAACGAAAACGAGGAAGTTACGTCATGCGTCACGAGGAGCAAATCACGGGCCCGTTAGGCCCGCTGTGACATCCTCGTTTCCTCGGTATGCGTGCAACTTCGTTATCATTTTTCGTTTCGGTAAGCTAACGATTCCTTATCTCGGTTCGTTTCGCTTGCGCAGCGATTAAGCCCCCTGGCTACCATCGACTTCTATTGGTTTTTAGACGCCCAGTTATTTGTAGTCTAGCTGAAATAGCTAAAGCAACTTTTCGTTAAAAAAGACATTCGATACATCGTATCGATTCAAAGGTCTATGCACACAAAGCCCGCTACGGTGCGCTGGCTACCACACTGCAACCAAGTGCGAAGATACAAAACTAATACAATCTCTAATTCCTACTAACGAGCGAGTCTCATGAGTGCATACTACTTCGTGTTGAGCACCAATTATTTCGCCGCTTGCAGCGCAACATACATTTAGCGAAATGGAAAGCGCTTGTGTCGCACGCAATTCTATTCTATACAGTGCTATTTCGAAACTACGCCGAAATCTTCACGCGAGTTGAGGCCTTGAGGGGATCGTTTTTATCACCAGCAGCGATAATCACCCCCCCCCTCCCCTCCCCGGTGTTTCGTATTTGCCAACGGAAAAGGTGGCAACCCTATCATATCCTGTATGAAAAATAACAAAGACGGTTAAGAGCATCAACTGTTTACTATACACATAAAAAACAAGACTTTCGTGCAGTAGGCTGCACTTCTTCAGGTTTGAGGACCTGTTACAAGTGGTGAAGCATATATCAAAAACCAAGTCACATGGTACAAGAGAAAAGGGTAAGGGTGGAAGAGAACTAAAAACGCAATACATTATTTTTGATTCTGCATCGCCGGAAACTTGTACATTGTTTTTTCTTCCCGTTCTACGATATCCTGTATGCATAGACGGCTTGAAATTCGGGTTCTCAGCACTTTCAAGTGAGTAGGATATCGAAGAGTAAAGAGCATTCTATCTTTGGAAACCGGAATGGCAGAAAAATGTTGCCATTCCAAAACTTTCGACCCAAGAGTAGATAGGGAGGTCGGCTTTAAGGGCACGTTGTAGTCGGCTACACATTTGTCGAGTGTACCATCTCCATATTTTTTTTCTTTCATCCATTCCAGTCCGATCCCATCAAATCGCGGGTTTACTGACCACGCACTCACGCAAATGACGCGCGTGCACAGACGCTTATAAAAGGATGATCAACCAAAAGACCCGGAATCAAAACAGACCGAACCCTTTCTTTCCCCCGTTTTCATTCCGGAAGTCCCGAAACGGGGCTAAAAGGCTAGCTGCAGCTCTCACTAGAACGTCACGAGGACGTCACGCTGACGTCACTGCTGACGTCGCAGCAGTCTGTTTCGCGTCCTGCCAAGCGGAGCGAATTGCTGGCGGACAAACATGGTTTCCTTTGCGCTTTTTTTTTTTCTTCTTCTTCTTTCTTTGCCGTCCCAAAATAGAAGCCTCATAGGAGAAGAACGTTGTGTTTTGTTTTCATGCGCCTCGTCGATGGATAACTCCGTCCGATAATTTAATTCTGGAGCCGAAAGGGGTGTTCTTGAGGCAGCGAAAGGAAATGATGCTACTACTACAATGCAGGCTATTTTTAGAAGCAGTTTTGCGCGAGGGAAGGGCTGGTTCAACTACCGCCGGAGGTGAAATGGACCACTTTGTTGCAGTGTGTTCGCTGTCTGCCTAAAGCACGCTGGGATGAGTTTAGAAAGCATAAATATTTGTCAGCATGAGGCATTCGTCTAAAATTGTGTGTGTGTGAGGGGGGGATATGGGAACTTTGACCAGCAAATGCGGACTGCACAGCCTGTATAGTATACGTGAAATAAACAAAGAGAAGTTCTTTGCAAAAACAAACTAGGTTGAACAATTTTTTTTTCTCTCTCGCTTCTTCAACATTCGTGCATCCTCACTAATCCAATACTTGAGCACTATGATGCTACTTCAGTGTTCATAATCTACACTCTAAAACTAGAACTTCGCCGCTTAACACGCTCCCGTCCAACCGCCATTCAAGTGTTTGTTGGAAATGGGGGCGTATGCCCCTTTTGTGGCAATTTGAACACGCGGCAATTGCCACAACAGGGGCGTACGCACGGCTCGTTCCTCAAATGAGTAGCGGTAACTCTGTCGTTCAGTGCAATTACCCCAACAACACCGAATACCCTCTGGATGTATCACGTTATGACACGTCTGGATGGACCAAGGTTAAGGTCCTAGCGGATTCGCACGTCCGATGGATATCCTCAGAATATCCATAGGACGTACGAATCCGTTTCACAATTTTTCGTACATCCAGAGGATAATCGGTGTTGCTTGGGTAATGGTTGGTAAGGCTCTGTTTCTACACTCTTCAAAATGAACTTCACCGCATAGCACGCTCCTAGCCAACCATAATCTCAAATGATATCGTTATCTGCCTTTTTGGGCGTACGCCTTTTTTGTGACACTTATGCTGTTCATAATTGTCACAAAAAGAGTGTACGCCTCCCGTTTTCAATAAATCAGGGCAGATAACGATATCATTCGAGATGGTGGTTGGCTAGGAGCGTGCTATGCGGTGAAGTTCATTTTTAAGAGTGTAGAGTGCAGTAATAATATTACGAACTTTAACCGCAAACAAAGAATACCTCACCGCAGATACACGAAAAATCTAACGAGTCGTCGGGAAACGAGTTCAATTTCTCCTCTCTTTTTTTCCCCCCTTACGAACGAACACAAACAAACAAACAAACGAAAAAATCTAACTGTATGGGACGGACGAGAAAACATTACCGTGCGGCGCTCAGAATACACAAAGACAGTGTAAGTCTACCCCTTCGGGAACGGTATAGCGTTTGCAAACCCAGCGGTACCACTTCAAGTGAAACGCTACACTTTGTATTGTTCCGACGCGGCTGAAAGATGGCCGGCTTCTCTCACAGTATAGATGCGCTTTAACCGTCGGGTTTTTCCTTCGTAAAAGACGCGGGCTGCGAAAAAACATACTCGGGCGAGAGTATCGATGGCATTGCATCATTGGCCCGGGACAAACCGTTGCACAACAGTGTATACTTTTACGTAACTCTTCACCCGACACCCGAGCCGGGATTGCGCAACCTCAATCCTTTATGAAACAGTCTTTGTTGCCTGGTGCATCGACGTTTGAAAATCAATACGAACAGTCCTTAATCCACCATTGAAACAGGCAGGGAAAGTCTACAGAAGAGACCGTGCGGTGTTCTGTCGCTCTGAGAAAACAGCAAAAAAAGAAAATATGTAAAGGGGATTTTTTCTTTCTCGCGTACTGGCAAACTTCAATGCAAAGCCTCGTCGCTCAGCTCTTGCTTTTTGGTGGAAGGGTACAGGCGGTGGTCTTATTTACCGAGCTGTTTGTCCGCCTCGGGGTAACATCACATCATGGAGTGGCATCAAAAAAGACTCCGCTCCACACTGTAATATTGTATTCCAAAGTCACTTCACGGTTTCTGAAATGTCCCTCTAAGACCCCGTCAGCGTCGTCAGCATCATCCTCTCATTTTCCCCAAATAGCAATAGGGTAGCATTCTGCTCAATGAGCGGAAGACATCCCCATATCATCGTCATCATGTATCTCTCTCTCTCTGAAATGATACCGAGAATTAGCTCCTCCTCCTTCAAAACAAGAAGAAAAAAAAGAATAGATGATGCTCGTGGAACATTGTATGAAGATGATGAAGGAAGGATGAAAATACGAGAGAGAATTAAAGTGTCTGGAGTAATCCCCGACCACTCAAGGTATCCACCGTAAACCGCTTGCTACTTGTTCGATCGCGAAATGTTAATGTATTAAATTTTTCCGTGTGATCAGCGTTTTTTTAGGTCAGAGAGGTCAGTGCCTCTACGAACGGCACATCATACATGAATCGGATGAGTGCCAACGACCGTGGTTCACCGATAAAAGAGAACAGCTCCTGCTGAAACAGTGACCCTCTTTTAAACAGAACCGGGAGGTGTGTTGCCGTTCGACCCGGCTAGGAAAAGAGGTGGCTCAATCGTTCTACATCCAGACGGCCCTCCTGAATAGAATATTTATTTCACTTGTCTACGAAATGTTCAAGATATGACGAAACCTGACTGCTGAAAAATCTCGGCCCGTCCTATAGTTGGCGATACAAACAACATGAGTCAAGGGGTGAGAAAAGTTGCGGGGCGTTCGCCCCTCTGGTGGCCCATTGCAGGCAACCTCACACACCTTCTTCACCGACCGAGAACTTCACCGACCCGTTACACACTCAAAACAAACCATCATTCAGAATGACGGAGCAGGGAATAATCAACTGAAATAATCAACTGAAAATTGCATGCAAGCAGAATATCGCGAGCTATCGTGAAATATCGTGAGCTATTATGTGCGCATGTGGCTTGGGACGGAAAAGTTACGTTTGTGGCCGCAAAGTTTCTTCAAACAGTGGCAGTACAAAGGCTTTAGGGTCGTGGACGGGATCATCAAGTTCCACTTCGGTCAGCAAGTATGAATGAAACGATGTTTCTCTAGCATTTTAAAGCTTTCCACGGGAGGGAATTGGTAAGATATGCGGGGTGGTTTAAACGTGAAGCACTGCGTTGTTGGCACTCCTCGAGTGTATACGATGGGATGCTGCACTTCAGTGCGATTGCACTGTGGCAATGTTTAAGGAGCTTGCCTCATTTGTTGACTCAACACTCTTAGAAAAAAGGGTATGAAAAGGTGGTGACTAATATCGTTACCACTTCGGTCAACATACACTCTTAAAGATGAACTTCACCGCATAGCACGCTCTTAGCCAACCATTATCTCGAATGATATCGTCATGTGCCCTGATTTGTTCAAAGTGGTAGGCGTACGCCTTTTCTGTGATACTTATGCGGTTCATAATTGTCACAAAAATGGCGTACGCCTCCCGTTTTCAACAAATCAGGGCAGATAACCATATCATTCGAGATGATGGTTGGCTAGGAGCGTGCTATGCGGTGAAGTTCATTTTTAAGAGTGTAGGGTCTGATAAAGGGTTTAACAGGGTGGCACAAGCAATTATCATATACCCAAATTGCTACAAAAAGGCGTACGCCCCCCTCGCTCACCGAATCAGAAGCGGTAACCCTATCATTCGTGGCAGAGAGTGAGGTAGCAGATAGAACTTTGCAACCTCTAGGCACAACATATGCGACAACTATTACCTCCTGAAAGGTGTAACTGCTCTACCCTTTTTTCTGAGAGTGAAGGATAGAAATAGGCACGATACGGATAACAAGCGGGCTAAATGGTTAGGGAAAGTTTAGGAAGATGAGTAACAACCTTCTGTGACTCATCTCATGGGGTCAACAATACAACAGAATATCGTAGCCGACCTGCCAAGATAACGAACGCTGTATGCATCCACCATGCGTGGTATAAAATCCCCCATGGCACACTACACTCTAAGAAAAAAGGGTGTGAAAAGGTGGTAACTTCTATAGTCACCATCTACACTGTTAAAACAGAACTTCACCACATAGCACATTCATAGCGAACCATCATTCCGAATGGTCATTCTCATTCCATCCATTAAATCATTGCTATCACGACGCTGTGCTGCCCGTATCAATATCATTATGTACATTGAATTGTTGAAAATGGGAGGAGGCGCCTACCCGGGACAGATTATCTTGTCCCAGATAGGCGCCTTCCCCCTGCTTTAAACAAATCAGGACACAGAATGATATTATTCGGAATGATGGTTGGCTAGGAGCGTGCTATGTGGTGAAGTTCTGTTTTAACAGTGTATGTCAACATAGTGTCTGATAAAGGGTGTAACAGGGTGGCAAAAGCAATTATCATATACCCAAATTGCTGCAGAAAGGCGTACGCCCCCGTCGCTCCTCGTATCAGAAGCGGTAACGCTATCATTCGTGGCAGAGAGTGAGGTAGCAGGTAGAACTTTGCAACCTTTTAGGCACAACATATGCGACAACTATTACCTCCTAAAAGGTGTAACTGCTCAACCCTTTTTGATGATGCAAGACTGCTTCCGTGTTAAACGGACGTACCGAAACGCTTCCGCCTCTATGACGAAAGTCTCACGGCGGCCGAGCCCCGGAGCCGGGCACTGCTGGTCGATACGAGACTCCTTCTCTCTACAGCCAAAAGAAAGGCGCACCCTTTCCCAAACTCTGCCAAGCGCCCATAAAGTGACATCCTATAAATACTTCCCCCTGGCACACGGTTATACACGAAAACACTACGCACGCGTCTTAATGCACTAGAGACCAAACTCAAGGGACAAAGTTTCCAGGTATATACTCCTCTCACGTTATTTCCCAAATGCATACTCCACTGCAAGTTATGTCACCGGAACCCGCCGCACTCATCGCCTGCGCATTACATGAACCTCGTCGCCAGTGTCATTTCATCGAATTTTATCAGTACTTTCTGCCACTCCTCCCGGCCCTACTGTTCGGTGATGAGCCCGTTTCACCTTTTATAACAGCGTACTTTTTTTATTACATATATTGGACATTTAAATGACTTATTATTATATACATCGTTTTTAGCCGACTGCCTTTTTTTGTCGCACTTTTGTATAGCTTGCTTGTTTTAACGTAATCGTTTTTGTGTTCTGCTACTAACATCACTTATCAGTCACAATGGTTTCGACACATACCTCAGTTGCTTGTGTGCCATAAAAATTCCAATTATTATCATCATCATTACCACCACCACCACCAGACCCTGCATCTCTTATGAATCGACGCAAAGACAAGCTTTAAAATAACTTGCATGCTTCGACATGAATTGAATTGAATTCGAAAAAGAAAAAAGAATGCTTCTAGAATTACGGGTTGTATTTATGCAAAGATGCACATTTTAATTTATGTTTACCAGCGGAAAGACTGTAGCGCTGTACAATGTGTTCTCTCAATTGGAGAGTTGTTGAAGGGCGAATGTATTGGGAAATCTTGCCAATAATGCCAAGTAACAACTCCCACACTCTAAAAACAGATGGTGGTGATCTCGTTCCCACTAAGCGGTTTGCCTGATATGGTGGCATGCTGCTCGGGGGCATCCTGCGTCCTCGACCCTACTTCACAAGGAACAGTGTCGACACTTCCGTCAGAAAGTCCTAGGAAAACCAGAAAAAAGAAGAAAAAACACTCAGAAAGCAAAGCCGATGCCGGGATTTGATTCCCGTGTCAGTCCCTGTCTCTAAAAACAGGGCTTCCTCGCACGAACTTTGGAGGAGTTCCTCAGTGACGTCTTCAGTAATTTTGCCCGTGCTCTACAGAAGAGTAGTATTCAGAGCCCGCGCTTACACAAACGTTGAGGAAATGCTTCAGTACTATCTTCATTTGTTTTGCCACTGCTCTACGCATAAGTAGCGTTGAGTACAGTTAGCGCGTGCCAGTAGCCTTACTGCAGCTGCTGAAGAAAGCACTCATGAATCTCCTCAAGGTTTGTCCACGCAGACCCAGGACGGTTGCGTGTGCCCGAAGCACTACGAACGCTACTGAGGACACCCTTGAGGAGTATATGATCCACGTCCTCAACTACATCACACAGACCACAGTTGGGGAACGGGACCATGCCGAGCTTAAACAAAAGTCGTTCACTGTACGGCACGTTGAGGCGAAGCCTGTAGATGAGGGACGTGATGGGTCGATGAAGCGCTGACGGCATATAAAAGCGGAGACCTGGGTCCACCTTGCGCAGGAACGACGTAGAAGGGACACTGCTGCGCCAGTGTTCACTGCACAGACGTCTCATAAGAGTACCAATTGCCCGAGGTACAGTGCACACCGTTGTACCCTTGTGTCGTCCCTGTCCCGCCTGGATAATCGGCGATACTCCACCGAAAAGGTTCTTGGGTGCTGGCCAGCAAATCAGTTCATACCTGCCATGCGCGCCCTTGTGCAATTTCTCGTCTCGACGGACCTCTCTGACAGATTGTGACGCTCTTTGTTTTTGTGCAATGAGATTTCGCTTTTGGTGCCAAGCTAGGTGGTGATGTTCTCATTTATTCTGTTTCCATTCCGTTGCAAAGCGTCGAGTTTTGTGTAATTTCCCTTTCTTTTCTTAATAACGCGTCCTGGAGTAGCCAGTCCCGAGTAGCTCGAGGCTAACATCTCCATTTTTTTCTTTTCAATCTTTTTTTCTTTCTCCATTTTTCTTTTTTTAAAATCAATCACACCCTTGAGGAACTTCCTCAATGTTCGTGCACGCGGGCCCAGGACTGTACCGTGTGACCGAAGCACTACCAAAGCTACTGAGAACTCCACCGAGGAATCTCCTCAAGGTTTGAGCACGCAGACCAAGGACTATAGCGTGTGCACGAAGCACTACGAAAGCTACTCAGGACACCCTTGAGGAATCTCCTCAATGTTCGTGCACGCGGGCCCAAGACTGTACCGTGTGACCGAAGCACTACCAAAGCTACTGAGAACTCCACCGAGGAATCCCCTCAAGGTCTGTGCACGCAGACCCAGGACTATAGCGTGTGCACGAAGCACTACGAAAGCTACTCAGGACACCCTTGAGGAATCTCCTCAATGTTCGTGCACGCGGGCCCAGGTCGGTACCGTGTGACCGAAGCACTACCAAAGCTACTGAGAACTTCCCCGAGGATTCTCCTTAAGGTTCGTGCACGCGGACCCAGGACGGTTGCGTGTGCACGAAGCATTACGGAAGCTACTGAGGACACCCTTGAGGAATATCGTCAATGTTCGTGCACGATGGCCCAGGACGGTACCGTGTGACCAAGGCACTACCGAAGCTACTGAGTACACCACTGAGGAATCTCCTCAACGTTCGTGTATGCGGGCCCAGGACTGTACCGTGTGACCGAAACACTACCGAAGCTACTGAGAACACCACTGGCGAATATCCTCAACGTTCGTGTACGCGGTCACGGGACGGTAGCGTGTGCCCGAAGCACAAAGCTACTGAGGACGCCCCTGAGGAATCTCTTCAGCATTCGTGCACGTGGGCCCCGGACGGCACAGTGTGACCGAAGCAATACCGAAGCTACTGAGAACACCACTGAGGAATTTCCTGAACGTTCGTGCACGCGGGCCCAGGACTGTAGCATGTGCCCGAAGCACTACGGAAGCTACTGAGGACACCCCTGAAGAATCTCTTCAACGTATAGAGATAGGAAACAAAGACTAGAGGACGGGCTTGGCTCTCCTCCCACGTGACTCGTCTATCCCCGTGTGTGACCTTCATTACGCAGCCATTCGTATGGCATGTTTGCAGCCGAGTTTCTCCCGCCAAGCTACAGAGAAGCTGCGCAGTTTGCGAACAACGCTGAGATGTCACGTGGCATAACAGTAGGGCGCCGTCCAGTCTCGACCGGCGCCGGTCGTGCACGCGCGAGGAATGGTGGCTGGCGTATACAATGGGCGAGCATTCCTGTGCGTTTCGATGCGTATGTACGGCGCTCCTCGATGCTTGTATATCTAAGGGCTGCTTCAAGCATTACCGTTTTTTTGTCCGGCGCAGCCTCTGGGACGACAACACCAGTGCAAAAAAGACCACTTGGATATGTCAAGGTGAGACTGCACACCACCGCATACGATTGTGTACATGAGGAGGCTTGCACATCGTACTCACAGATGCGTGAGAAGAGCGACCGTCTTCCTTAATCAAAGAAATGTTCCACGATATAAGACAGTAAAGGATCGTTTGCTTCAAAGTTACTTAGTTGTATCCACTTTCTTTGGGACAGCATCCTCCCTCGCGTTTCTCGCAACGCAACGTAGATTGGCCAACGAAAGCGGCTACTTACTTATTTCTCTCCATAAGATAATGCGCGAATATTTACGAGTGAAGTGACACGCCACAGGATTTACTGTACCGGATTTTACATTTCGCACAGCTCATCGGCATCTTCACACTTCTTGGCGAAACAACTGGAAGCAGCCGGTCGCGAAACCGAACGCACACGCAATCGCTGGCTCCGGTTTCGTTTCGCATAATAATAAAACGAGGTAAATGATGAATGGCGAGTTTCGTCGCCAGGGTCGATACTCTACCTCATTACAGAAACAGATAGAAGAAATAACAGAACACAGCCAAATAATGATGCAGGAAATCGTTATTTTTCATTAATGGAATAAAAAGGTATCAGATATATCCACCGCTTTTTTCTTTAAATTTGAGCAGTTTGAACAACGCGCCACGAGAAACGACCACGCCAGATTTAGCGGATTGTGTCAGTCCGTACAGGCAACCCCCTCCATGCCATGCGGATGTCGGCTTCCGTGCTGTCACGCTCCAGGGACGGAGTCCGACCCTCCTGCTTCAACGTTCGTGCACGCGGGCCCAGGACGGTAGCGTGTGCCCGAAACACTACGAAAGCTACTGAGGACACCCCTGAGGAATCTCTTAAACATTCGTGCACGCGGGCCCAGGACGGTACCGTGTGACCGAAGCACTACCGAAGCTACTCAGGACACCACAGGGGAATCTCCTCAACGTTCGGTGCGGACCAAGGCCGGTGCCGTTTGCTCGAAACTTTACCAAAGCTACTGAGGACACCGCTGAGGAATCTCCTCAACGGTCGCAAAAGCGCCGCAAGGACGGTACCGTGTGCTTGAAACTCTACCAAAGCTACTCAGGACACCGCTGAGGAATCTCCTCAACGTTCGCAAAAGCGGGCCAAGTACGGTACCGCGTGCTTGAAACTCTACCAAAGCTACTGAGGACACCGCTAAAGAATCTCTTCAATGTTCGTGCTCCCGGGCCCAGGACGGCGCCACATAACACGCTCCTAGGCAACCGTCATTCAGAGTGGTATCGTTTCCCCTCCCCGTTTCTTGAAAATGGGAGCCGTAAGCCTTCTTTGGGACCCTTTGCACTGATGTTTATTGTTACAGAAAGTCGACCGTCCGGCTGCTTCCTCAAATCGGAAGTGATAGCGGAATCAGTCTGTGCAGTGACCTGCCCTGAGCACCTTAGGGCCGGGTCCCATAGCTTTATGCGAGCAGCAGCAGCAAAGCAGCAGCGGTGCGGCAGCAGCAACACGGAAACATGGCAGCAGAGCAGCTTTCTGCTGCCGCTGCTCTGCTGCTGAGGCGTCCCATAGCTTCGTTTTGAATTAGCGGCAGCAGCGGCTTAGGAAACACAAAACGTGTTGGCAACTGTGGCATTGTTTACATTTCGCACATTCCGAAGGCGTACGCAGCGGCTAAGCCTTTTAGTGCACACACCTAGGAACGCAATCCTAGGTGAAAGGCGTTTGTGTGAGAGATATATTGTGGATTTGGAGCTCATAAGTTAACTTTGAGATGAGTGTGGTGGTGGTCTGAGCCTCGTATTACCTGACTCTTCGTTGATGTGTAGTCAGTTTCATGACATATTCAACGTAGGTTCGTCCTACTGTTGTGCAGAACAGTTCTTGCTGTGTGGTGTGGAGATTCTTCTACGGGATTTTGTCGTATAAATATTGCCTCGTTACAATAGTATTCGATATTTTGATTTACGGTGACTGTCAAATGCGTACGTTGCTCTTAGTGAAATAAAACTGTCTAACGAAAACAAAGGCCCCTTCTGCTAGTACTGACTGCTTTCTGCCTGTTTTCACAAGGAATGGGTTCATTATCTATCTCTATCGAACCTTTTTTTGTTGTCTGAACGTTGTCTATCTCCATATAACCCTTTTCAAGGGTCAGTTTCATTTACAACCACCTAGCAAGGTCTTGGAATACCGACCACAAGAAATTTGTTCGGTTTGGTTTTCACACGGCATGGACGTGAAAGTAATTTGCTTGTACGTTATCAGGTCACGGGATTTGAAGTACTTTCCAGAAAACAAGCGAACATGTAGCTACAACTGGTACGCAACATATGTATCACGTAGGTTCGGTCGAACACTTTATTGAACTTTATGAACTGAATTATGTCCTGAAAGCGCACTTCACGCAGTCCCGATGATTGAACACTCGCTCCAAACTACTGGCAATCACAAGCGTATCCAGGTCTTCAGAATCAAATCACAGAACAACCAGAAACAAACCTTCTGCCGTCACTCACCGCCCTGCTAACCCTAAACACCGTCGAACGAAAACAATACCAACCAGCCTCCTGATTGGCCTTCGAGACCGGCTGCTCAGGCTGCAGAGCAACAGGGCAGCACAGCAACCAAAAATTCGGATACGAGAGCAGCAGGGAATTTCTGCAGCTCGGCAGCGCTGCTGCTCTCGCCCAGTGCTATGGGACCGCTCGTGTCGCTGCAG
The DNA here is from genome assembly GCF_037126465.1 of Ornithodoros turicata. Lineage (NCBI taxonomy): Eukaryota > Metazoa > Arthropoda > Arachnida > Ixodida > Argasidae > Ornithodoros > Ornithodoros turicata. The sequence continues at coordinate 83,142,589 of NC_088203.1, forward strand.
CTCTGGGGTCGGATTCACAAACGCGATCGTAAGTTACGCTAAGATGCGCTAAGACGTCGTAGCTTCGACGCGCGTACGACGGCGTCGTAAGCGCGATTCACAAAGCTATCGTAGTGGAGAGGGTACCCCCTTTGACGAGGAAGAGGAAGTTGCTCGCTTCCTGTCACGTGCAGCTCGGAGAGAAACAGCCAAAGGGTGCGAGACTATGTTTTCGCTATGGTAACGATGACGAAAATTTGTAATCGCACTAATAGGAGTCGTCCCATTAGAAGAAGACGAATTTGTTCGTCCCCAAATGTTTTGTTACTGCACGTGCTCTCGGTCTTTCGGTAGCCATAATGGATGCCATGCAATCACAGGCGAAACGCGTTCGATGATACAGCAAATATATTCCCAGTATGTTCATCTCGGGAATGGGGTGGGTGAGGGTGTTTTGTAAGCGGTGGGTGTTTTGTAAGCGATATGTGGCACTCCGTTTTGCAGCTTTTATGGCTTCTTTTGCCTTTCTTGCGGACAATTTGGAGGGGTGTCTTAGTGGGGTGTAGGGGATGCTTGAAAAATCACTGCGACCCGATTTTACGAAGCACAAAGTTGAAGCATTTGTTGAAGGTTACCAAGCAAAAAAGTGCCTCAATGTCACTTCGGGGATGGTCTCGAAGGTTCTGTGGCAAAGTGCAATGCGTTGGCGCGTATTACGGAGTCTTTGTTTCCCGTCACCAAATCCACCGCTGCCAAATAACGCCGCCATCTTTCTTCGTAAGACTGCTCGGAAGCTCTCGCAGGATTCCGCCGTAAGCTGCGAAGATTTTGCGACGCGCGCCCTTCGTGAATCTACACTTCGTCGTAACTTTCCCGTACGACGGAGTTACGACAGATTCCGTCGCACGAGCTCTTTGTGAATCCGGCCCCTGCTGCTGCTGCTCAAATCGAGGCTATGGGACCCCGCCTTTATGTGATTATGTCCAGTTCTTAGAGCGGAATATCGATTGAACAAACACATGGAACGTAACGTTTACGTAATGTATTGACTACAACAACAACATTTGATTTTGATGACGATGATTGGGAGCAGGGTTGCGGAATGGGATCACCCATTCCATTCCAATTCCATTCCGAGGAATGAAGATTTGTGATAATTCCATTCCTTTCAATTCATCGGAATGAAAAGGTATGGTCAATTCCCACTCCTATAGAATGGCTTGGCAATCCCATTCCATTCGTTTAATTCCACCAATAAAATAATTAGGACCGGTGACCGTACTAGCTAGCCCAGCAGGGCTATAGAGGAGACTGACATTACCCAGCACGGAAAAAGCAGAAAGAAAAGGTTATTTCGCCCTCCTCCTTTCCTCCTCCTCCTCTTCATTGGCATCATCATTACAGGAGTTTTCCACTAAAGTAACTGGTGCAAGTGATGTGGTGTTGCGGGCCTCATACTAGTGAAGCCAAAATCTCCATTTTATTTGTTCTTAAAACCATACCAAACCATCGCCCTTGACCGTGTGGCACCCAGACCATTACATTCCAATTCCATTCCGGGCTCTGATAAATCTGGAATGATTCCGCAATCATTCCAACCCCGGAGTGGCAACTCCGCAACCCTGATTGGGAGAGTCTCATCGCGACAGACGATATTCTACGCCATTGAGAGAAGGGACAGGACCTCTGACAGAAGGCAAGGAGACAGAAGAGACAGAGACCGCGCCTCTGGTTTTCACTCTACATCACTGCCCGCGGATTACGCTATGCAAGCAGGTCACCTGTCAGCACAGCTCCTCAGTTTCCCCCTCTACCCTAGTACCCGTGGAGTGACCTCATTGGTCCTTCTCTCAAATAGGTGATGTGCTCGTGGTTTCTTCTGTGGCCCCACGCCAGTCTTCGAATACCCCTTTATTGCTGCCTTGTGAGTGGACAGACACTTTGTCACGTGGTTTCCCCAACCTTGCATCTAATAAGACAGCACGTCTCTCCAGCTTCCTCCTTTACCCGTGTGAAGGTCGTGCCCTGCGTGAAAGCTGTAACAAACTGTGCACGTTAGAACTTCTCCTGGCTGCATGTCGCGGGTTTCTGGCTTGTGTCGGCTACGCCTTGGACTTCAGCGTCTTATTCCCGAAAAGGAAGAGCAGGGAAAAAGTGGAAAGGCGGGGCAATGGGGAAAAAATTATCTTTTCTGCTCGTTGGAGGCGCCATCATCACTCCATGAGGAATGTTCACCGCACAGGACGAGGTGCGTGTGTGCACGAAATTTGTGCACGGGGGTGTTGTATGTTAGAAAGGAACACAACGTTTTTCACTTCTGTCACTAAAATGGTGCACAATCACGTAAAACATGCAAGCTATGAAACAAATTATAGTTGCGCTGAATTATTTACGAGTGGTAGCTTCAAGGTTCGGCTATGTCGTCAAGACCTAACGGCAAGAATTTCCACTTTTGCAATCAAACATGGAGTACTTTTCATTGATAGAAAACTTGTGAGGGGCAAAGGGAAAAAGGGTTAAGTGGAAAGTGGCCTGTGACCTGCAAGAGCTCAACATTTTACGGCTCCGTGCTTTTCAACAGAAGTTTTTATTCTCTCTGTAAGAGTGTACACTTTGCTCCTCAATATTTTCTACTTTGCCCTTCGGGCAAAGCGAGAAAATTTGGTTACTTTGCAACATTAAAAAAAATATATATATGTAATAACGAACACCATGGCACACTAATGGTGTTTTGCCAAAATATCAGTCTCTTTTGAGTGTAGAATTTTGCATACCCGTGCGCATTAACATGCAAAAAAAAAATATTGAACATTAATATTACCACTTTGCTCCACCTTCCCCTATATTGAAAGCTTTTTATAAATTCCGTGTTAACCCCCATGAAGCAACTGTGGCTATGAACGGCTGGGGCTACAGACGTGGACAGCAGGAAGGAGTGGGGACAGGGGGGCTAGTATGCGTCCTGGGCCGACTTCAGGGGGAACTGTGCCGACATTCGGCTGGAAAGTCTCCGGAAAACCCAGGGAAAACCTCAGACAGCACAGCCGGTGACAGGATTCGAACCCGTGTCACCTCCCAGTCTCGGCGTGGAAAGCGATCATCTTAACCACTATGCCACGGGAGCTGGTATACAGGAAATACATGTAAATTTTTGCGAACTGAACTCGGGAATTTGCCACGTAAAGGTCACTTTTTTACCCCACCAATGTGAAGAGCATGTTTAATTTACTCAAATTAATGATAACTGACAGGGATATTCAGGAGCTAACCCATCGGAAAAAATCGCCGAACATCATGCTCTACGGAGCTCCCAAAGGATAGCGCGACGAATTTTTCAGCGCAATCGTTGTCACTCCGACGAAAGGAGGTTGAAAACCTAGCCCATACCGGCATCGCAGAAAGAGATAACACAGGCATGGCTTATCGCGTCCGGCTTTCGCTGGGTTCATGCTTTCCCTCTCCCAATTTCGGGAACTGTCACTTTTTCTACTATCACTCTGTGGGCTGGGTCTGGAACCTCCTTCGTCGGACTGACAGCGATTGCGCTCAAAAAGTCGTAGCGCATTATGGTCTGGTGGTCCGAAAAGCATGATGTTCGGCTATTTTTTCCGACAGGATGACTCGTGAATATCACACTCAATTATCATGACGTTGAGTGAATTCGGCACACAGTTCAGTTCGGAGATATTTACATAATTAAACTTATACGATACATGACATTCACATCAGAAAGTGGCAAAAACCTAGTAAGAACAAATGCCGTTGACTGCATGATTCTAGGTAGCATGTTTTTTTTTTTATTATACGTAGTTCAATGACACGTTTTCTGGGACACCCTGTATATTGAATGTACAACCCATGTAAACCCATTGCTGACTGCTATTACACTTCGGCCATCTAAGTCGTGCGACTTCGGCTGTAAAATGACAGCTTGCTGGCTCTTGCGTCGGAAGCGTTCGCAGAAAGAAATTGCGGGCGGTAGCGGGCATACTCAAACGTGATTCTGCTTTGTCTTGCGTTGAATACAACTTATTGTAGCGCACGAGAAACGACAGCGTACGATCGACTCACACGCTCTGGTAATAGTCTGTGCAATGAGCGGTGCTATATGCGAAGTACTCGCGGACGCGGAGAACCTCATACGCTACGCACATATGATACGAAAGTAAGGAACACCAACAGATAAATGTACAAAGTGCCCGCTGGTATTTCTAATGTCTACCGCGTAGGGCTACGCGAAGCCCCTTTGAAGCGTGCTTTGCCTGCAATGATCTAGTGCTACGAAGGGAAATACATGCATGGGACGTCTTGCTTCCTATCCTGTTCTCCTTTGAAAGCACTGGTACGGCGCCATTTTCTTTTCTCTCAAGCATGGCAAATGCCTTCCGTTTCTCTCAAAGGCCTCTCAACATGGCAATGGCAAGAAAGCGATATGGAGTGGATGCATATGCCAAACAACGAATAAGTTTGTAAAGGTAGCGTCCATATCAGGTTACGTATTCTAAAAATAGACACGTATTATTAAGGTCAGTAAGATCTTAAAAAAATAACCTGTCATATTCCTTCTTCTTTTCTCTCTTTCCATTCATGTACATCGGACATCTTCTGTGCACACTGCAAGAACAAGGAAACAAAGGTCATATTACAACCAACGAAACTATTGGAATCCTTTGAAGATGGTCCTGGGACAAAATCAACAAAGAAAATCTGCACTTTGCACCCTGGGGTGCTTTCTGAAAAACATAAGAGCTGCACCCATCTTTTGCTCACAATATCTCACAAGTTCTCACAATATCTGAGTAAAGTAACTAGTGTATTTGTTTAACAAGACACCAAGTGTTCTGGAGCAGCTGGATGCGCAGACGTCTCCATGTTCTTTTTTTTTTTTTTTTAACACACTCCTCTCCGTTTCTCTTTTCTATCGCTGCACCGGTTATTGTTGAGTTATTTCTCCGGTATGATAGGTGTGGCGTTATATAACTTTCTTGGATATGAAGGTGCGGCTTCGAAGCCGCAGCTGCATCAACGGCAATAATTTAATTTCTGAGATACGATTAAGGCTGTAACAGTGATCAGCGTAATAGCCGAACGTTTTCCATGTCAGCTGTATCTGGAAATGCGACACTAGAAGTTGATCGATTGATTTGAAACTTACGGGCGCAAGCACGCGACAGCACAAGTGAGGCGCCAATTGAGACAATGATATAAGAACAACAGAAATAAGAAAGAAAAAAATTCCTACGTCGCATGCAGGTGCTTGCTTTCTTCGCAGGCGTAATGCATGAGTTTGTTTGTCCTACTTAATGCCAGGCAATATTTAAGCCACCTTTACGTTGCGGTCACGAACAATACGCAACCTTTTTCCAGAGTTCCCAACGCGAAGCCGTTGTGTCAAACAGCAAAGTTTTTTTTTCTTCTTTCTTTCTTTCTTTCTGCTTGTTGACGCATGATATATAGAATCCTCCCCCCCAATTCAAATTGATTTCATCTTTTTCACTTCTGCTGCTAATAGAATTCATTACCCGCTTCCATGCGCGGCTTCCCTCTCCACTCCCCGGCCCGGGAATAGAGGGAGGGAGAGCGTCGTCGCGCTCCGCCAACGCCTCTGGTGGCCAACCGCTGCGCATTATGGCGTCGGTGGGTTACGACAATAGCGGCGGTATTGCAGATATTGCGCTGAGCCCGAGTAATTCTGTAAGCTGGGCATGTCTCGTCATGCTTTTTCCGTGCTATGTAGCAAAAAGACTGCGTGACATGATGTAGAATCATGCAGAGCGACGCCAGCAACAGCATAACTTCTGTCGTCTGCAACGGTGCCGGTGTACGAAGCGCACTCTACGGTTGGTGGAATTGTGGAAAAAGCTAATTTAAATGGGTGCTTCCGGTTGAGCGACGGGCCCCAACTTTCGATTTCTAGTAGCTTGCTTACCGCGCGAATAAAAATCTATGTGTCTGTGTGTGTGTTTTAATGTGAACTACATCAGCGCGGACAATGTATTGTGTAGGAGGGAGTAACATATTTCTAATAATAAACTCGAGCTAGTGCAACCATGAAGAAAGTAATGAACAAAGAGTGACAAAACTAGCGAAAGGCAAGCTGCAGATAGAAGGGGAACGAAAAAGAAAAGGTCCGCGAAGTCAACCCTGATTTCCAAGTAGCAGGAATTACATATACGGAATTCGTAACGTTCGTTAATCACGCTAAAAGTAATTACGACAGTAAAGGATAACAAGTATGATGAGAGCTATCAAAAAAGTTACACGGCGCACTGCATTTATAGGAACATAAATTTCACGCAGTGTGCAGCTTAAGTACACACCTATTTAATGAGAAAAAATTAAAAGTTTATTTCGGTTTCCCGAACAGCATATATTAAAGAACACCATGTCATACGAAAATTTACAGCAACCCGAAGAAAAAAAAAACAGTTGGTTTGGCGCAAGCACCAATATTTAGAACTGTATATCATCCCCCACCCCTCACCGGAACGACAACAGCGAGCAAAGCGTCAGGACTCCTGGACTGACGTCATTTCCCCCCTGCTGCTAACAGCGGCAGCAGTAGCGGCTCCTAGCGGCTCCGGGCGACGCTGCCAGTTGCGCTGCGGGAGGACATTGGATTGGCACGAACGATTTTGTGGCGCTCATCCTCTGAAAGCGAGAACTCCGCCGCTGTGTGTTGTGTGTTTGTGGGGAAGCCGCAGCAGCAGCAGTATGGTGGTAGTGAGCATGAAGGTGGCTGCTGCTGTCTGGCGGCTGCCTGTCAGGGTCCGCGGGGCCCGGGGCTCGCTACGCCGGACCTGCTCACGACGCTGACGTTGCACTGACGTGACGCTGTTTACGTCGTGACATGCTGCGCGTGTGCTGAGGGGGTACATGGAAGGTGTCGGGCGAAGGTGAGTGAGGAGATTTTGGTTCCCGGTCTCGGCAGTGCTGCGCAAATTATTTAAGTATTTGCATTTATTTGCAACCGAGAGAGCTAGATAAATGCCGGCCAGAAAGATGGTTTTTTAGACCCGCCGTGGTGCAACACTGTTTCGAGCATTAATTGCAGTGTCGAGTGCAACGAAATATATGCAAAACAATGAAATTCTGTGGCAAAGAGCTTGCAACAGAAGTCGGAGCTAAAAGCGTGTTCTTCAGTAACGTGGGGACCACGGTATGGTGTGAAGTCATGAGGGAGGCAGGGACCACGTGAAATACAGCTAGCACTGCATACTGAATCCTCAGAGTATTGGCTTATTCGAGCACCGTGGAAGACCCTATTAATATTGCAGGCAACCCCCGCTCAGGTCAAAAGGGTCTGTTTGTACATATAAGCCATTAAAAGTTACCTGAGATGTCCCCAGAGATTTTCCCGGCAACCCACCAATATCCTCTCGAAAGATCTTGCAGCCCCCTTTCCCCCGAAATATACCAGTCGGAATGGCAAACAAAGAAGAAGAAAAAAGTCAGAAAAGAAGCGGATATGGGTGGTGTCACCCTCCCCTCCTCCTACGGGACACCTGGGACGGGTGCTCACCAATCTCACCAACCATCCCGTCTAGGTCGCATATGTTCCCCTTTACGTCAGCTCAATGCACGTAGTTACCTCTAAGAAAGAAAAAAAAAAGGAGTAAAATGCACTCTAGAAACAGAACTTCACCACATAGCACGCTGCGCGCCAACCACTGCCGCCACTGATATGGTTATCCCTTCTGATTCGGAGGGGGGGGGGGGGGGCGTATACCTTTTTGTGTCAATTTGGGTATATTATAATTGACACAAAAAGGCGTATCCCCTTCTCTCTCTTCGAATCGGAAGCGATAACCCTATCATTCGTGGCAATGGCTGGCGCACGGCGGGCAATGCGGTGAAGTTCTGTTCTTAGAGTGTGCGGTGTAATTGCAGCTTCTAGTCCCCTAGGCTGCAGTTACTCCCCATATTACTCCCCTAACCCTGAAATTTACTCCCCAGGACTGCAAATAGCCACTGAACTTCGCAAATGGTCACCTCAATGCAACAGTCTATACGTAAATATGTGCTCTTCGTGAATTTGATGGCATAAGGCTGCATAACGTAGCACACTTAGCAGTTTTCCACCCACACAGAGGAAAAAATAGTTCGAGGTTCTTTGTCGCGAAATTGTGCCCTATACACGTCGCAAGGCCTTATATCACTCGACATACCACGCTTGACGGCTTAATTCAAAGTATTTTCGTTCATGCGCATGACACACACACACACACATACATGGGATGATGATGAGGTGGGCGATTCACCGCCGCTGAGGCGCATGAATTATGTACCTGGGACTCTTAAAACAGAGCGTGAAATGCAGTGCCCACTCAGTAACATTCATTTACTCCCGTGCATTTACTCTCGAAAGGGACACATTTTTGTGGCAACGCATTTAGTCCCCAAAACGACTAAAATTATTATTTTCTTATAGTGTGCTAAAAGGAGGCGAGGAGCACAATATGATGCAAGGCTGATAATATCGTGCGAAAGACGACAACTCGCTTTTTTTTTTTTTTTTTGCAAGTAGATCGTACTCTTGCTCAGCACCTAGCGACCGTTGCCGAAAGCATCAGCACCCGTTCAGCAGCCGAGTAACTAGGCCTCATAGGAACGTACTGTGTCTTGGGAGTCTTCTCCTGTTAACTCATAAATCAATTTTCGCAATTGCACGAAGAGTTGAGCACCACGGAGGCGAAAATACCAGAGCTGTCTCTACATCGCTGTTAGCGTGTTAGTGTCCATAGTGTCCGTGCATCGACTACGAGTACTTTTCTATTGCGTCTATCGCGGACTCAATGTTGACTCGAAGCCATTAAACCGCGGTCCGACAAAGTCGATCCCGTAGTATAGACTTTGGACTCATATAGTCCACTACTATTACTGTATATACTATGGACTACTGGACTATATAGCCCACAGTACTACTCCCGTAGTATATAGACTTTCGGTTTGTTTCATATACTGCTTCCTAACAACGCCAGCCTTCTCAAATGAACAGAGAGCAGTCTTTGATTTTTCTTCCGCTAGAATATTCTGCGAGGATGGCGCTCGTGTACCTACACGGGTTAGACGAACGATTTGCGACTGTACACTTAAAGGGGCACTAAAATGAAAAAAACGAATTTACTTCAAATTACGTTACACGCTACGTTAATTTCGTACTTGTTGTCATAATTCAAAACACTGATTCCGGTACGAAGCTACAATCAAAATTGTACCGGACTCATTCTTGCTTCGTCGCTAAGCAGAGAACGTCGCTTCAGCTCGTGAATCGGTGTTTTTAGTCAAACCGACAACCGATGTTGCAGCAATACTGCTAGTTAGTAAACTCGCCACTTAGCCACATGTCAGTTTGTAATTTTCAAGTACGAACTCATTAAGATTCATCATCAAGTTTGATCGTTGCGAAGGAATTTATTAAGTGTAATTTAGCCCAGGAAGGTTTCGAGAGAGCCTTTGTTATCGTTGCACACCATTCTGTAATGGCAAAAAGAAAAAAGACAGCGATAGGGCTAATAAACGATACGCGAATAACCAGTATTAGTACGCGAGCTGCAGACTCTTAAAAATGAACTTCACGACATAGCACGCTCCTATAGCCAACCATCATCTCGAATGACATCGTTCTTCCTCCTGATTTGTTGAAAACGGGAGGCGTACGCCTTTTTTATGACACTTATGCAGTTCATAATTGTCACAAAAATGGCATACGCCTTCAGTTTCCAGCAAATCCGGGGTTGAGAACGATATGCAGTGCTCTCCCCGACGAACTCATGCACCCTCTACGCATCTCCACCCTTCATCCTCTATCCTCTATCCGTCGTTTTTTCTTTGTTTTTTTTTTTGTTTGTTTTTTTGCTATAGTCGTGAGGACGCCCACTTCTGTGTGACCAACAAAGGCGAGCCGGTCCTGCCGTTACCCCCCTCCCCCCCCCCCTCAGTTTTTAGAGTGCATTTGAATATCGCTCAATTGAAAGGCAGCGGGTCAATATAACTGAACGTCCCTAGCAACGACTTTATGACTTTCAGTCTTATGGGTGTAGGGTGTCAACATAAACGAAAAAGAAATAAGATAACGGTAAGGAACGTCAGTAGGAATTCCAGTAGGCTGAGCTCGAAAGTTGAAAACATAAAAGATCGCTAAGATGCAGTGCGTTCCTAAAACAAAGAAAGGACTGTGTTCTGACGAGAGATAAAAATGAGATGAAGAATACATAAAAATACGCGTGGGTAACTTGGATATCTGCCATAAGCATGAAAAAGAAAACAACACGAGACGGGCGATTCTGCACATTATGAAGGCCACCGTATTGTGTGTAATCCACGTAAAAGGTGTTTCATCTCCTGTGCTCGTGGATGCCCTTTAGAGATTTGCGGAATGCACTCGCAGTTACGTGCACAACGCCTACACGAATTCGTAGCACCGGCAAACACTGATGTACTTATACAGTGCCCAGCAAAGGAAAGAATGTCTCAGGCACTTCAAATACAGGACAAAAGACCACTCTCTTATAGCAAAATAATGGGAAGATGACCCACAAAGGAACAAGACACGAAGGCACTGAAGGCACTGTGTGTCTACCTAGAAGAAAGTGGTATATACAGCCGCTACTATAGCAGCCACATATCATATAAACCTGAAAACCACCTAAATGAGATGGAGCTGCAGGCGCCCTTAGGGCAGCCACCCTACTCCAAGTCCTTCCCACTTTTTTTCTTTTATAGCAGTTAATTACTACTACTACTACTACTGATGTTGAGCGGTCGCTCTATTAAGTGGTGACCTGCTAACCTTTTCGGGCGCAATACAGGATGTATATATTTACTTTTATCTCGTACTGTCGTTGCTCTGATGTCCATGACGACGGTCAGTTAATTTCCGTTTTGTGCTATTTTTAGTCGGCAGCAATGATGGGACCCAGAAAAGACGACAATTCTATGTAGTGAAACTAATATGTTGACCGTATATAAGAAGGTAGAAAAGCCAGCAAACCGGTGAAGAGATGCCGAGGGAAGAGCGGCGACACGAAAGCGGCCGATGTTTCGAACAGAGACGGGGGACGTAATATATGCAATAATAATGGACCGCAATAATGTAATAATGTGCTCACCGTACGGCATGCTCTGGACAGGGTTGTGATGGCTACCTTAAGCACCGTAATCCGCACCTTTAAAGCTGCGGGTGCGAAAAAGGGGCATACACATGCTTTACATATATGTAGAAAAGGCTTTGAGAGTGTGTACCACTAATGGCTGTGTGCTCGTGCCCTTTGCTCTTCAAGAATATGCCTCACACGAGCGATATTTCCCAAAGTATTCCAGCGGAAGATGCGGAAAACGTCATAGCTTTCTACTCTCACGTGAACGCGAGAGCTCAACGTCGTGTCTTCATGTGCACTGCTAACTGTGGGGCACGACCTACTAGATTATAACGACCATGTCATGAGCACCCCTTGCAAGCGTTGCATTTGGAAGCTAGCGGTGGCGCTGCTCATCGACCCGGTTATTCCTTCCTCAATTTCTACAGTACTTTGTACTTTAGCTTACCTTAGGATTTTTGTACAAGCGGTGGATATCCCACGGGAGATGCTTCTTTCAAAAGTTGATTATCATCATCATTCTACGCGTTTTCAAAGGAACTGTTGCTGTCGTCTGCTACAGGATCAGGGGTCGGATTCACAAACGCGATCGTAAGTTACGCTAGATGCGCTAAGACGTCGTAGCCTGCGACGCGCGTACGACGGCGTGCGTAAGCGCGATTCACAAAGCTATCGCAGTGGAGAGGGTACCTTTGACGAGAAAGGGGAAATTGTCACATGCAACCAGGAGAGAAACACGCAACGGGTGCGAGACTATGTTTTCACTATGGTAACGATGACGAAAATTTGTAGTCGCACCAATAAGAGTCGTCCCGTTAGAAGACGACGAAGTTGTTCGCCCCCAAATGTTTTGTTACTGCACGTGCTCTCGATTCTTCGGTAGCCATAATGGATGCCATGCAATCACAGGCGAAACGCGTTCGATGACACAGCAAATATATTCCCTGTATGTTCGCCTCGGTGACGGGGTTGGTGAAGGTGTTTTGTAAGCGGTGTGTGGCACACACAGTTTTGCAGCTTTTATGGCTTCTTCTGCCTTTCTTGCAGACAATTTGGAGTGGTGTTGGGGGTTTCTTAGCGGGGTGTAGGGGATGCTTGAAAAATCCCTGCGACCTGATTTGACGGAGCACAAAGTTGAAGCATTTGTTGAAGGTTACCAAGCACAAAAGTGCCTCAATGTCACTTCGGGGATGGTCTCGAAGGTTCTGTGGCAAAGTGCAATGCGTTTGCGCGTATTACGGCGTCTTGGTTTGCCGTCTCCAAATCCACCGCTGCCAAATAACGCCGCCATCTTTCTTCGTAAGACTGCTCGGGAGCGCTCGCAGGATTCCGCCGTAAGCTGCGAAGATTTTGCGACACGCGCCCTTCGTGAATCTACACTTCGTCGTAACTTTCCCGTACGACGGAGATACGACATCATCATTAGTTTTTCTTTCCTTTTTCTTTTTTTTGTTCTCTGCTACGGTCAGGGGGTCGGACTCGCCCAAGGAAGCGTGACCACAAGGGAGCTGCCATCCGTTGGTCATGGAAGACGTTGCCTTCCGTTGGCTGCTTCAATCCACTAAACTTGACGTGCTCGTTTTCCTAAATTCATCAGTTGCTATCTAAATTCGGCGTACTATGTGCGTATCTCATATGTATACTTGTTAAACAAATAAGCAGTGAATATTTTCCCACTACATCACTTGCTTGTGTGCTGTCGTTCGTTCGTCACTTCATTATCACGAAACTCGACAGATCAGAGCATGGAATGGCGGGTGGTTTCGTTTTTGCCATTTCCGGTTCCCGTTGAAGATGACGGTTTACTGTGTGTATTCATCTTTGGATTACTGTTGTCTTCGGAAACACATGCCTGCATTCGTTACGATGGGTAACGATTTATTGATTTCGCTCGCAAAGCGCCACTTCAACACATCATAGGCGGTAAACATCTTCATCCGTGTCGGTGGAAAGCAAAGGGATGGTGGTGTCGCAGGCAATCTCACAGATAAAATATGATTCACGTTTGATATCACAACGTTTACCTTGCGTGATTCCGATAGCACTACTCAATTCTGCACGTATCCAAAAGGTTCGTACGTACTTAACGCAATTACACGGCTTGCCTCGCTTCCTTACGATGGACGTCGTTCCCTCCATCAGCCAGTTTCCCCGTTTGTTATCCCACGTGACTACACAGGACTGGCAACAAACGGAGCCAACGGAGTAGCTCCGCTGTAGTTAGGGGGCAGAAATTCGTCCACAAACACTGTCCACGGCCAACGGATGGCTACGCACGGGCGGTCATGCTCAGGGATAGGAGAATCCCATTGACGGCGCGCCAAGTACGTTCTCTAGAGTCTTCCTATATTAACTCTATGGCTATGGTAGTCGTACGTCCGCTTCTGCGCGTTCAAATTTCCATTGTCCAATCATGATGTAGACCTCGCGGGCCGATGAGTAGCGCCCCTAGCGGATCGTGCGGATGGGCTCCTCATAGGGGTTGCCGTTTACGACATGGTCGTTACAATCTAGTAGGTCGTGCTGTGGGGAATATCCTGCAACACAGCCACAAGATATTCCGTAGCAGACGACAGGAAAAGACGCTGACGGTGTCATCTGCTAAGTGTCGTCTGCTAAGTGCGCAGTACGCCGCTCCCTATATTCCGGTACCGTTTGAACGCTTAATATAACACGAGGCGGAGCTGGGGATCCGTGAGCAGTTTTTGCTTTTTCTTCCACTAGAATCTTCCGGTGGGGACGCGGTGGCAAGATCAGCTTGCCGTGTTTTGGCCTCACTCATGTCGGCAGCGTCACGACTGTAGCCGAGATGAGGTGAGATATGAGATGAGGTGTTGATATGATGACGATCGAAAGTTAAGATGGAGGTCGGTCACTGCCAGGCCTGGTCAGGGGTCTCGTGAGCAAAAAGAGACTCTACCTCATAGTCTATGGGCGAGTCCAGATTCCCGGAGGAAGCAGACTACAGGCTGCGAGTTCTGGGGTATCTTTCCGCGAAAAACCCTCTGGGATGAAGGACATCGCCCAGCGTGCAACTCCTGCAATGCCCAAGGTATTCATCCCGCACCACGTCATAGGCACTGCAATGAAGCAGGATGTGCTCGATGGTTTCGGGTTGCTGGCAGCGTCTGCGATTTGCGTTATCCGCAGAGCAAGTCTCTCTTAAAACAGAACCTCACCACATAACACACTGAAGACCAACCATTGCACAGAATGACACCGTTATCACTCCTGAGTTCTGATTTGTGGAAGGCGCGGGGCGTACGCCTTTTTGTGACAACTATCATTATTAGTTGGCGTGGCTAAGTGGTTTTGGCGGTTCGGTGGCCTGGATTTTCCTCAGACGGCTGTCAGACATATGTCGGCACAGTTCAATCAAAAGTCGGCCCAGGACGCACACTCCCCCAGAGCGTTAGTCGTGATGTTGCCCACCTCTGTGGGACCGACAACGGAGAGCTCTTTCAGCACTACCACCACCTTGTGACAATTAACTGCATAAGTGTCACAAAAAGGCGTACACCTCCCGTTTTTAATCAATCAGGGGGCAGAGCGATGTCATTCGGGATGGTGACTGGCTGGGAGCGTATTGTGCGGTGTCTGTGGATATCACCACCTATACCACTTACAAGAAATGGAGCTACAGGCCACATATGAAGCCACCACATAGCTCCAGCAAACACCCAGTTAAGAGAAGAAGAAGAAGAAATGGTTGCCTGATCAGAGTGTGCAAAGTACCCGGACACTTGAACTGGAATTTCCTGCAACAACCTCGCTGTGCGAAAAACATTTATTACGTTTAACTAATAGGAGGCACGATGACGGAAAGGCGTGTAAGATGGCCAGTATAAATAGCAAAGAAGAAATGCGCAAGTAGGGGCACTAAAGTGCAAACATTTCTCCTAGCCGAATGAAGGATGTGGTTACCTTGACAGCAATACAAAAGGAACGGGATTCATCCGTTGCTTCGCTCGTGATTTATGCGCGAGCGAAACTGCAATTTACGCTTTCCCTCTGATGGCCTTCTCAATGCAGCGCGCCAATGCAGAGCGGCCTGCCATTGGTCTCCTCAAATGATCTCCCGCCATGACTCCCGGCAAATCCGTTCAGGAGACCGGAGGAGGGAGGAGGAGGAGTGTCGTTGGGAGGAACCCAGGAGGTCTGCCTGCCTGATTAGGCGGCATGTTTCTCGGGAAGGGAAAGGTGGTGGAGAGGAGGAGAGGAAAGGGTGAAGTGGAAGACCGAGCGGAATCCGCTCGGGGGGAGGATAGCTGCGTCCATGGGCCGACTTCAGGGGAACTGTGCCGGCATACGCCTATTACACATCTGAGGGAAACCCAGGAAAAACCTCAGACGGCACAGCCGGCCCGCGGATTCGAACCGCGGACCAAGCGCACGCGTTACCGCTGCGCCACCGGAGCTGGAGACCAATGGAGACCACAGGAGACCAATGACAGGTCGCACTGCATTGGCGCGCTTCTTGAGAAAGAGAGGGAGAGGGTAAGCGTAAATCACGAACGACGTAACGGGTGAATCCCGTTCCTTTTGTATTGGTGTCAAGGTAACGGCATCCTTCATTCGGCTAGGAGACCTTTTTGCACTGTAGCGCCGCTTTCGATTTCGATAGATGTATTGACTGATCGCATCGCGCCCATAACAGATGAATCACAACAAATGGCGTCATTCTAAAGTGTATCTATTAGCTCTGTCATGACTTCTTTTGTTGCTTTCTTTATCTCTGCTGTAAGATGCGTTCTTCTTGAAGAAAAAAGTGCTGCACTGGTGTTGCACGGGTACTTAAATACACGCCAGGTGTAGACACAGTTCTGAGCCCGTTGCACTGACGCGACAACACCGGCTCCTAAAGCTTTGAATGAGGAGTGGAGACCTTGTCGTCTGCTACAGAGGGCGGTGTTGTAGCCCGTTTTCTTCCGCTTGTTGGCACTTTGTCTTAGACCTTCCCCTGTTTGTAAACGAATGACGTCATAGTGTTCTACAGCGCCACCGGTTTGGTAGAGTTGAACTACACTCGAAGCTAGATGCGAACAAGGACGCGCCCGAAAGCCACGGTCTCGAGTGGATTACGATAGTCCCTGAAAGGGCGGACGCAACCTTCGGTCCTACTGTCCTACACCGAACTAGTGTCCATTCGTGGAACCCAGTCCTCCCCTTCCGATCTGTGTCGGTTTCAGTCTGTTTACCAACGTCATGATGACGTTTCTCGGGTAGAGGTCCATTCGTAAGCGGGTATTGGGAAATTCTCGTTCCTTATAGCGTCCTCTTTCAACAGCGCGAATGCTCACAATAATGCTCAAATAATTGTTTCCGCACATTAAATGTTCTGCTTTGGACAGACAGGTGATAAATCAAGTACTAGTGATCGCGTTTCCGCAATGTGCAACAATGTTGTTCATCCGGATCACGTCATGCTAGCTTTTGGAGACAATACCAATTTTGCGACAGAGATGGAGATGGAATGGTACGAAAATGCCAAGTGACGAGCGTATACGTATCTGTATAGTTTACCTCTGCGTTAACTGTGCGAAGAAGAAGCATGACAGATATTCAAGACGAAGCGCACATAAATATCGCCCGATGTCGCAAGTAAATACTCCCACCTTGACAACACCGCTGTCCGACAACAGCGGGCCGCAAACGAAGTGCTCTCCGCCATCTTGTCGTCCGCTCCTCTGCACCCTTCCGTTCCAAAACCGAGATGCGTCGTGCAAGGAAATCGAGAACTATAGTGCAGAGCTAGGTCGCAGCACTTCCCCAAACAGAACGGGGACGCGCTAGTGCAGTGGGAGTGCATGGCAAAAGGAATGGTAGAGTGTCGCCACCCTTGTACAAGTTCAGGAGGTGCAGGTAAAGAGAACGCAACTGTAGTTTCATGGCAGGCAAATACAACAACAACAATAAATGATGGAGAAATGATGATGACAAGGGATGTTTCCCCGTGGTAGCCACAGGACCCTACCCCATTCACAGAGGCTAATATGAGAGAATGAATTAATGGTGAGCGCGAAGGCGACGACGGGTCGGAGTTCTGTTTACAGCTCTTCGAGGACGCCAGTAGCTTGCACAAAAAGCAAAACACAGGCAAAATACGTAACAACAGAGGTTTCTGCTTAGTAATACAGATAACAAAAGTAATTGATTTCATCAAATTGTTTTCATCAAATGTATAGTGGAGAAGGAGAAGTTGATAACTGAGTTGATTAAATTGAGTTGATAAATATGATAATAATAAGTTGAAAATTTGTGGCTTTATGTCGCGAGATAACTATGATCCTGAGCGACGCCCCCCCCCCCCCCCCCCCTGTCGGTCTGTAGATAAATTCTGCCCACCTAACAACAACAACAACTTTATTTTTAAGATGGTGAATGGGGAGTCGAACAAGCAAAACTTTAACCAGTGCCGACATCTCAGCTCAAGGCACACCGTATGTAACGTCCCTCGCGGAGTACGGCGTTTAAGCATCTTGTCCCTTGACAACAAAGTTGCTGGCGTAGCCGGCCTGATTCAAATGCGCAACCTTGCGATTATTCGTTTATTTATCTGCCTATTTATTTATTGCCTACGCCTATGAGTAGGCGTAAACGCTATATCCCACTGATCTACCGTCGTGGAGAAGTTGCATGTTGCATAAATATGAATTTATTAATATACTGCATGCAAGTAGGATAGATAACGAACACAGCTAGCTGTGACATATCACGAGCGTCTGCAATAAGAGGAACTCCACCTGGTGGAGGTGGTTTTTGGTTTACCGATTATTGGCCTAGAGCTCATGCCGGCGCCCAAGCAGCACAACATCTTTTTGTCCAATATTGGCCCAGTATTGGGCCGGCATTGCCAGTATTGGTCCAATGTTGGGCGAAGATGTGGTGCTGCTTGGGCGCCCACAACGTAGGAAGATTTGTAAGAGCCTGAAGGGTATGTGCACATTCCAATGTTGCCAAGGCGTCTATAGAATAGAATAGAAATACAAAGAAAAAAATGGAAACGTAGGTCCCACTGGTGCGCCAAGGCCTCTAATCTGACATCATCTGCATTCGCTTAGATGAGTCAAAAGTCACCATTCCAGCAGTGCGCAGCTGTTTCGGAATCGTAGGGACATCAGCGTACGTTGGTGGGCAACTTTTTAGGAAGTGGTGTCAAAAGGTGACATGAAACGTGGTGCCTCCCGTCAAGGTGAGGTGCTTGTAGCGGCCGCTGGACAACGACGAGGATATGCCACGCGCCTGGAGCTCCCGCTTCTCAGTTCCACCGGCGCGGCCATGGAGATAGGCCACCGACATCGCCTCTCCGTGGCATACCATCACCGCCAGTCGGGACTCATGTAGAGGGACACCACCTCCTCTACATTTGGTGACCCGAACTACGAACACGTCAGTTCGGTAAACAATTAGGCCTTTTATCATCCCAAGTTTTGCAACAGCTTCAACGGCATGGTGCTGAGCATCCCATCCTGGAAGCCTTCCTGCCCAACGACACCCTGCGTTCTGGCAACTGCCGACCATTCAACTGCGACTCGTCTCTTTCAGACCGTCTGATCCACACGTACGCCATGACCTGGTCACATTTCCAAAGGCTTCCTCTGCTCGCTAAGACCACAGGTGTACTGCAGACGCCATATTGCAAAGCATGTTCTTCCGGCACACACGCGCTTCACAGATGGAGCCGCCTTCACTCCTGCCCAATCTCGGCACTCTTCACCGCACCCAACGCTTTTCACTGCCGGCCGCGACACTCGAGCCTTGCGCTCACCTGCCGGTCGCGGCAGTCGCGGCAGCCGATGCCACGGCACGCTCCAGCCGGCGTCTCACCACGGCTCGCATAGCCTCGCCTCACTCACTTAACCTGGGACTCCCGAGCTTCAGCTCCCGTGCTGGTCGCGGCACCCCATTACCACGACACCGAGCGCCTCACTCTTTCCCGCTCGTCTCTACCTGACGGATCGTTGTTCCCGCCCTCACCACCTGTGACATGTCGCCAACGTGTGCCGTGCACCTGTTCAACCATGCACGTCTACCACGGTCGCCCTCAACTGCAGCCTTTCCCAGGCGCGTTACCTGGACTCCAGCTCTTGCGATGCGTCCACAACGCATCTGACTGCAGGGGGACCCCTGTAGCGGCCGCTGGACAACGACGAGGATGGCTACGCGCCTGGAGCACCCGCTTCTCAGTTCCACCGGCTCGGCCATGGAGATAGGCCACCGACATCGCCTCTCTGTAGCATACCATCATCGCCGGTCGGGACTCGTGTAGGGGGACACCACCTCCTCGACAGTCCTCACCAATGGAGAGCCTCTGAGCCAAAACTGAGGCTTGTTACATGGTGAGGCTGTCACCCGGACGGCAGGAACCACGTTCTGCCTCCCCTTCTGATGTCCTTACTAAACGCTGCTTAGCCTATACGTGCTCCTCCTGATCTCCTGGCGATTCAGAAACGGCTGCCCAGTGGTATAGTATGACGACGTCCGACTTATAAGCACAGACAGATGACGGAAGATGAGACGCATTGGCAATATGCTGAGGTGACGACGACGTTTGAGGAGACTAGAGATGCAAAACTTTCGGAAATTTTGAACTGTGGAAAAAAAAAAAACGCACGCACACACAAAAAGAACGGTTCTTCGTGTTGTTATCTATCTTTTTTTTTTTTTGAAACATTAAAAAGAAACGAAGTTTTCACTCTAGCACGACTTTGATTGACTAGCCAGCATTAAAGAAGAAATCACGATGTAATATCAATTATAAAGTAGATATCATTTGTTCAGGCCACAAATACGAAATATAACGAATAGTATACGAATTATAATATAAATATACGTTTAGGTCAATGTAATAATCAGCGCGGGGCTTAACTACAATTAGCGACGCTTAAAGTTCCTATCTGGAGATCGGGAGGATTTCCGGTAATTTTGACTTACTGAAATGGAAGAAAGGCGTTCTCAGATATACTAACGTTTCATTCTTCAGTGACTACAATTCATAAACTTTCGATCGGTCACCATATAAGTCAAAGGTGGAATTATTTTTATTTGGTCTAGCCTCAAAAATGCAAAATTAGGGTACAACAAACCAAAAAACTCAAGTCAAAAGAAGCAGTGCAACAGTTGACTACAGCGTCTAAACCTCCGGTGCAGAACTTGCTAGAGAACACTTTTTATTGCGCGTTAAATCAAGACGCCAAAAACGCTTCTCGATACCTCATGATGAGCGCTGGGTCTAAGATGATCAATCGCAGCAGTTACATTATATTAGAACGACTTAGTTGCTTCTTTCCTATTATCTGTCAACGCTCGACCCTCCTATACATGAAATGCACGAAAGCATATCCACGTACACGGAATTCCGTTATGCAGCTCACTATTCGAACGCGTGTTCTCAACCAGCCACGACCACTTGTTCCGCAGTGCAGGGAACGTCGTGTTCTTTGGTTCCACACAGTTTCGAAACGACCCAACGCGCTGAAAGGACATCGCTCTCTCACTGCGGATCCGGGCAGCGCCGAGAACAGCATCGGAGAAGCGCCGTTCCACTTTGACCTTTTCAGGTCCCGGGCCTTCTTTAGCTTCTTTCCTGCAGCCCGGACACCGGTGTGCGCACTGCGACTGCGTTCTCTTTCGCAGGCGACGCTAACAGCACACCTTGGATATTCATAAGCGTGCGATAGGACTGCGTGTGTGGGAGCAACAGGTAGTTTACGAACACGATGAGACGAGCACTTGTGAGGTATCGCCTTTATGCGAGAGAGGAGCGCAGCGCATTGCATGCGGCGACGGTAATTATTGTAGCGTTGGTACGATTTTCGACGCTTCTCGTCGATACTTGCAGAGGCGCACACGCACAGGCGCACATGCAGTGGGAAGATTAGAAGCGAATAATGCGAAGAAAGATACAGAATATTGTAGTGGAAAGGAGGCTTCAGGGACGTTGGGACTGCAGACGGCGTATCAGGTTTTTTTATAGACTTCGGAATCGACGAATGAGGGGACTTCGACGCGACTCCCGCGTTGGCTGCGCTTTCGGGAATCCCTGTGAATTTTCCGGCACCTGTTTGGGGTGTCAAATTTCTCCCGTGCAGATGCAAAATTGAGCCTCCGCTGTCGAGCATTCTGTGAAGAGTAATTTGCAGCATGCTCTTCAAAACTGCCATTTGAAACTGAACTTTCAGATGGCTGCATTTTGCGAGGTGCGGCATTATTAGATGCATCATCATGCCTGGCCTATATTCGTGAACTTTAACGCGAGTTCAGCTGCTGTGTATAGGTCCTGCTCGTAGGGGCGGTGGTAGTGATGGTTTCAGCTCAAAAGGCGAGACAGCATGCAGCGACAGGTACGGGTTACCAGTAAGAGCCGAGCACACTTCGCCTTCTACGCCGAAGACTCCGAAGCCTTGACTTCAAGGTTGTCTGTATATACTATCGACGTGAACTGCATTTGTCTTTAGAGGTATTCACGAAGTGCAGTTCACATGTGTACAAGGTAGCAGCCTTCAAAAATATTGTACGATAAATGATGCAGTTTTATTGTACACCTCGCACATCTGCCATACATGACAACGTCCTTGGTCTCTGCGAACACAGCTGCCTAACTCGAAATACAAGTATAAAAGGTGCTCATGAATGTGGGAAGTGAAAAGTAGAAGACAAAAAATCACTGTTCCACTGGGCAGGCACCCGAGTTCGCAATCGCTGCAAACGCATAATTCCCTTTAAACGTTCGAAAATAAATGAAAACAGCGTGTTCTCTCTGTTTATCATTTTCGTACGATGAAGCAAAGAGTATTACGTTCAACAATTCACATTTCTCACTGCTTTGCGAGAGTTCCAACACGCATGTCGTTACGTTTAAAGTGCTTGCCTGTTTCTAGTCCTGGAAGTATTGTTGTGAACACAACAGAGTTCTGAGGTGTGAGATGTGAGGTACGTGCACATGCTACCTGAGCAAAAATAGCCGTCCCACTGAAGTATAATTACAATGCAGAGTCCTATAGCTGCTGGTGCTGATGTGACTGGCTTTCTGCCTTGAGGGTGCACTCGCGGAATACCTACATGTAATAGCCCTGCAAATTCACACAGGCTTTCTGACGGATTTAGTGCAGTAATGGACGTCGTCGTCATCATCACTTGGTATAACACACTTGCAGTTGACGTTCTCCTATACGCGTCATTTATATCTTTTTTTTTCTTTTTTTCATGCAGCATACCGCATCATATTTCACACCACTTCCAATCATCCGGCTGTGCACGTTGACTGTGCTTTCATATAATATCTTCAGTTGCTGCTTGCCCTTCCAGTATCCTCTTCTTGGTACATCTTAGTAGCTCCGCTGCAGAACTCAAGATACCACATCAGACAAGGCACGTTTAGCGACACTTTACTCTCTGTAATTCATGCATTCGTTATAACAAATGCGCCATAACACATTCACACTGTTCTAAACTGTCTGCCTAAAATTGACAGTACAATAAAAGGGCAAACTAACGAAACAATAATACGCAGCAGTCCGGTGGCGTGTGATATCGTTTTCGTTGCATTTTTTTGTTGTTGTTGGTGGTGGTGTTGTTGTTAACTGCAACGCTGTCTTTCTCAGTTTTATGTAAAGAACAGAGGTAAAAGAAGCGGTGCTTACATGTCCGCGAAGTTCGTACCCCCAATGCCAACTGAACAAACAGATTTGTGTCCAGCAAAGTAGACAAACACACCAAAACCCAGCAGACGCAGCGGAGCAGGGGGGTCGGACTCGCTCAAGGAAGCGTGACCGCAAGGGAGCTGCCATCCGTTGGGCATGGAAGGCGTTGCCTTCCGTTGGCTGCTTCATTCCGCTAAACTTGACGTGCTCGTTTTCCTAAATTCATCACTTGTTATCGAAATTCTGGACACTGTGCGCGTATCTCACATATATCAGTTAAACCAATAAGCAGGTAATATTTTCCGGCTACATCACTTGCTTGTGTGCTGTAATTCATTCGTCACTTTATTATCACGAAATTCGACGGACCAGAGCATGGAATGTCGGGAAGTTTCGGTTTTGCCCCTTCCGGTTCCCGTTGGTTCGCGGAACAGTATGAAGATGACGGTTAACTATGCGTATTCATCTTGGGATTACTGTTGTCTTCGGAAATGCATGCCTACATTCGTTACGGTTTATTGATTTCGCTCGTGAAGCACACAAACGCCGCTTCAACACGTCATAGGCGGTAAACATATGTTCATCCGTGTCGCTGGAAAGCAATGGGTTGGCGGTGTCGCAGACGATCTCACAGATAAGATATGCTTCACGCTTGATCTGACAACGTTTACCTTGCAATACCGATAGCACTATTCAATTCTGCACGCATCCAAAAGGATCGCACGTACTCAACGCAATTACACGGCTTGCCTCGCTTCCTTCGCTGGACGTCGTTCCCTCCATCGGCCCGTTTCGCCGTTTGTTGTCCCACGTGTCTATACAGGGTTGGTAACAAACGGAGCAGTTCCGCTGTTGTTAGGGGGCAGAAATTCGTCCACTAACACTGTCCATGACCAACGGATGGCTGCGCCTGGGCGGTCACACTCGGGGGTAGGAGAATCCCATTGACGGCGCGCCAAATCCGTTCTCTAGAGTCTTCCTATATTAACTCTATGCAGCGGAGAATTCCAACCGGAAGTTCGACTTCCCAGCGTCCCTAGCTGCGGCTTTCCACTTGAACAGCACCTATCGCGGCGTCGACAGCAGTCGACAGCGAGCGGCGGCGCTGCAATCGACGACCATGCACCCTTAACTCGGTACCCTTTATTGTAACTTTTAGCAATGTGTAACCTTTATATAGACGTAGATTTCCAAATATCGTAGAGGTTACACGACCGATACCTCTATTTAGAGGATAAACATGACTTGTAACGAGACACTGGAGGAGCAATAGAGGTTACTTCGGTGTTCAACGGAAATTCAATCGTCGTAATTTGTAAATGTACCCTTTATAGGAACGTTGTAATTTCTAAACGAATTTCTAAACACGGTTGAACGGTTCATCACAGTGTGTACGTGTGTGTCTTACGTCCGTTATTTGCTTAGTCATTTGTCATTCTTGTGTTCTACTTCTCCATGTGCTTCTGATTCACCATAGCCGCGTCGCTGATGTGTCATTCTGACATATCAGAAAGGAATAGAAATGTTTTCGGCGTACTGGAGAGGAAGTTGCAAGAACGTGAGGACTGCAAAGATTATACCTCCTTGAAACTGAATGTCGTTCACCACAGCTGACGTGTTGGTATTGCGACGTCCTCGTGCTCTTGCCTCAACTGTAGTTCCAGGTTTGCCAATTAAATAATACATATGCTCCAGTTGCAATTATTTCTTTCTTTCCTTTGTTGTGCACGTGAATCTGTACATGTAGTGATCATTCACTTTTCGCCGCTGGATGCCCTTAGATGAATTACGGATATTATAGCCATATGTTCCGAATAACAGTATGCGTTCTGCACTGATGAGAGCTCATTTTGAGCACCATTTGTTCTGTAGCGTCTGTGAACAGGCGAGCGTCTTAAGAGACACCCATGCCTGGCGAAATTGTAACTTTTACGTCGGTGTGGCGGTTAGGAGACAGTAACCTCTATTTATAGGTGATCTGTGTAACGTTTATAGAGGGTATTCCCCATAGATTACAAGGTAACTTCTGGAATAGAGGGTAAACATTTTGAAAAATTTTAACTTTTACTAGAAGGTACCAGGTTGAGAGTGTGGGGAGTCCAGGGTTGCGGAGTTGCTATACTCCGGGGTTGGAATGATTCCGGAATCATTCCAGATTTATCAGAGCCTGGAATGGAATTGGAATGGAATGGTGGTGACTTTCCTTTGAATGGAATTAGGCATTTTTTTTTCGCAGGCGGAATGGAATTGGAATGTAATGGTCTGGGTGCCACACGGTCAAGGGCGATGGTTTGGTTTGGTTTTAAGAAAAAAATAAAATGGAGATTTTGGCTTCACTAGTGTGAGGTCCGCAACCCCACATCACTTGCACCAGTTACTTTAGTGGAAAACTCCTGTAATGATGATGCCAATGAAGAGGAGGAGGAGGAGGGCGGTTGGTTGGTTGGTTGGTTGATGGTTGGTAAAATAACAAGGGGAGGTTGAATTCGCGCAAGCGAATTCTGCTACCCCCCAAAAAGAGAGGAAACGGTACGATTGCACCACAGAAGGTGCGAGCGCACCGCAAAAGTTCACGGGGGCGAGCGTCTCGACCGCGACCACGCAGGACCGAGCGCGCCGATCACATCAAGGATCATAGTAATGTCCACGCACCGTCTAGTATAGGGTTTCTAGTCCAGATTTCACAATGAAAGAGCATTGAAGCTTTCACAAGAGCTTTCACAAGAGCATTGAAGGCCGCGTCCCTGTGCTTAGCGTCCCATACGCCTGAGACTTTCTCTATGCTGAAGTCCCTGCTGTCGAGATGGCCAAGGGTCTGCCTCAAGATGCCTCTTTGTGCAGCATGTTTTAGACGATGCATGATGATATGCTCAGTGTTTTCCACTGTCCCGCACAGTAGACAGTTGGGCGAGTCCACCTTGCCCACTTTATGAAGAAACTGGCGACCATAGGGCACATTCAGGCGTATATATAGACGATGCAAGAGAGTTCTATGGTCTGGGCGTTTTTGAAGGTATGGTAAAATTCAGGTCCGGGTCTAGCGTGCGCAGCAGCGACGGACCACTGTCGGCTTGGTGCCATTTTGTCCTGCGGATGTCATCAGTCATAGATTTTAGGGGAGATTTGATGTCCTGCGAGGGCGAAATAACCTTGTCTTTGTGCTTTTTCCGTGAATCTCCTCTATAGCACTGCTGGGCTAGCCAGTACGGTTACTGGTCCTAATTCTTTTATTTGTGGAATTAAAGGAATGGAATGGGGTTGCCATGCCATTCTAGGAGTGGGAATTGACCATACCTTTCATTCCGAAGAATTTAAAGGAATGGAATTACAAATCTTCATTCCTCGGAATGGAATTGGAATGGAATGAGTGATCCCTTTCCGCAACCCTGATGGAGACGCCACAGAGGTAGTAAGGAGTGGTAAGGAGGAAGCGCAGCATAATAATATAATTATTGTTGCAATTACCATTATTTACAATTTTTATCAATTGTTTTCAACAGGATAGAAGAGAACAAAAATATCAGTTCGCAAAATTGTTGAGAGCTGAGACGCAGACGACACGCTTTGCAAAGCATGCCCGCGATCAGGCCGCGTGTGGATGGATGGATGGATAGATGGATCTGCGGTTTTACCGTTTAGAACGGGCGGTAGGTTGCGCTACCTAGCCTAGAACTAGAGTATTACAGTTTGAATATCCATGTATGTGAATGAATCATGTACCATGCAGCGCTTGTGCACGTAGTAATCTGTAGCTGGCGATGGCAGCACCGCCGCAACTTTCGCCACTTGCTCTGACAGCCGTCCCACGGCGCGGCCCCCTGCGTTCTCTGCACTATGCCTCTTATTGTTCACTGTAACGTAAGAGGGCACCAGCTATCGAACAGATACATTTCCGGACATTGCGTATAGCTACCGCCTTTACGGTGCCTTCCAAACCTGCAACAACTGCGTGCAGAAGAAACATCTCACAAGCAGATACGCAGAAAGTGTTTGCGAATGACATTAAACTGGTCGATGCAACACCATTTATAGATAGAGTGCCCGCCGAACACCTCCAACTAATCGCCGCAGAGCACTTGACAGCTTCTTTTTTTTTTTTTTTTTTAAGCTCTGCATCTGTATTGTCTTGGGGAGATTAAATAAGTATATTTTGATTGATTTGATTGATTGATTTCAAAAACAAGTTTTCTATGGCTCACTAGCGTATGCCCATGTGGCTGGCGGTAACTCGTTTCCATATCTACGGCAGTAGAAAACATGTCGTGAGTAGAGTCACGTCGATGATTACGCCACGATTACGTGTGAACGATTACGTCGCGTCGTTTAAGCGGTCAGGTTGTCTTTATCTAAGCGGCGTTCGTTCAGGCGAAACGCTCGTGGATATCATTTCGAACGCTCTTTATAAGAGCACGGCGGCTTTCTGAACGCGCCGTATAACCAGGCCTTATAAATATGCGATATGATAGCACTTGCCGCGATCCGAACAACAGCCAAAAGCTAACCATATCAGATACCACCCACAGATAATCAAGTAACGATACTATATCAAATCCACCACCTTCACTCATGTCGCCCTTATGTGAATAACGCACCCGCCTACTCATCCCCAAAGCGGGGTCGCAACCGCCCACGTCGTCTTATCCGCCTGGGACGTTAAATACAGCGTGCCGGCCGTGTGCTCGAATCTCGTTAGAGAACCCTCGCGCACATTACCGTGATTACGATTATGCTATTAATATTATCAACATCATAACTCACAGTTATGTGATGACGGTTGTATGTTGGTACAATGTAACACGAAAGTTAAAACATTGTCTCGACAGCGCTCAGGCGCTACTCTTTCTGCACAATGTAGTTTCCGACGGGTCTCTGACACCTCTGTGGCATCGCACCAATAAACAATGAACTCCAGCCCTCGACGCAATTTATTGTCCTTTGTTTGAAAAGGGGAAGACACTCAACTGTCACGACACTGTGACGGCGATTAGACAACTTTTTATACTTATTATTTTTTATACCCAGGCGTGCATATGCGCCGAATGTCACAGCCCTCTTCCATCATATAGTAGGCGTCGGGTGACCGACCTTTTTGATGTTCCAGTCGCTTTTTTTTTCTCACACAATTACACAAACGAAAATAAAAATAAAAATAGTAACCCAACCAGATATGTTTATTTCTCATTGTGTTATTGTGACAGAAGTGCAAAATGTATAAACTTATAAAGTGACGGCCTTCTTCTTCATTACCTTTTTTTTTTTTTTCGTTGTGTGTGTGTGGGGGGGGGGGGGGTATATATATATATTTATTAGACGAGAGGGGGAAAAACGGGGGAAACGGGGGGGGGGGCGTTGCGGGTGTATTACTGTTGTACCGTTGCAACCGCAGGATAAGTCATCCTAACGCAGATCTAGCTATCTTAGGGCCTGTATCTCTGGCGCAGTTCCCGCAAGTCCCTATAGGACCCCTCCGTTTGAAATACCTGTACAAATAACGAATCATTGATTAAGTGGAAAAATTCGATAAGAAAATGAGGTGACAGAAACAAAAAGGAGTCACAACAGCATCATATGTGCAGCGGTCGGCCCCCAACAACGACAAAGTAATGATGATGTAGCGGGATGTTTCGCCGCTGAGGCTGCACCCTATCCCATTGCTTGAGGGGGAGAAGATGGTGAATGATGATGAATGTTCAGAGTTCACTCATGAGCCCTGTTGCTACTAAGAAGGTCACGAGGGCTTGAATAGCTCGTAGCTGATGGGCTGGGATCGCCGGAGGCCCAAGCAGTTGAGGAAGGGCAAGTGAGGGTGTGGCTTCAAGTTGGCGCTGGAGGACGCGTCGCTCAGTGGAATACTGGTGACAAACGACGAGAATGTGATGGACGGTACTTGGAGTACACTCTTAAAAATGAACTTCACCACATAGCACGCTCCTAGCCAACCATCATCCCGAATGACAACGTTCTCGCACCTGATTTGTTGAAAACGTTGTCATTCGGGATGATGGTTGGCTAGGAGCGTGCTATGTGGTGAAGTTCATTTTTAAGAAAGTAGTACAGCAAGGGCTGTGTTACTGTACCCCAGCCCCCAGCGTGTTATGGTGAAGCTCTGTTTTGAATGATTCCAACACTATGTCAAATGCGAGTACGGTCCTTAATAACTTCGCTAACAGTTTTTATTTCTAACAATATTTCTAATAACTAATCTGATTCACATTTCCCTTACAAACGTGCGGTGGGGGGGGGGGGCAGCAAGCTAACGTAAGTCGATGAGGTTAGGGAACAAACCTTCACTCTACAAACTGAACCTCCCCGCATAGCACGCTGTGCGCCAACCATTGCCACGAATGATAGGGTTATCGCTTCTGATTCGTTGAGAGACAGGGGCGTAAGCCTTTTTGTGTCAATTTGGATATATGATAATTGACATAAAAAGGCATAAGCCCCCCTCTCTCTTCGTTAGCCCACAGCGTGCTATGCAGTCAAGTCTTGTTTTTAGAGTGTTCGGACCTTGTCAACGCCTTACGGTTGTGTGACCGTGTGTGTGATTTCTCGGTTTTCTTTTTCTTTTTTCTTTCCTTCCTTCTCTTCTTCTTCTTCTTTTTTTTTTTTTTTTTGAATAGCAAGCCGATCTCTGTCTGGCTGACCTTTCCTTTTTTTCGTTAATAAATCTTGAATAATCTTGAAATCTTGAATAATGCCTCACCTCTACTCCTAGGAATTTGCCTGTTTTGTATTTCTTCCCTGTTCTACGTCTAGTTTTCCACTTTAAAAACCTAAAGAAGTGTAACTTACGTGTCCGACGCGGGTACACTCTTAAAAATGAGTTTCACCACATAGCACGCTCCTAGCCAACCATCATCCCGAATGACAACGTTCTTGTCCCTGATTTGTTGAAAACGGGAGGTGGAGCCTACTTTGTAGCCATTATGCTCGTGCATAGCACGCTCCATAGCACGCTACCAGCTCCGGTGGCGCAGCGGTAACGCGTGCGCTTGGAGACTGGGAGGTCCGCGGTTCGAATCCGCGCGCCGGCTGTGCCGTCTGGGGTTTTTCCTGGGTTTCCCTCAGATGTGTAATAGGCGTATGCCGGCACAGTTCCCCTGAAGTCGGCCCATGGACGCAGCTATCCTCCCCCCGAGCGGATTCCGCTCGGTCTTCCACTTCACCCTTTCCTCTCCTCCTCTCCACCACCTTTCCCTTCCCGAGAAACATGCCGCCTATTCAGGCAGGCAGACCTCTCGGGTTCCTCCCAACGACACTCCTCCTCCCTCCTCCTCCTCCATAGCACGCTCCGAGCCTATAGAAGGGGGGGGGGGGGAGTACGCTTTTTTGTGGCAATTTTCATATATCCGAACTGCCACAAAAAGGCCTGCACTCTTAAAAATGAACTTCACCGCATAGCACGCTCCTATCCAACCATAACCTCGAATGATATCGTTGTCTGATCTGCTGAAAACGGGAGGCGTACGCCTTTTGTGACAATTATGACGTGTCACAAAAAAGGCGTACGCCTTGCGAAGCACGAGAAAAAAAAACAAGAAAAAAAAAACACAATAACTTTTTTTTTAACGAATGACAAGCGGGGAGTTTCATTGCCAGGAGCGATACTGACCCCATAGCTGGCGGTAATGCCGTGAAATGGGATAGTTAGTCGCCTCACAGTAAGGGAGGACCGAAGTCCTACGGTGTCCAAAACCTTTAGAAGTGCTTTTAGGGCAGAGCTTAAAAAAGAAAAGAAAGAAAGGCGATCGCAAATCGTCGAATTTTGAAGGGTCTCCTTCAAACACATCTTTGACACTTTATCATCCATAATCAATAATCAATCTGCCTCCGAGATTGTGAGCATCTATGCTCACAAGTTCGGAGGTTTCTGTCATAGTGATGGAACTGTTTGCCGTAGTCGGCCACGCTCAGGGGGAGATCGTGCGTCCTTGGCCGACTTCACAGGGAACTGTGCCGACATTTGTCTTAAAGCATGTGAGGAAAACCCAGGGAATAAAACACCCGGACAGCATAGCATAGCATCCAATCGTTATTTTCAGTTTATTTCTTATACCTGACCCTTATTTACTTGATGCCACCGTTTTGGGGTGCGGCCAGAACTAATCCTCGAGTTGGAGTTGGTCACGTGACAGAGTTGTACCACGTGACCATGGGGGTAGGGTAACCCTCGGGTAGGTTGTGAACGGGCGCGAGTACGATTCTCAACATGGCGACAGGTTGCAGAGTTGCAGAGTTGCAGATGCCACGTAACGATAACGACGTCAAACTTGATTTCAAGGACGTCCTCCTCAGACCAAAGCGGAGCACGTTGAAAAAGCAGGGCTGAGGTAACGGGTCCCTGTTATCGCTGCAGCGGCTAGACTGCATGCATTGTCCTTAGTCGTGACAGTATAAATATCTCTACCAAGTGTTCAATGTATCGCATCTGATGAAGGATGGACTCCGTCCGAAAGCTTGTTTTTCAGTAAAATAAATGTTTCAATCTCTTCAAATACTTATTTTACATTCCAGCACCTTTGAGATACTGAAAGCGTCTGAGGAAAACCCAGGAAAAACCCCAGACAGCACAGCCGGCACCGGGGTTTGAACCCGGGTACCTCCCAGTCTCGACGTGACATGGCCAGCACGCTAACCACTGAGTCACGGAAGCTGGTGCACGTTTGTTGCAATATCCATCGCCGAATGTTGTGACGCAAATTAGCTGAAGCCAATACAGCCAGTACTTTTTGACGAGTAACTTTTCTGTCTATAATCTTTGTGGCTTTGAGACCCTGTATTTTGAACGATGGGACTTCGCGGCTTACCAGTCGCGTCTTCCTATGGACACAGCTTTCTGGTAGATAATGACGCTCTGTCGTTTTAATTTGTATTTCATATTCGTATTAAGCCGTGGGCGTAACCATTTCACATAACATAAGCATACCCCCAGTTACTACATACTGTAAAATGAGCCATTTTTTGCAAAATATCATAGTATCGATGACAGGGAAATACTCGCATTTGCAATTTCCAAGAAACAAGATCCACCAATCTGAAGTGTCCAATTGATTGCAGCATTCTGACTTTTCGAACACACCTGGACACCATTTTTAACTGCATAGTTTCGACCGTACACTCATCATTTCAATCGCACGCGGTTAACATTCTAAAAACAGATGGTGGCCGTGGTGGTGAATGGGCTCGCCGTTGTCGGCCTCACAGAGGTGGGCAACGTCACGACTGACGCCCTGGGGGAATGTGCGTCATGGGCCGACTTCTGAGGTAACTGTGCCGACATATGTCTGAAGGAGTCTGACGAAAACCTAGGAAAAACCCCAGACAGAACAGCCGGTACCGGGATTCGAACCCGGGTACCTCACAGTCTCGACGTGACATGAACAGAACTAAACAGAGTGTGTGTGGGGGGGGGGGAGGTAATGGCAGGATCGGCTCGCAGTTGTTGGCCACACAGAAGTGGGCGTCGTCACGACTATAGCAAAAAAAGAAAAAGAAAAGAAAGACGGATGGAGGATTGAGGATGAAGGGTGGAGATGCGTAGAGGGTGCATGAGTTCGTCGGGGAGAGCAAAGTGTTAGAGGGGTCGTTGAGCAAGACCCGCCTTCTGCAGAAAGAGAATAAGGTTTCTTGCTTTAGCGGAACGTTCGGCAGAAGAACCAACGGGGTAGAGGATGTCCGCTAGCGTGCCCGAGCTGGACTAAGGGAGATGGGCTTCGCGCGCAGAATGGTATGCTCGGCAGTCTCGCCGGATGTGCTCGAATGTTTCAGGTTGTTGACAGTGGCCACAGCAGGCGTCACCCCTAGAGCCGATCTCGAATAGTTGAGAGTTGGTGAACGCAGATCCAGTGCGGAGCCTATGGAGCATGGTCTGGATGCCTCGAGGAATGTTTTTCATGGGAAGAAGGGGGGGCGATGATGGTGCATGATGTCCCGTATCCCAGGGTGGCGCAGTTCAACAAGTTGCTGAACGGCCATTTGCCTGTCAGTTGGTCTATCAGCGGGGGGGGGGGGGGTCGAGGTAGCTTGCCGTTGTTGGCCGCACTCAAGTGGGCATCGTCACGACTATAGCCAAAAAAAAGGAAAAGAAGGTGGGAGAAAGGGGAGTTGAGGACTTCAAAGTGATGTAGAAGCAGGATGACCGGTACTGATGGTATCAGCACTTCACCACATAGCACGCTCTTAGCCAATCACCATCCCGAACGACGACGTGCTGCCCCCTGATTGGTTAAAAAAGGGATGCGTACGCCTTTTTGGAACAGATATACAGTTCCAAAAAAGGCGTACGCCCCGCTCTTTCCATAAACCGGGAGTGATAAAAGCCTCATTCTGTGCAGTGGTTGGCCTTCACCATCTGGTGAAATTCTGTTTTCACTACGTCGAGACTGGGAGGTACCCGGGTTCGAATCCCAGTGCCGGCTGTGCTGTCAGCACCATCTGTTTCACCACCATCTGTTTTCACGCACCCTCTACGCATCTCCACCCTTCAACCTCCATCCGTTTATTTATTTACTTATTTATTTATTTATTTTTGCTATACTCATGACGACACCCATGGCCAACAGCGGCGAGCCGATTCTGTCATCAACCCCTCCCTCCCTCCCCGTTTTTAGAGTGATTGTTCCATTCCTGCACGTTGGTATACCGGAGATGCCTGCGACTCCAGCACCGATGTCACTGTCTCGGGCTTGGAATTTTGCGTAGGCCTGTATGAGCCAGCCGCCATGTATGGGTACGTACATGTAGATCACACTGCCGCGACAGTCAGCTTTCAGAAGAGCTCCGCGGTACATCAGCAACCGACACGTCGTGCGAAATTAACTGGCGGCGAAAGATTCTACAAACGTGCCTCCATCCCAATTCGCCGAATTATGGAGCTTTACCAGATCGTAAGCACTCTGCAAAGCCGATACAACAAAGGAAGCTGTCAAATCAATGATCAGCAACGTGATGCCGTTCACTTCACAGGGGGGGCGTACGCTTTTTTGAGGAAATTGTCATATATCCAAATTGCCACAAAAAGGCGTACGCCCCCCCCCCCTCCACTCTCTTCGAATCAGAAGCGATAACTTTATCATTCGTGGCAATGGTTGGCGTACCGCGTGCTATGCGGTGAAGTTCTCTTTTTAGAGTGTACCATCATCCCGAATGACAACGTTCTCTCCCTTGATTTGAAATGTGAACTGCATAACGCCACAAAAAAAGGGGGGTAATGCCGTTGTTGGCCACACAGAAGTGGGCATAATGATAATGCCACAAAAATGGCGTACGCCCCCCTTTTTAGCAAATCAGGGGAAAGAACGATGTCACTATAGGGATGATGGTTGGCTATACACTCTTAAAAATGAACTTCCCCGCATAGCACGCTCCTAGCAAACCATCATCTCGAATGATATCGTTCCCTGCCTTGATTTGTTGAAAACGAGAGGCGTACGCCTTTTCTGTGACACTTATGCTGTTCATAATTGTCACAGAAAAGGCGTACGCCTCGCGTTTTCAACAAATCACAGCAGATAACGATATCATTTGAGATGGTGGTTGGCTAGGAGCGTGCTATGCGGGAAAGTTCATTTTTAAGAGTGTAGGAGCGGCTATGTGGTGAAGTTCATTCAGGTGGTCGAAATTATCCGCAGTCCTACCCTGCTGCACGTGCAGCATTTCCCCACAATAGGCTGACTACTCCAATTGCCTATTGTACCAGCCGGTACTAAAACTCGTCGTTAAGACCGCGAATTAACCACTTTTACCATTAACCAAATTAACCACGACAGCGAATTAGCCAATTAACCACTTTAATGCTTACAGTTAGTGCTGGTAATTACTGCCACATGAAGAGCAGCATGGAATGCCGTTCTTGGGGAGGTCGTATCGGGCCGAAAGAAGTGCTCAACTCAGGGCATGGCACGTGTAGAGAAAGGCTTCCCTATCCCTCCATTGCGTAATGTGCGCTCAAGGTGATGCAAGAGCACGGAGAGGATCGTGTTGTCACTTGGTAACACTGGACAGGTATCGATCAGCACCGACGCAGTGAAGAAGGAACACAAACAGAACTCTCTGTGCTCGCTCGAGATGCACACTCATCTGGGCACGAGCAGTCGTACCGAGACGATATACTTTTCTGTACGGTCGCGTTGTGTTGTACGTCGCCTAGCTGTAACGCACAATGACGTTATCATATTGGTTAAAGTGTCCCAGCATGTATAGTGTCGTCGTTACGGAGCACTTGTTCTTGAGCATCGGAGGGTTTATGTTATGTTTGCCTGTTTATTTAAATAGTCTGATTAAAAGGCAGCAGTACTGGCGTTCGCACCCACAGCTTCCCGTCAACACAGAGAACTAAGCCGAGTCAATGTAATGCAATATGATGTTTTGTTTTTTTAACTACACTCTACACCATTTCTGTGGCATTATGCAGTTGATAATTGCTGCAAAAATGGCGTACGCCCCCGTTTTCATCAAATCAAGGGAGAGAACGTTGTTGTAGGGCAAGAACGGAGGCGACTCGGCTCTACAACGAAGATAGTTTCAATAAATTGTTCTAGAGAATTGTTCATGAAAACGAAACCCCGGCACGCGGGCCGAGGCGTTGACGAGGATGTCACTGAGACTGGATGCAGCGGTGTGTGCTACATTGTCATTCGGGATTTGGTTGGCTACGCTCAAAGACTGAGCCTCACGGCTAGCCAACCATCGTCCCGAAGGACAACGTTCTCTCCCTTGATTTGATGAAAACGGGAGGCGTACGCCGTTTTTGTGGCAATTATGATACTGCATAATGCCACAAAAATGGCGTACGCCCCCAGTTTTGAGCAAATCGGGGGGGGGGGGGGCAAGTGATGTCACTCGGGCTAGGAGCATGCTATGTGGTGAAGCTCATTTCTAAGAGTGTGTTCTCTCCTCAAATCTGAAGAGATAACACCTAATGGAAAGCGAAAGTGGGAGGTGCACGCCTTTTTGTGACACATGTACAGTTGTGTAAAATTGTCACCGGTGGGCCTACGCCCCCTCTCTCCTCAAATCGGAAGCGATTTGTCGCAATCGTTGGCGTACGGCGTGTTATGCGGTGAACTCTGTCTTAAGAGTATGGAGCAGAACGTCACCCGATCGGCATACAAACAGCTAGGTACGGAACGGATAGAACAGGTAGATAAGGACGCCCCCAACTTCACTGCTAAAACAGAACTTCACCACGTATACTCTGAGGGCCATCTATTTCACAGAATGACACCGTTATCACTCCCAGTTTGCGGAAACGCAGGGCGTACTCCTTTGTACTCCTCGTGACACCTAACATAACTGTAATAGTATCACAAAGAGGCGTACGTCAATTGTACGCAATAATATCACGGAATAAGAAGATACCATTCGGGATGATGACTGACTATAGGAGTACCGTCCCGTGCACGGTATAAATACAACTTCACCGCATAGCACGTTGTGGAGTTGTATTTTAATAGTATACGTTACATGCCTTTTTGCGCCCCTTCCTGTTTGGTGCCAAAACGACATCCGGTTCCATAGCAGACACGCTCTGCGCCAACCAGTGTGCTGACTGATACCGTTATCACTTCTGATTTGAGGAGAGAGAGGGTCGTATACGCCTTTTTACGACATTTTAAATTGTCACGAGGAGGCGTACGCCTCCCATTTTCAACAAATCAGGAAAGTGAAAGATATCATTCTGCATGTCGGTTGGTTCCGAGCGTCCTTAGTGGCGGAACCGCAGGAAGTCTTCGTGGCACCGGAAGTTGTGGCGGGGGCTTATTTATATGTTTACCCGAGAATGTCATGTATAGCTTCTTATGCAATATGAATAACGGAGGAGGAGGAAATAGACGCTTGATCACAGAAAACTGCTCACACCCATCGAGGACCTGCTGTTCCACGACGAAAACCCAATGCAAAACATAATTCGGTGCACGCAAATGAGGAGCTAAATGGACATTCAGCCTATCTCCTTCCTACAGTCTTAAAAATGATCTTCACCGCATAGCACGCTCCTAGCCAACCATCATCTCGAATGATATTGTTATCTGCCCTGATTTGTTGAAAACGGGAGGCGTACGTCTTTTTCTGACAATTACGAACAACATAAGTGTCACAAAAAAGGCGAACGCCTCCCGTTTTCAGCAAATCAGGGCAGATAACGATATCATTTGGGATGATGATTGGCTAGGAGCGTGCTATGCGGTGAAGTTCATTTTTAAGAGTGTATCCCTGCGTATACTGTCACTTTAACGCATGTAACGGATATGGAGAAATGTCAGGTGCCGAACTCCATTGTGCACGTCGCGAAAATGTCATCGAGTCTCCTTTCAACTAGCCTCAGCACGCATGGCACGTGCAGCGAGGGGAAGTGACGAGATGATGAAAAAAAAAGAATACTTTGAACCTGGGCGACGAAACCGCTGTGAGGACAGCTAAAATGCGTCTGTCTCCATAAAAAGACAAGAGCTCCGTTTCAACTGTTGCTCGGTCGGCGACGCGAGGATGGAAGACGGGAGGGTCGTCGATGACGTCAGCAAGGTCGACGGAACGTTGCCATGGGGATGCTGGGTAGAAAGACGCGCTCTGCTCGCATGAATTCGGAAGGCTTACAGATTCCGTCAGATGAGAGCTAGACGGCGCCAAGTTACATTACCACCGAAGAAGCAGACAGGAACTTTTGCACATTACGTGTGCGGTATTTTCAATGCGCGTCCCACAGATGGGTTAACCGCTGGTGGTAATAGTAGCCAATCAGTCTTAGAAAAAAGAGTGGAGCAGTTACACCTTCTAGGGAGTAATAGTTGTCGCATATGTTGCGCCTAAAAGGATGCAAAGTTCTACCTGCTACCTACGAATGATAGAGTTACCGCTTCATAATAATAATATTTTCTTTTATGAATTTAGTTTTTGGAATTGTACAGCGATCAGCACATCGATTACGTGTTTGTTACTTATATATGTGTTGCTATACTGTGTTACTGTGTCATACGTTTGTTTTGCTGTTGCTGCTGTATGGGACCAGTGGCCTTGTCAAGTCACATAAAGTGACTTTTGTCGCCCGTTCTAGCCACTATGGCGGTTAAACAAACAAGTGAAATGAAATGAAATAATAGTTTGTTTGAACCTACTGAAACTTCTACAAAATGAGAATGATGAACAAATTTGGTTAATTGGCTTCATTGGAATTTGGCTTAATTAAAAATTTTGCTTTTTGAAAAAATTGGAAAAGGAAAAAAGATACACACACAGATTATTACCCGAAAACAGGGGAAAAAAGGAGGCGTGAATAGGTTGGCTGAACGGCTGCTGCAGTGCATTTACGAAGAGCTTCACCGCACGTAACACGTTTCTAGTCAACCATCATCCTGGACGACACCGTTTCTTTTCCCTTTGTTGAAAACGGGAGACGTACGCCTTTTCGGGACACTTATGCATGGCATAGTCACGTAATTATCAGGACTCATAACAGTGTCATTCTGTGCAATTGTGTGCATCCGGCGTGTTACGTGGTGAAGTTCTGTGTTAAGAGTGTGGCGCATGTGTTGGATTTGGGCCAGGAATAAGACTGCTAGCAAAAAGGAAACGACCTAGTACGGCTGATTACGTAATATCATTGTTTGCAACGTCTAAAAAATGA
The DNA here is from genome assembly GCF_037126465.1 of Ornithodoros turicata. NCBI lineage: Eukaryota > Metazoa > Arthropoda > Arachnida > Ixodida > Argasidae > Ornithodoros > Ornithodoros turicata. The sequence continues at coordinate 83,180,931 of NC_088203.1, forward strand.
CAATACTAATAATAGTGTCAATAGAGAGAGAGAGAGAGAGAAAGAAAGAATGACTATCAAACACCCATCCCAGTATAAAGAATCCCGGCATTCATCATCAAGAAGCAAATTTAGCAATTATACTCATAGCGGACACTTGTGAAGTGGAATAGATGAACATGACCCGGAAAGAGAGAGAGAGAGACAACAACAACAACAAAAAAAAAAAAAAAAAAAAGAGGGTGTGGGGTGAGGTAGGTTGGATGAAAGGCTGCACCAATGCATTTTTGCGAGGAACTTGAGGAACTTGGTGCATGGTGTTGTGAGCCATATGTGAGTGTATGAGAAGGAGGCTTGGCCATGCACGCGAAGACGGCGACGAAGAAGGCGCTGTCGTCCGCTCAGACAACCTTTGGACGTGGAGGTCGCGGATGATCAATAGGTGATTTCCGGGTACGCGCTGCCTTCTCTCGCCTTTCGGGAATTTTCTCGGAAGCGCCCAGCCGAATAATGTCAGAGGGAACATCCTCAAAAATCAATGCTTCCCATATCCACAACATATTTAGGCTAGAACAACATCCGGTACCGCTTTTAAAGTGGTATTTTTGTATCGCCTCTTATCTGTTTGAACAGCGCTCTCTCTCTGGAAGTGGCCTCACTTTCAAACATTGTTCTTCTCTTTCGGCTTTCGGGAACGTGGGAGGAGCGTGCAGTAAGGAATGAATTCGCTGTGCTCACTGCGTACTGTATCGCGAAGGAAATGTATATTGTAAAAAAAAAAAGCGTTGGAGTACCCTGGTGTAACGGGGTACAGCTTGATGTTAACAGGGTACATTCGGCTTCGTAAAATGTAAGAGAACTGAGAACTGTTTATTGTGAATGTTCAACGAACGAGTCTTTCGTTTCGCTTCTTGGGAGTACTACACTCTTAAAAATGAACTTCACCACATAGCACGCTCCTAGCCAACCATCACCCCGAATGACAACGTTCTTGCCCTAGATTTGTTGAAAACGGGAGGAGGAGCCTATTTTGTGCCATTATGCACGGCATAAAATAGACTCCTCCTCCCGTTTTCAACAAATCAGGGGCGAGAACGTTGTCATTCGGGATGGTGGTTGGCTAGGAGCGTGCTATGTGGTGAAGTTCATTTTTAAGAGTGTACCCTCTGAACCGCTTCAAGACCCTTCTACTGGGAAAGAACATTGTCGGCACAATAAAGCAACACAATTTGTAGTAAGAAGGCGATTAAATGAGGTACCATATATCGTTTGCAGTACTGATCCTGGAACGATTTTTTTTCTTCTAATCTTTAATGTTATCAAATCCTACTGCACTTTACATGTACGCTTCTTGTCGTACATATCGGAAGTTATCGCAAAGCAAGTTGCTGACTCTGTTGGGCAAAATAAGGGCAATCGGTAAGTTAAGAATATTGGACATAGTGGGCTGAAACGTTAAAAAAAAAAAAAAGATTTTTCTCGCTTGTTTCTTGACTCATCTAATCAGTGAACAACACACATACACCACATATTCATACCTGACCAAATTGTTGACACCGCGGGAAGTACTTTTTTTTTTTTTTCTATAGTGGTTAACTGATTCATTCATCTATTCCTCAAAAGTGCATAGAAACGCTACTAGTAGAACACATCTGTACCACACTTGCAGATGACACCTCACATATGTCCTTGTGAATAGTCGCCCAGAACTGTCTGTTGCTAAGGGCTTTGCGCCCTTCCCTTTTGTTTTCACGCAAGTGGCAGTCATCCACAGAAGAAAGAAAAAAAAAGAAAGAAAGAAAGGAAAAAAGCTGTCCCTATTCTCGAATAACACATAACCCGCGGATTGGGAGGCGATATCATGAGATAACAATGGGATGCGATATCAGGTATGCCTCAGAGGGGGGAAAAAAAGCTCGCCGGCTCCGACATACCTCAATACACGTGTGCAAGATTTTAACAAACCTTTGGGAGTAGCCCGTCTCGAGCGACCTGGGACTAACATCTCCATTTTTTTTCTTTTACCAATCAATCAGTCAATCAAACGTTTATTTCTAAACGGTTATCAATTGTACCTGAAGATACAAACACTTAACCGAAAGACGAATATTCGAACAAAGTGATGACGGTGACCATAATTGCGGGAAAAAAATTGGGAAGGTGAGTCAGGACTAAGTTCGGGACTGGGGGGGGGGATATGTTTATTAAGAAAAAAAGAAAGGAAAGGTTAGCCAGGCAAAGAGCCGGCTTGCTATTCCGAAAAAAAAAGGGGGAAGGGGCAAACGAAAAAGAAAAGGAGGGAAAAAGAAAAAGGGGGATCGAAACAGAGGAAAGAAAGAAAAACAAAAAGCAACAGAAAGAAAGGAAAGGGAAAGAAAACAAGAAACAGAACGAAAGGGAAGGAAAAGAAAAGAAACAAAAAGAAAGGAAAGGGAAAGAAAAGAGAAACACAAAGAAAGAAAAGAGAAACAGAAAGAAAGAAGAGAGAAACAGGAAGAAAGAAAAGAGAAACAAAAAGAAAGAAGAGAAGAAACACTAGCACAACGTTACAGGCAGTTCACTAGTCCTGAGACTCGGAGAAAACCGAGGAGAGCGGGACTGGCTACTCCAGCACACCTGCGTAGAACAAAAAAGGGGAACAAAGTGGTCAACCGCGTACCTCCTTTACCGACGCGAGTGCTTCTTTTTCGGAATATGCAAGAAACAAACTGTGCCTCTGTATACAAATTACAGAGCAGATTGGCCATGCACAGCAGGTAGAGGAATCGTTGAGGACACTGTAAACGGTGCGAAGAAACGGTGAACTGGCCTGCACTTTGCACTGAAGAAAGTGTAATAACCCAGCACAAGACCGAGAAGCATTTAAAGCAGCCTTGGGAAAAGTTACTTGAGAAAGTAACTGAGTCAGAGGAACTTCAGGAAGAACAAAAGGAGGTCAGTGAACTTCACAGCATAGCACGCTCCTAACCAACCATCATCTGAAGTGACATCGTTCTCCCCCTGATTTGTTGAAAACAGGAGGCGTACGCCTTTTTTGTGACAATTAAGCGGAACATAATTTATTTATTTATTTATTTATTTATTTACATACGTTGAGGACCCCCAAGGGGGTAAAGTCAGTAAATTGTAACAGAAAAGGCGTACGCCCCCTGTTTAGAACAAACCAGGGGAGAGAACGATGTCATTCGAGATAATGGTTGGTTAGGAGGCGAAGTTGCTGCCATTCCGTTTAATGCATCAAGTTTGCCGTGTGGCTACACGCTTAGAAATGAACTTCACCGCATACCACGCTCCTAGCCAACCATAATCTCGAGTGATACCGTTATCTGCTCGGATTTGTTGAACACGGGAGGCGTACGCCTTTTTTTGTGACAATTATGAACCGCGTAAGTGTCACAAAAAAGGCGTACGCCCCCTATTTTCAACAAATCAGGGCAGATAACGATATCATTCGAGATTATGGTTGGCTAGGAGCGTGCCATGAGGTGAAGTTCATTTTTAAGAGTGTAGGGTATTAGCCTGCCCAACTTTATTCTAAAGCATCGCTACGAATTCTAAACTGGAGCTCAACTGGGGCACTAGATGGGACAAGGGCTTCTTCCATATTGCGCTTAGGAGCGCTGACAACAGCACTGTTTTCTTGCCGTCCATGTGTGCTATCCTAGCAGTGCGATGTCACAACGCCGGGTAGGTTGGTGTCGTGGGCCAGCTGTCACGCGCTTATTTCTGTTGTTCCTGAGTACGGTGATAGTTGCACCCTTTTCACATCTCGGGTCTTTCGGAGCCACGAGCATGCGCCAACGGGTAGGGAAAGAGTCAGTCCTGACTGGATCGGGACTAACCTATCCCTATTTTTCTTTCATATCCAATCCAATTCAATCTAATCCAAAGAAAATGCGAGCGCGCTTTCCCAAATTATTGAGAAAAACTTGCGATTCTGAAAGTAACTAGCTAGCGTAACTAGTTCCTGAAAGAGGTAACTATAGTTGCATATGAAAGTTACTTTCTTTGGAGGAGTAATTACTTACTGTTACTATAGTTACTTTTCCAGTATCCAGTTACTTCTAACTGGGTTACTTTCCAAGACTGATTTCAAGTGGAGGTCATGTCGGACAGCGAGAGTATTACATCTTCACTATGTATATGGCTCATGTAGTATTTTACAGTTTTTATACTTGAAAGGAACAGTTCGTTTCTTTTCTTTTCTTTGTCTGAGGCTTTCCCTGAGTTTTCCGAATACTTTCCAGACGAATGTCGGCACAGCTCCCCCTGAAGTCGGCCCAGGACGCATACTAACCACCCTGTCACCCCACTCCTTCCTGCTGTCCTCTCTCCATCTGTCCACATCTGTACGCCGCTCATAGTCACAGTTGCTTCGCGGCGCTAACACGAAAGTTAAAAAAAAACTTTGTTTTCTTTCACATTTTATATCACCTTGTAAACGGGGGTTACGAGTCGCCCATCGTTTTGCACACGTTTCTTCCAGTTAATTCAACCTGTTAGACTCGGGAACTTTGGAAGGAGCTGCTTCGTGCATATCGTGTTTGTGTTAATTTTGTATCAACGAGACAATTCAGTGAAGGCGTCGATTAGTGACGTATTTGTGACACTATATGAACCTGAGCAAATGGTGGCACGGTGTCGCCGAGTGATCCGCCTGCTGGTGTGGCAGCATATGCAGAGTGATTGTAACAGATTAAGCAGGCGGGTGATAAGACACCGGAGGTGTGATATAGCTCTGCTTCGAGAGTGTACCCGTGTGTCCTCGCGAAGCGAAGTGCGCCGCACCGGAAAGCGTGCTCCTCCGCAACGTTAATCGTGATGAGGGGAAGCCTAACCACACAGGGTGTACCCCGCGAATCTTCCGTGCATCAGGGCACTGACGGTTGGATATTACGTTTATTCTTTGCACCGCTTATCGGTCGGTCGCATCTTATAGGACGAAAAAGAATGGCACCGGATGTGATGATAAGAAACAGTGCATGACCAGCAAATTATTCTTTTGTTATAGATAGTAATAATAATAATAATAGTAGTAATGTTTATTCTTACCAACGATTTGGCAGGAGGGACAGGCAAAGGGCTGCGACACCGTAACCTGTCGGGCCTTGACCCCGTCAAAGTTCACATGTTTATTGGGTATGTTTATTGAAGTTTATTGAAGTAGGGAATTAAAATGACTAAATACAAAGCTTAGGGATGAAATTATGGGTGTCATTAGCACAGGCTAGTATTGACTCCCACAGCTCATCCTCAATAACATTAATTCACAGTCAGATAGAAAGACACTGAGACATGCAACGAATGATTATGTTCAGTTATTAATACATCAACAAAGACATTACAAATGGAAAATTTAGCACACTTCAATTTGTCCCGAACAATAGCATACATTAAGATAACGGTTAACTAATTGACTTTAATATGGCACTAAAGTATGAGACAAATGAAACAGTAATAAACACAATGAAATAGAGAAATGTACATAATGAAATACACACAGATCTCAGTCCACGTAAAATAACATTATTAACCGGTGCGAAAGTGATTATTGCCAACCAATCTTACTTCGCACGCAGAAACCATTTACAATTTTTGGCATGGCATATATGGGAGAGAATGATAAAAGGCGGAGCTTTCGGGAGCAGCAAACAAGAACGAACTATTGGGAAGGCCTACAATGCGGAACATGCTGTCATTGGCCTCCTCAAGCGACTTGTCGCGGGAGATTGTTTGAGGTGGCCAATCCGAGGCCTCTCTGCAGAGGGAGAGGGAACGTGTAAATCACGAACGAAGGCAACCGGTGAATGTCGTTCCTTTTGTGTTGGGGTTAAGGTAACGACATCCTTCATTCCGCGCGGAGGAATTTTTCCACTTTAGAGCCCCTTTAGGAAGAGAAGTGCGTGGTCAGGCACAAGTCAGGTACATGAAAAAGAAGAAGCTCCGTCGCCGAATAGCATGGCAGAAGATATCGTCGCACATTTTTCTCTTTATTTTCGATACGCGTTCGCCATAACATCGTAGAACTCTTGTGTCGCGCATGAAGTGTATACTACCGTGTTATCAGGACAGAAAGTTCAACGTACGCTATGCGCAAACAAACGGAGCGTGTGAATGGAGACATATAACGTGCGTGGATAATCAATTACTGGGAAAGTGATCTTTATGCAGCTTTTATTCGAATATCCTGCCCCTCACACAACGGGCACAGTATATAGATACGTACTTCAGAGAACCAATTTGGATGAGAACAGTTCAGAAGACAGTGATTGACTGGTTCTTTCATTTCATGTTCCTTATTGTCTCTTCCGTTATACGTTCCGAGAAGCTGACTTTACAGGCTTCGTTTCAGACAAACATCAACACAATGATGTGGAGTAAAGGACAAGGTCTACCCTTTCTCGCTTCTAGGACAGGCGAAGGGCATTTCTCCAGAAATTCTCTCCTCCTCCACGAACATCTGAGTAGCTGGAATCGAGTCATCAGTAACGCCCCAGAAAGAGGAGTTTCCGTGAAATGCTTTTTTTTTCTCTCTCTCTCCCCCCTGTAGTCGTTCGATCGAAACGCTTGGCTCAGTAGCGCCACACACACGCGACAGGGAAGTCCAGACAAACTGGCACGTAGGATTCTACGGGACCATCGAAGTTCCAGCAGCGGTCTTTTAAAACCGCGCTGATGATTGCCCCTCGGGGTAACATAGTTGCTTCTGCATTGCGACGAGTCAAGATAACCGTTCGCTTGTATCTCAGGTAAGCCTCATTGACATGCATAGCGACGAAATGGAATAGGAGCAATTCTCTGTTGACTGTGACTCTCAAAAGTTATCTTTGGATGGAGGAGAGGGGCTTCATGCTATATAGCTGCTTATACCCTACACTCTTAAAAATTAATTTCACCGCATAGCACGCTCCTACCCAACTATTATCTCGAATGACATCGCTCTTTCCTCTGATTTGTTGAAAACAGGAGGCGTACACTCTTTTTGGGACACTTATGCAGTTCATAATTGTCACAAGAATGGCGTACGGCTCCGGTTTCCAGCAAATCAGGAGAGAAAACGATGTCATTCGAGATGATGGTTGGTGAGGAGGTGAAGTTACTGCCATTCCGTTTAATGCATTAAATTTGCCGTTTGGCCAGGGTATTACTCTGTCACGTGTTTAATGTTTTATAGCGGACACCGTACGTCGATGAGAAGTTACGGGTATTGTGATTCGTCAGATTCTTTCAAAGAGAATTTCGCAGTGTAGTGTCGTGTCAGTAAAGGTCAACTCTACATCTTAACCCACACCTCCTTGACTCTCAGACCGGACCGCACTCTTACAACAGAAGTTCATCGCATAACACGCTAACATTACCATGAATGATAGGGTTATCATTCTGATTCAAAGAGAGAGGGAGCATTTATATGATGATCATCATATATCCAAATTGACAACAACACTAAAAGAAGGCGTACGCCCCCCCCCCTTCCTTATGCGGTGAAGTTCCCCCTACGGGGTCTTGCGCAAAGGACCCTCTAGCGTACACTCTTAGAAATGAGCTTCACCGCATAGCACGCTCCTAGCCAGCCATCATCTCGAATGATATCGTTGTGAGGCCTGATTTATGGAAAACGGGAGGCATACGCCTTTTTGCTTTGATTACCGGACCCCTTATCATATCCATCATCATCTCTCATCACGTACACTCTTAAAAATGAACTTCACCACATAGCACGGTCCTAGCCAACCATCATCTCGAATGACAACGTTCTCGCCCTAGATTTGTTGAAAACGGGAGGCGGAGCCTATTTTGTGCTCATTATGCACGGCACAGAATAGGCTCCGCCTCCAGTTTTCAACAAATCAGGGGCGAGAACGTTGTCATTCGGGATGATGGTTGGCTAGGAGCGTGCTATGCGGTGAAGTTCATTTTTAAGAGTGTACAAGTGGCACTGGGGCAGCGCCCAGCCTGCTGGCCGACATCAGCCCCATCTCATCATCGTATCTCTATTTGTGTGTGTGTGTGTGTGTGTGTGACAATTATGAACAGCATAACTGTCACAAAAAAAGGCGTATGCCTCCCGTTATCAACAAATCAGGGCAGAGAACGATATCGTTCGAGATGAAGGTTGGCTAGGAGCGTGCTATGCGGTGAAGTTCATTTCTAAGAGTGTACCTTCCATCCACAGTGCATACTTCGGTCTCAGTCATCCCGTACATACCACACCTTCACCCCTCCATCCTTTTCTTTCTTCTGTATTTGGCTATAGTCGTCGTGACGATGCCCACAAGCGTGCGGCCAGCAACGGCAAGTCTATCTCGACATTACCCCCCCCCCCCTTTTCCCTTTTAAGAGTGCACGTGAACAGCGTCACGACTGTAGCCGAGACATCGTTTGTTAGTTTATCGTTTATTACCTAATTCTTTTTATTTATTTCTTATTTCTTAATTTTATTTATTTATTTATTATTCCTTTCTTTAATTCTTTTCTTTTTATTTTTTATTATTTTCTTAGTTTTATTTATTTAATTATTTCTGGAATAGCAAGCCGACGTCTCGTTTGGCTGACCTTTCCCCCGTTTTTTTTTTTTTTTTTCCTTTTCGCCTAATAAATATATCCCCGCCCCCCAGGGGAAGGAACGATGTCAAACGGGATGATGGTGGGCTAGGAGCGTGCTATGTGGTGACGTTCACTTTTAAGGGTGAGGGTTGCCACCTGTCCGGATCTCACCCGGACAGTCCCTAAATTTTCGTTTTGTGTCCGTTGTACAGGTGAGAGTGTGATCCGGACGCGAAATATTCGGAAACAGGGCGGGCAAGAAGCACATGTGATGATAGCTCACGTCAATATCCGGTCGTAAAACTTACACAAAAATATAAAGAGAACACAAGAAAACCACATGCAAACCGACATGTACAAGACAAGATAAGATGTATTTAAAGGACAATACGAAACACTGCAGCGAGAACGTGCTTAAGATGCAGTGCGGTAATTTGGAACATACGGCTTCAAAAAGTGCTTCATTTAAGCTGCCGTATATAATAATAATAATAAATATATAAGATACGGTATATTACCGAAATTAGATATGGTAACGATACCAGAAACGGGAACGCATACCACGGTACTCCGGCCATGACCCGAAACAGAAACAGAAACGAAAATGATAGTCCGGTATTGAATTCGGAGTAACGGCTATCCCTGTTGTGCAATGACAGGAGTGACTTTTCATTTCATTTTGTATTTTTTATTTTCTCTATTCACGGTAATATATGATCTCAATACCACACAAGAGCAATGGAAGCGATATATGGGATCTTCAAAAATGCATCCGTGGCTTACTCGACACAGTTCGCATAACCCATGACGTCAACACATGTGACCTACACAACAGATTCCACGACATACTAGATAGAGAAAGCCTGCTTACTCGTCGACGTGACGTAACAACTGAGAACCAGCCAATCAGGATAATGTTTTCAACACAGGCAGCCATGGAGATGAACCGCCGTCGTCTGCTAGTAGTACTGATTTAACTACTGAATACTAAATGGGAAAACTTTAAAAGATAGCGCAAAGCGGTCCCGTCGTGTCTTTCTCAAGACTGATTTTCTGGAAAGCGTCTTGCGCTTTTTGTCTACAGATTCAGGTCTACAGGTTCCAAGTTAGCTGCAATCATTAGTGAGTTCTTGAATTCGAAGAACGGCGAATCGCGGGAGCAGACGAATTCTGACTTCATATGTCCACGTAGCGAATGAGGGAGAGGAGGAATTAAGCAGAGCTTCTGTGTCTATGTAGATGGGTAGAAATCCAGCGAACCGGTAGAGATGTAGGAAGGGAGTTGCCTCAGGACAGAAGCCGCCGATATTTCGAACAGAGACTGTTCTTCTTCTGGGCACCGTCCTCATCATTGGCATGGTATTTAAAGGGTTAGGTGTGACGTGTTTAAAGGTTCATGCGAATTGTGGGTCAACAGCCCGGAGGGAAGAAAGGTCCGTAAAGGTCCTGTGTCTATGTGGCGTTTACATAGCACGTGGAGCCTGCTTTCTTTTTCTTTTTTTTTCACCGTGGCTGTGGCAGCATTCTTTACTAGTCTACATATGTCAGGCGCTTTCAGACATAGTATGTCGGCACAGTTCCCTTAGAACAGCGTTTCCCAAACTTTTGGCGGTGACGGACCCCCGGAAGCGATGAGAACCAATTCACGCCCCCCCCCCCTCCCACACACACACACAAATATACCGGGATACGCGCTGTGTACACTGCATTGCAGACCGCGTTTAATATGCGCGGCAGGGTATAACAAGGAACGAAATTACATTTGTGCAAGCATAAACATGGTCAAATGACTGTCTAGACAGAAGCGAAGTTGACTTCCGACGCCGCGTTCAGTGTGAAGGATGGTGCTGCTTGCTGGATGCTACAAGGGCACTGATGTCAGGTTCGATTGAAGACAGCAATTTTGGAAGTTCTGGGTGTTTGGAAATCGGGCAGCATGTACGAGCGCGTGTTTGTGGGGACGAAAATCCTCACTGAAATGTGAGAGACGGTCGCGGACCCCCACGGACACTCTCGCGGACCCCCAGGGGTCCGCGGACCACACTTTGGGAAACACTGCCTTAGAAGTCGGGCCTGGACGCACATTCCCCATGGCGTCAGTCGTGACGTTGCCCACATCACCACCACCACCTTTACTAGTGAGAGCGTCTGCTATGCATGCGACATTGGAAGTATAGGTCTGGGCACGCTCAGCTTGGGTTATGGAACACGAAGTTTGAGCACGACATTCCACGGGATGAAGACATGTTTCTGTAGGTTAAAAAAAGAAAAAAAAACGTGAGACGTACGCCACCGATGCGGAATTACTTGTGTGGCGTGTACGCGTGATACCGTATACCTGCTCTTAGGCAAAATGGTATGCTGATAGAGGTGAAAAGGGTGCCCTCCAGCATCCAATCGTTCCATTACCAGAAACAGTACCAGAAGTGTAACAGAAACGAGAGCGAGAGAGAAATACATGATGACTTCCGCTCATTGAGCAGAATGCTACCCCATTGCTATTGGGGGAAAACGAAACGAAATTGAAAGGCTAGTACCAGAAACAGATAACGTAAACGAAAATATTGCGGTAACGAAAATGGCAACGGTAACGAAATATGCCCGTTGCCCTTCTCTGCTCGAAATAGCGTACAAATATACATTTACGAACGAATACTGAGTAAAATACAGTATCTTCAGTATGGTACTCAACATACGTACAAATCTCCATGAAATTGCAGAGTGAACTTCACCATGACCTGCCAAGCATTTATACGAAAGCAAACCGTCTGTCTCTTGGAGGCAGCAAAGTTGAACAAAAAAAATACATAAATTACTCTAAGTGATAGAGACACTCTGCATGCTAATGTGTTGCGCCGTGTGAGCACATTGCATATGTGTCGATCAAAAATTTTGCTCTCAAAATAATTTGCTTTCTCCGTTAACACTGCGAATCTACGGACTACCTATACAGTTTATGTACTTAAAAAAATGGGTGTGTTACTTTGAGCAAGGGCAGGGTAACGCTGTTTACCACCGACACATTCCAGAAACGGCGTAATGCATATCCCCGCAGTTCGGTAATTGCAGCAGAAATAGGTGGCAACCCTAATCCTCCTGCGTGTCCCAAGCAACGCGGGTCGAAGCCCGTGCGCCAATCCGCATTGGTCTAACACTATCCTCTCCCTGTCACTTGTAATCTCGGAATATTGCTAAATCCAGCAGCGATAAATTGTCGCGCGTCTGGCTCCTGGTTCTATGCTCGAAAAAAGAGAAGCAGGCACGAGCCAAGGACGAGTCTGACGCGTGCCAGGTGTTTAGAGAGGGGGGGACTTCTCCGGCCATAACGGATCGGCTGCCCTGTCGGCATCTGCCGTCTGCCACCTGCCCAGTCCCCTTCACGGGGAGAGACGCAGGCCGAAACACCGTTAAAAAGAACTTTGCACCCGCTTACTTTCGTTCACCTTAGTCTTTTTTACATTGACCTGCCGTTTTGTTTTCGTGATGCAGTCGAAAATAGCGCGAGCAGCCTTGCACGGGATTTTGTGCAAGATGCGTTTGGCACTGTCAGCCGGGAAGAATGCGGCGGTGCAAAATATGTGGGCTGTCGCCATTTGCGCGTTATGAGAAGTGCTTAAAGGGACACCGAAGCGCAAAAATTTATCATCCAGGAATGAAAGATTCCGTTACGTTGACACCAACGCCAACTGAACGAGATTACGATTTCCTTCTTCCCAGACTTGTACGTAACGCGTTACCAGTAATTGCGTTACTTGTAATCAATTACTTTTTGGAGTAATTTTTCGAGTAATCAATTACATTCTTGAACAAGTAATTTTTCAAGTAATTCGATTACAATATTGAGTAATCAATTACCGAATAATCAATTACTTTTGAAGTAGAGTCTGACTCAAAATAACAATTTTCTGTGACAACTACTGTACTTTACTGTAGTAAGCGGAAAAAATATTATTGCTACTTCTCACGTGCGAGTCTTCCGCGCTATTTCAGCCGTCCCAATCACTTGGGAGTTTTTTTTTTTTTTTTTTGCGAAGTACACAGGGGCGGAAATTTTTGCATGAATTGAAAGTAACGGCCCGAGTAACGCGTTACTTTTATACTCGTTACTCAATTACATTTCTAGTCGACTAACTTGTAACGGTAATCAATTACTTTTTTTTTAATTATCATTCGTTTCCTGCATCAGTCTGTACGTGACCATTGGCTAGTAAAAGGAAAGATATTGAAGACAGATGATACGCCCCTGTTTATCACAGAGAATTTAACTCAGTCAAACCGAGAGTTACTGTTCCTGAGCAAAAGATGGGCTAGAGAAAATTGTTTCAAATACGTCTGGCACAAAAATGGCAAAATTCTTATTCGTAAGATGGATGGCGCACCGGTAACCATGATCACAAAGCCGGAAGACCTTGCAAGGCTGATGTGAGTTGAACGTGTTACTTTGTACACTTTAGGCATAGGATCAATGGAATCTACACTAGGCTATGTGAATGCAAGTGAACTATCCTCTCACGTTGTTGAGAATTTCTCGTCTCCCATCTCTATCTTGCACCTAAATATGCAGTCAGCGCGAGCGAAGGAGGATGAGTTCTGTGCTTTTATTAATACTTTTAACTTCGAATTTACTGTGATTATGATGACTGAGACTTGGTACTGTAGCGATGTTGACGTCATGCATATTGATAAATACAACCCCATCTTCTTGAATCGAATATCAAAACGAGGTGGCGGTGTTTGCCTATTTCTGAAGGAAGGGATTGCATACGACGTCATTAGTGATTTCACTCGATGTTCAGATAACTACGAATCAGTTTGCTTGAGGTGTGAAAGAATTTTGTTTGCGGTAATTTATAGGCCCCCAAGTGGAAACTTGGGCGACTTTTTTAATTTTTTAGATGCATTGCTCCGTTTCACAAACGAATACAATTATATTTTGGTCCTCGGAGGCGACCTAAATATAGACATGCTATCAAGAACGACTCAGCAGCTTGAGCTATCAGCTATGCTTGAATCACACTTTGTCTATAATGCTGTATCCACGCCAACTCGTGTTACCGATACCAGCGCGACGCTCATCGACCTATTCATAACTAACTTCTCACAGGACAGCCTAGTCGCCGGCACCCTCGATGCCGCAATCAGCGATCATCTACCTACGTTTCTTGTCGCCGATAGGTACCTTAGGGTAAGGGCAGCCCCATCCATGATAACGTATCAAGATATCTCGCAAAGAACCCTCCAATGCTTTCGCAACGAGATTCTTTTGATGAACTGGGGCGAGGTACTGTCGGAAAGTTTGCCTGATGAAGCGTACGACCGCTTTATTTCAAAATTCTGCCTCTTATACAAAAAACATTTTCCATATAAGGCTGTGAAAAAACCAAAACGGGCACGCAAAGACTGGATGAACTTGAAACTGATGAACACTGAAATACTTGGTATGATAAAACAAAAAAATAAGTTGTATCATGTATTTCTAAAGACCCGTGATCCAAGTGCACTTAAAACCTTCAAGAAATTTAGGAATAATCTGAACAAAACGGTCAAGAATGTCAAACGTGATTACTATGCTCGTATCTTCAGTGACACTGTAGATCCTAAGCAAATCTGGAAAAAAATAAACTCAATCGTGTCTCCCTCAAGGCAGGCAAATAGGACCATCGAGATGAGTATTGACGGTCATACACTTAGAGGAAAATCATTGGCCGAAAATTTCAACAAATATTTCGTATCACTCGACCGACGTTCAAATAACGCTGAGGCTCTAAACTATATACCCCATTCACTGTGTCCCTCTATATTCCTTACTCCCACCGACGAAATTGAAGTACTTGCAACGTTTGGAGGGCTGAAAAAAAGTAAAAGTGAAGACATTGACGGATTAAAGATGCATCCCGTCCTTTATGTCATTGATCTCCTCGCGCCGTATCTCGTACATATCTATAATCTAGTTATATCTACGGGGATATTTCCACGACGGCTAAAGGCTGCGAAAGTTACAGTACTGCATAAGGGCGGTGACAAAAATAGATATGATAACTACCGACCCATTTCAATATTGCCAGTATTTTCTAAAGCTATAGAAAAAATTATTTTTAAAAGGCTTTCTTGTTTTTTTAGTATGCACTCTATTATTACGGACTTGCAGTTTGGTTTTAGGTCGGGCCAATCCACGGAGACAGCCCTATTATACCAGAAAGAAATTATATTAAAAAACTTTGAGTTAAAAAAACTAACGCTGGGCATTTTCGTAGACTTTTCCAAGGCATTCGACAGAATTAACCATGAAACGTTGATACAAAAATTATCGTATAGTGGAGTGAGTGGTGTTCCACTGGAACTAATAAAAAGCTACCTGACAGACCGGTCCCAGCAGGTGTCTATTGACAAAGAACTCGCTTCACCTCAGTATATTCTCCAGGGTGTGCCTCAGGGTAGCATTTTGGGGCCACTATTATTTAACATTTTCATCAATGACATAGTTCACATCGACGATACTACACAATACGTGCTCTACGCGGACGACACCAGCCTGTTCTTGACCGGAACAAACGTTGATACCCTAATAGCGCAAGGAAACAGTGTCTTAAGCAAGCTCCATAACTGGTCGTCTACAAACTGCCTGGAAATCAACAGCTCTAAAACTAAGGCCATCCTATTTCGTCCTAAATATGCGATACACCATCCACCGCTCCCGTTGTGTTTAGGAAATACAGAAATAAAATTAACGTCGGTGGTAAAAACACTGGGTGTCTTCTTCCACGAGCACATGTTGTGGAACTATCAATGTGAAAGCGTACGTGTCAAATTATGTAGAGCCTTGGGGATACTGAGAAAATGCAACTTCTTCCCCACGCAGCAAAAGCTTATGTTGTACAACGCACTATTTGATTCACATTTACGCTATTGCTATTTAGTTTGGGGAAACGGCGGCAAGACAACCACTCGGAAGCTAATTACACTACAGAAAAACGCCTTGCGCGCTGTCGGTGGTCTCCAGTATACAGATCATTGTTCTCACCTCTTTCACAAATTCGAGGTTCCGACTCTTCCGTCGCTTTATGACTATCTGATTTTAGTCTCTGCAAGATCTCAGTCGCGTAAAAAAACAAGTACCCTCGCTGGCTGTGCTAGATTAAGGAGAAATAATATAACCCGGGCCACTCGGCATCCCGAGTATTGGTATGTTCCGCGGCCACGAACAAATTATGGGTTCCAGTCACTCGAGTATTCACTCCCGAGTACATTAAACAGGTATGGTCTTACTGAAGAACTTATACATAGCCTAAAAAGAAATGACATCTACATCATGACAAATTAAACTGTTTTATCGGCTATTATATATTGTTGTCTAATATTGTAAAATATTGTATATTATATATATATTGTAGTCAGCAGTATGTTCATATTCCTAGGTTGGTGGGGACGTCCACCTTATTTTCAGTAATATATATCCTTGTAATGTTTTGTATGTGTTTCCTTGTTTCCTTTTCTCTACCGCTTATGCTGCTGGTATGTGGGGCTTGTCAAGCTGTTTCTAGCAGCTTTTTCCCCACAAACCAATGTATGTATTTCACATATTTGTACAAATAAAGCTCTCTCTCTCTCTCTCTCTCTCTCTTTTGGAGTAACGGGCACAAGTGTGCTTCTTCCTTTCGTTCTAAAGATGGCCGACCATGCGGGGGCAGGCTCTCATTGGTTTCCTCGCACGATTTGTCCAATCATCGCGTGAGATCGCTTGAGGTGACCAATCCGAGGCCTGTCCGCATTGTCGCGCTTCTGTAAGAAGGAGAGGGAGAGGGAAAACGTAAATTGCTGTTTCTTTCGCTCATAAATCACGAACTCCGCAAGGTATGAATTCCGTTCTTTTTGTGTTGATATCAAACTAACAGCACCTTTCATTCTACGAGGAGAAATTTTTGCACTTTCGGGTGCCCCCAATAAGAAATAATGGAAAGGAAAGTGTAAGGACGTAAGCTCCACCAACATGTTACGCCGGCTACTCCATAGCACATCCAAGGCTGCTTTTTCTATGACATGACATAACATCGTCCGGAATCGATACACCACGCTTCAGAATAATTTAAAAGTACAAAAGCGCAACCGCTGTAATTTCATTACGCGTCCTTTCCGCCTAAGGAGAATGAGGGAAGACAACAAAACATGGGAGTCGATGCATTGGCACTGAATCCCAATGTAGAGTTGGAGCCAAAGTAAATCCCAATGTCCGAACTGAATGTCAACTAAATCATAACGTAGAGTTTACAGGTAGAGTTCTTTAAACGAGCCAACCAACCCACATTGTTCACGTGACCCACGTGTTCAACCCACGTGTTCAAAGTGACGACTGGAGAACACTGGTGCGCATGGAACAACAACAACAACTTAAGCGCAGAAGAATTCCCCAAAAAGCAGCAGAATAAATGTGATAACCTGACAGTAAAACATTGCTTCCGCGAGAAAGCATAATGACAATGTTCATATACTCTTCTCGGTATTTTTACCGCATGCCACCATAACCACCACCACCACTTAATCTATTTCTACATATCGCTTGGAGTTGAGTGAAGCTCTAGCAGTAATACGCGTACATTATGTGAGAAGCCCTTCAAGCCGCCGTAGCGGTGGCTAACCTTACCCTCCTATTTTTTTTATATATGATAAACCTATCCCCCTCTTCAAGGCAAGTTTCATTGCGAAATCAAGGGCATTGTTCCACTGAGCAATCATACGTGGAAATAAAAATAATATATCAATACGTACACGAAGAGGAGGAATGATTAGAGGTTGCATTGTTTGCAATGAAGAAGCCTCTACATTTGATTCTGAGCTATTGAACACAGTACTTCCGTCTTTGAAGAGGATCTCTCAGACAAGGTGGAGTAAAATTAACAGAACGCAGAGCAGAACTCACCGCAACTTCACCGCATAGCACGCCCCTAGCGAGCATCACTCCGAATGATGCCTTTTTCTCTTCTGGGTTGTCGAGAATGAGAGGCGCGCGCCTTGTTTAGACAATTTCCATTGCGCATTGTATTTGTCAAAAAAGAAAACAGGCGTACAACTCCTATTTTCAACGAGTCGGGACACAGAACGATGTCATTCGGGTTGGTGCTTCGGGCTCCGGTTGGTCTTTTTGCGGTGATATTCTGTTTTAACAGCGTCGAAAAAAAAAAAAAGTCCGGGATCTCAGTATGGTCTAAATAACGTTACGGCATACAACTGCATCAAATAGAACATGACTTTGCGAACTTGGGCTCCACTTGTCATTTCTTACGTCAGTTTAGAAAACGTCAAGATTTTGCTCAGACTTCACTTTATCCTGCGAAACTCGCTCACCGGAGTGCATGATCCTATAACTCCGCAACTATTTACAGTAAGTAGTTGCAGCTGGCAGACGGTCGAAATCGCTCGACACACGTTATTTATTTACGTTGCAAGCTCAGACGTCCGATAATGCATCGACAAAAAATCGGTCGCGCGACACAAAACGGACAAAGCAGGCGCACATCTGTCGCTTTGACGAAAGCCATCTCCCTCCTCTTCCCTCATTGCACCCTATCGGTACCGCCACTCACTCTTCCTGCCTCCTCTCTTTCTCCAACCATACCCCCTCCCCCTCCCTCCACCTTCCGCGTGTTCTTTTTTTTTTTTTTTTTCCTCGAGCGTCCGGGGGAACGCGTGCGTGCCACGTGCGGCGCGTGCCTTTAAAAGACGCGAAAAGGAGGGGACACCGGTGCATGACCTTGGAAGCTCTTTGTACGCCGCCAAAGAGGGCAGGCAACCCAAAGAAGAGCCAGGTGGTGTCTCTGCGGCTTCTCACCTTGGCGCCTCGTCGTCTGTGCGTGTGCGCACCACAACGCCTGCACTTGCGCAACGGGAGCGCGTGCACCGTAATAAGGACGAGGGTTGAAAGACACGGGTATAGAAAGGGCAACCGAGTTTGGTGCGCTTTTCTGACGAAGCGCTCTGTTGAGCGGTTGAGAGGCGTAAAGCGTACGGGTTGGGTTCGCTGTGGAAAAAGTCTTCCATTTCAGATGTTTCCGAGATTATTTCGAAGGACGTCGCAGGTGTCCCTCGATTGTATTCAATTTGCATATGCTTTCAAAACGGAACTTCACTGCATAGCACGCTCTGAGCCAACCACCATCCTGAATGGCATCGTTCTGTCCTGATTGGTTGAAAACAGGAGGCGTACGCCTTCTTGTGACACTTATGCAGTTATGTTAAGTGTCAGAAAAAGGCGAATGTCCCGCGCTTTCCACAAATCGAGAGTAATAACGGCATCATTCTGTGCAATGACTGGCCTTCACCGTGCTATGCGGCGAAGCTCAGCTTTAAGAGTGCAGGTGTTGCTCCATTGTTGCCATCCAGCTTCTTCTGCGCGGAGGATCGCAAATTTGCCTCGTAATGTATGCCATTACGTGTATACACAAAAGGTGAGCTGCATTTCATCGCTTCTGGAGCAGGCAATCCAGTAACAGACAATCGAGACCCTTAAAACAGGGCTTCACCATATAACACGCTGAGTGCGATTCACTGCACAGAACGATACCGTTGCCACTCCTGATCTGCACTCTTAAAAATGAGTTTCACCACATAGCACGCTCCTAGCCAACCATCATCCCGAATGAGAACGCTCTCGCCCCTGATTTGTTGAAAAAAAACGGGAGGCGTAGCCTATTTTGTCCCATTATACACGTGCATAATGTACACAAAATAGGCTCCGCCTCCCGTTTGCAACAAATCAGGGGCGAGAACGTTGTCATTCGGGATGATGGTTGGCTAGGAGCGTGCTATGTGGTGAAACTCGTTTTTAAGAACGTGTGGAAAGCTACACTCTTAAAAATGAACTTCACCGCATAGCACGCTCCTAGCCAACCATCATTTCGAATAATATAGTTATCTGCCCTGATTTGTTGAAAACGGGAGGCGTATGCCTTTTTTGTGACAATTATGAACCGCATAAGTGTCACAAAAAGACGCACGCCTACCGTTTTCAACAAATCAGGGCAGATAACGATATCATTCGAAATGATGGTCGGCCAGGAGCCTGCTAAGCGGTGAAGTTCGTTTCTAAGAGTGTATGCAAAAGCCCCCATTACATGCACACCCTACAAAAAAGCCCCCTGCACACCTTAAAACATACTTCACCGCACAACAGGCTCAGGGCTAACCAATGCACATTGCAGTGTCCTGAGGCCAGCTCCCTGGGGTCAGCACAATTCCTTTGTGAAGTCGGCCCACGATGCATGATCCCCACACCGTGACGCCATACCAGACTGGCCAATAGCTCAGTGATAACAAAAACACTACCACCACAAGAAGTATTCAAATATGACAATCATTAAAAACAGCATGAATCGAACCAAGCACCTCTTGATTGTGCGCTAACCACTGCACTACACTGGCACGGCTTACGTACCCCCTATGTACTTGCTAATTGGTAGCGCAATTGCCAAGCCGTGTCGGCGTACCGTAATTATTAACGCACTTGACCAGCAGTCAAGAGGTACTCCCGGTACCTCGCTTTTTCGACGACCGACATATTTCAATATATGTCATGATCTTAGGCACCTAGAGGCTTGTGCTTTGCTTGTGGGGTTCCAGCGTCGTAACAGTTACTTCCCATCGTGGCCACCAATCTCTTTGTTTTTAGAGCGCAAGCCGATCACAAAACTAAGCACAGCAAAAAATCTGCGCAGCAGCGCCACTAAATCCAGCGGCCAGCCTGCAGTAACGCATAGATCACTTCCACAAAGACGGGAGAGAAGGTAGCGATCCCCGGTGGTTCGCCATTAGAGCAAGGAGTGACATAAAGAAGCAGCGAAGATATCGATGGCCCCCAGTCAGTCAACTAGCCCCGGGGCTGCTATTTTGGGAGCTGCCTGCGTATAGCCCCGATAGCTGTACCGCGAGCGTTTCCACTGTGTCGTTGCTGCGCGCGTCGCGAGCTATATTTGTACCGCTACGCGCGCTATACTTAGCCCGCCGGTTGCGGCTTTTGTGACACATATATATATGTCTGTCTCTATACGTATATACGTATGTACTCCTGAATGCGACGGCGTTGGAAATGTGATGCTGGAATCATGCAAATGGGGCCCTCTCATTTAACGAATGCGCACGTGGAGCAGGCGGAAAAAGGAGGTAAAAAATTATGCACTGATCACTCTACTTTGTTGAAGAGAAGAACTGTTGCGATTTGATGCACTGCACTCATAAGCCACCGGGCAAGCGTCATCCCGAATGAGATCGTTCCCTCCCCGTCTTTGTTGAAAACGGGAGACGTACGCCTCGTTGTGACACGTGTGCGGTTGTGTTAACTGTCACAGAGGGGCGTACACTCTCAGAAAAAAAGGGTGGAGCACTTATACCTTTCAGGAGGTAATTTTTGTCGCATATGTTGTGCCTAAAAGGTTGCAAAGTTCTACCTGCTACCTCACTCTCTGCAACGAATGATACGGTTACCACTTCTGATTCGGAAAGCGAGGGGGGGGGGGGGCGAACGCCTTTTTGTAGCAATTTGGATATATGACAATTTCTTTTACCACCCTTTTACGCCCTTGATCAGACGCTATGGTGATCTAGGTGCAACTATAGAAGTTGCAACCTTTTCACACCCTTTTTTCTTAGAGTGTACGCCCCAAGTTTTACAGCAAGGGATGTAACAGAAGCGCAGGAAATCGGCACCGCGAATACCGAAACTGAACTAGCTTTGACGTCACTGTGCTGGGGCAGCCGCGGGTGAGGTCACGTGCCTCCGACTACTAATGGGAATGGCCGTAGCGTTCGCACCTGTGACGTCAGAGCTTGGCACGCGCGCCGTATTCAAGGATCTGTTATGCATCTCGCCAAGGAGGACACGTAAAAAAATAATTCTTTTTGCCTCGATACCCTATACTGTTAAAACATGGTGGTGATGGTAGTAGTAGTGCTTGTGAAAGAGCTCGCCGTTGTCGGCCTCACAGAGGTGGGCAACGTCACGACTATGCGTCCTGGACCGACTTCTAAGGGAAATGTGCCGGCATATATCGGACAGCGTCTGAGGAAAATCCGGGAAAAACCCCAGTCGGCACAGCCGGCACGGGGATTCGAACCCGTGTACCTCCCAGTCTCGACGTGACATGGCCAGCACGCTAACCACTCAGCCTTGACGTGAGTCACTTGAGCAGTGACTTCACAGCATAGCACGCTGAACTCCGACCACCGTGCACGGAAAGATGCGGTTATCACTCCTGCTTTGTGGAAAACGCGGGACGTACGCCTTTTTGTGACAACTAAGATAACTGCGTAAGTGTCACAAGGTGGTGGTGGTGGTGATGGCGAGAGGGTAAGTGTCACAAAAAAGCGTACTTCTCCAGCTTACAACAAATCAATGGAGAGAACGGCAAGCTGTTTGCAGCATTACCGCCACCACCTCTGAGTGTGCTGCGGTAATGCGGATATGATGTAGTATATAATAAACCACATCTATCAAAGTGAAAGAACCCCCTTTAATGCTCACAGAATATCCATCTATATCTTCAGATTACTTCAGATTATGTGGTTGGCCCTGAGCGTGTTATGTGGTGAAGTTTCGTTTTCGGAGTACAGGATAACATGCACACGCTTTGTGGAAGCAATTACCGGGGGCAGACGTGCACCATGTGCGGGTTCGTCCTTCGAGAGGAATCCCGGAACAGATGGTCTGCTACTGGTACAAAGTGACAGGCTTCAGAATACGTTAAGGAATCCATGGGTGGCAGTCTCAACCATTATCAAAGTGCTTCGTGTGTAGTGTCTGACTTTCTCGGGTTAAACCCGATTCTCCCTGAATTTCAATGACGTATCACGTAGACTATTTCCTCGCAATCTGTACGCATGAGTGATATAAATATTATTTGAGTGCAACAATAAACTATGCGAAGCACATTTGATGTTACAAATGGTTCTTTTGTGACTATAAATGTAGCACAATCAAAAAACCAACATTCAAGTTTCCTAAGTTTAATACATACAAGCTTTCGCGTGGGGGACCACGCTTCATGGTAAGTAAGCTGTTGGTTTTTTTTACTGTGCTACATTTCATTTCGGACTTGACTACCCTTGTTCACTGACATTCTGCTAGTGACTATAAATGGCGAGGAAAGCATATATCCCATTCATATGCACTTTTAACCAGGGTGTCGAACCGCAAAAAATACGGGTTCGGTTCGGGTTCGGATTCGCGTTGCTTTGATCTCGTTCCGGTTCAGTTCCGGTTCCGCCACGCCAAAAATCGAGCCGGTTCGCAAACCGGTTCGCAGCCCCGAACCGGTTCGCGAACTGGTTGAACGCTTCCTTCTTATATGTTCCATAAAACTGCTTTTATGACGAAATGCGTGACTAATAGCTTACTTCTGTTGTCTGCATTGACGTTTTAGCGGTCAGGTACTCCCTTTAGCGAGAGAAAGGAGAAATGGATGAACGCTTATTGCAAATAGAGTCCACGCTGATGAAGCGGTGTAGTCCTGCTACTTTCTGTTCCCAAAATCTCTTTTTTCACACGCACAGTGCCAGCAAGTTACACTTAAAGGAGGCCTAATAAGATGGACAGCGTTACATAGACGACGGTACTTGCCGGCACACTGCATTCGCACAGCGTGAATCGATCTGAAACCGTACTGTAGTATGTGGAAAATAAGCCTGCCAGCCTTACTCTGTCCGAGTTCAGAGCAGTGTACTAGTTAATCCACAACACAAGGGCAATGTGTCACGACACAATTGCACTACCAATAAGCAGAACTGCATTTACTTTTCAAACCACGACCAATCGAACAGGCACCGTTCTGCGTACGCTCCTTCTCCAGTTCTCATGTATCTGACATGTTTAATTTCTACTGCTCACGTGTAAAGGGAAATGTTGGGCGCTTACTTAGTCACATATTCGTCCTATAGAGCTACATAACTGGCCTACTCCATTCCTGTTTCATTCGTCCGCGTGGCGCCTCGTCTCTGAAGAGTAGACGCCGCAGCGCGTGCGTGGGGCGCTCGCCGCGGCGCTAACAAGGACAACTGTGCTTCAACGTGTTAAAGGGGCACAAAACAGGTCGACGAACATTCTCCAATTATTATGCCCAATGAAGGAACGTAGCTGACGATATCCAAACATGAAATTCTTTTGCTTCTAGCAAGCGTCTTTAACACGAAACAATGCCATTCAATGAGCATAATCCGCGCGAGCCTCTCCTTACCCTTGGAACCGGGTCACGTCACTCTATTCCAGCGTATAGCAACACCGAATTCTAGGCGCTGGAGGTGGGGGAGATTTCGCTCTCCTAGCCGATGACGGACCCCACTGAGACAAACTACGGCTCGCGAGGGAACCGGTTACGGGAACATCGCGGTGACCTCGCGGAGCAATACAGCACAGAAAACATAGTGCGCACGTGCAATAGAATATTGAGGGTTTTTGGTACAATTTGAACTGGCTACCTCGCATTGGACAAGTGGGAATAAGTTTAGAGTTGGCCTCACTTCTCGATATTACAACAAAATTAATATGTAAGCGTCCCGCATTCTAAGTGGCTGATGATGCGCGACGTCAAAATGACGTGTCGCTATTGTCGTCAGGACATCGCAGGGCGGGGCATGAGGGCGAAAGAGTGCAGTGAATATTCAGTCGGTTTGAAGCCATTATTTACATTTTTGCGACAACATGTTTTTGAAAACGTTCACCGTCGGCAACGCATCACAATGTATTTACAAAAAGTGAGCCTCGTATACCTGTTTATTTCCCCTCTAAAAAGACGCTGAAAGTATACTTACTATACGTCCTCGTTTGACTACTATAGGTGAAAATTTCCGAAATCCATGATACCGAGGCGTGATGATGATACCAATGTGCCTTCGTTCGGGGATTGAGAGGAACTCTTATGCTGACTTCTTTTATGTCCGAACCGTTTTGTTGCGAACCGGTTACAGCTATTATTTTTTACGGTTCTGGTCCGGTTGTGGTTCAGCAGTGTCATAAAAATTTCGGTTCGGGTTCGGTTCTGGCAAAAATAACGGTTCGGGTACGGTTTTCGGTTCGACACCCTGCTTTTAACTGCGGGCCGTTGCTGGACAGAAACAAAAAAAAAATATTGATACCACCCGAATGTGTCAATGGCACTCGATTTCATCCCGAATTAGATATTTAAAAATAGCACCCGATCCGCTCTTTGAATCCAGGAAAGGCATTTAAACCGAAGAGTCCGACTCTATTCATGTAGATATCCTGAATGACAACTTCACAACTTCGCCAGCTCTTGCTGTGGGGTACATTCTGATGTAGGACATAGGCGGTCCAACATATGGTACGTGGGATGCGTTTAATTGAGAGACAGGGGCGCGGTGAATGACCAGAATCGATTTTATTCCTCGTCGTATGTGTATCGGAGCACATTATGCACGCGATTCGGGTCGCGCTCTGATGAATCGCACGCTCTTGAACCACGCACTCTTAAAACATAGCTTCGCCACATAGCATGCTGAAGGCCAACCACTGTACAGAGTGATACCTCTATCGCTCTTGATTTGTGGGAAGGCAGGGCGTACGCCTTTTTGTGACAATTAACATTTCTGCATAAGTTCACAAAAAGGCGTACACCTCCCGTTTTCAACACATCAGGGGAGAGAACGATGACATTCGGGATGATGGTTGGCTAGGAGCGTGCTATGTGGTGAAGTTCATTTTTAAGAGTGATGGAGGCCATCACAGCGCGAAATGATACCGTTGTCAAGTCTGATTTGTGCAAAGCGCGGAGCGTACGCCTTTTTGTGCAATTTACGTTTTCCTCAGACGCTGTAAGACATGTGTCGGCACGGTTCCCTTAGAAGTCGGCCCAGGATGCACATTCCCCCAGAGCGTTAGTCGTGACGTTGTCAACCTCTGTGAGGCCGACAACGACGAGTTCTTTCAGCACTACCACCACCACCACCTTGCGCAATTTACACAGCTTTCAGTGTCCTAAAAAG
Source organism: Ornithodoros turicata (assembly GCF_037126465.1). Classification (NCBI taxonomy): domain Eukaryota; kingdom Metazoa; phylum Arthropoda; class Arachnida; order Ixodida; family Argasidae; genus Ornithodoros; species Ornithodoros turicata. The sequence continues at coordinate 83,206,434 of NC_088203.1, forward strand.
GCGTACGCCTCCCGATTTCAACAAATCAGAGGAGAGAAGATATCATTCGGGACGATGGTTGGCTCAAAACTTGTTACGCGGTGAAGTTCTTGCTTGGAGAGTACGGAACCCCCCGCGGTCTTGGCGTTAGGTCCAGTCAAATTTCGCAGCCATGGTGTCATTTTCTTCCTAGTTGACAACTGACCTATTGCAAAGCACACGCGAAATACTGGCGCAGATTGACTGCTATGCGATGGAATACATGACCAGAGCAGACTCCGGATGTTGAGAGTATGCTGGAATTTCCTCTCTGGGAAAAGGCGAAAACGTCATTCCCTACACCACCAATCAGAGCACGGCATTGAGAAAGGGGATACCGCGGCGGTGCGCGCGTCTGGACGGCGCCTTTCTCCTCTGAGCGAGGCCCTCTCACTCCTCCTTTTAGAGAGTGATGTCACGCTGATCTCGTTGTCGCCGGAGCTTCCGCTGCTGCTGAAGCAGCGCTGATCTTTAAAATTCGTTTATGTAATATTTAACCACTTTCCGGACGACAAAATTAGCCAGGTAGATTGTCGGCTGATGCTGAACATAGTGGTATCCGTTTCACAGATGGGTTTCTGGACGCGACCATCCCTGTAACGAGCGATCTGCTAATCACGCGTGGCTGGGAGATTGGTCTGTCCTGGGACGACTTCATGTGGAACGCTAGCCAGTGTGATAGGCGGTTATACTCTATAGACACACGCGATGTCTGAATATATAGCCTTGCTTGGAAAACTTTTCTTCATGAGGACTTTCATTCATTCATTTGCTGGAACGCCTAGCCTGAGGTGGCATGCGCACCTTTTGCGTGCAGACATACTTAGTTCAAGAGCTCACGATACATCCGCACACAGTATTCATGTCTCTAGTAGCAGCATAGAACAGTTCATCAAAGAAGCATACCTTCGTTTCGAACACAACATGAATGCTCCGCTAGCAACTGCAGCTCTTGCGAAACGACTTCGTAAGAAAACGCGAACAATTCCGTGGAAGCTTGCGTATATCCTAACGCTTACCAAAGAAGCAACACATTCAAACAATGTACACAAACTGAGACTCGCCAAATCCGTCCAGAACAGGAATGCATCACCGGAGAGAATGCAACTTTGTTTGCGAGCGTTGCTATATTTGAAAATGACTCATCGAGGACTATACACGAATGCATTGTGTATGAACCGGCGGCCCTTCTGCGGGTCAGTTGCAGCGGCCGCCGAGGCTATTTTTACCGCTACGCTGGCTATACTTAGCCTCCCCTGTTACATCAGCATTCTGCTCAGCTCGGGCCCACGTGGAGGACAAAACGCGCGGTTTCCGATTGTATAGGTTCGCGCGCACAAGGTGTGCCATAACCGGAGTCTACAAATAGACACTGGAATCAGCGATGCTCTAAAGGTCCCTACGAGAGCAATATAGCTCCGTACACAGCAGAAATACACGCCTTTCAGTAACGCTCTGTACCGTGTCCCTGATTGATCGTGAGACCTGCTTCAAAGCGAAGCTCAACATCGTCAGGGGTCGTCAAATACAGCAACATACATGGACGATCTATCGTCTGAGGACACTTGTTGACAGTTTCTCGACAGGTGTCCCCGCGTTGGACAGCGACGTCGCAACGATGATCCACAAGAAATCGACTTTCCGCAAGACTTTCCGGTAGCTAAGACTGGCCGGTGCGGGTGAGGTTACATCCGCGGATCCGCACTATACATCCTGGGTCGCGGATAGAAATACATATAACGTCTTAAAATACGCGCGGGTAAAGTGCGGTTAAAACTGCCCAGCTCTGCGGTGCGTTTATGTTACATATCGGGTAGGCACGCGGATGCGGGTATAGAGTTTATTCACTGGCGTCATCCCTCCAGAGGACACTAGCTTCGAAAAAGCGAAATCGCCGCCATGATGTAGGGCCACACTCTAAGAAAAAAAGGGTGTGAAAAGGTGATAACTTCTATAGTTACCACCTATAGGTCAACATAGCTTCTGATGAAGGGTGTAAAAGGGTGCTAAAAGCAATTATCACATACCCAAATTGCTGCAAAAGGGCGTACGCCCCCCTCGCTCACCCAATCAGAAGCACACTATCATTCGTAGGTATAACAGGTAGAACTTCGCAACCTTTTAGGCACAACAAGTGCGACAACTATTACCTCTTAAGTGTAACTGCCCCACCCTTTTTTCGAAGAGTGGCATCGAAGCTTGGTTCCGATTTTCTTTCGCTGCCATACGCTTTTTAGGGGTTTGTCAACGTTGAAAGCATGGAAATTACTTCAAGATGGTACAAATAATATTCACACGAAACTCGACCCTCCTCCCCCCCCCCCACACACATTCCCATTTTTTTTTTCTTTATCACACCACATCACATCACAATATTCACACGGTACAATAATTTTGAAAAACTAAAATGTACGGTGAATGCCATGTGCGTGAAGGCCTGGACAGTCCGGACGGACCTACATTATGGCGGCAAATCTGCTAGCAACCGTGGCGCTCTACCGAGGATACGTCATGCGGTATACCCTACACTCTTAAAAATGAACTTCACCGCATAGCACGCTCCTAGCCAACCATAATCTCGAATGATATCGTTATCTGCCTTGATTTGTTGAAAACGGGAGGCGTATGCCTTTTTTGTGACACTTATGCTGTTGTCACAGAAAAGGCGTACGCCTCCCGTTTTCAACCAATCAGGGCAGATAACGATATCATTCGAGATGGTGGTTGGCTAGGAGCGTGCTATGCGGTGAAGTTCATTTTTAAGAGTGTATGCTGTCAGTGTTATCCGCGCTCGTCTCTACTTATGACCAAGGTTCCGCGTTTTCGGCATTTATTCCAGGGGAGATTCGGCGGGTGTTTTTCTACTTTTATGTGTTTTGTCAAATTCGAACATTTTCGGCATTTTAAAACGTTCGCGTCAAATAGATGCCGAAAAATAGGCAGCTATGACTCATGGAAGCAGGGCGGCTCCAACCCCATAGACCCAGGAATAAAAGTGTTACAAGGGAAGGTCATTCCCTGTGCTAAAGGCTGGCGCCTCCACTGCGCTCTAAAAGAATAGGGCGTGAAAAGGTAGTAACTTCTATAGTAACCACCTAGGTCAACATAGCGTCTGATAAAAGGTGTAAAAGGGGTGTAAAAGCAATTATCATATATTCAAATTGCTACGAAAAGGCGCGCCCCCCTCGCTAACCGGATCAGAAGCGGTAACCGTACACTGTTAAAACAGAACTTCACCACATAGCACGTTCCTAGCCAACCATCATACCGAATGATATCATTCTGTGTCATGATTTGTTCAAAACAGGGGGGAGGCGCCTATCTGGGACAAGATAATCTGTCCCAGATAGGCGCCTCCTCCCATTTTCAACAAATCAATGCACAGAATGATATCATTCGGTGTGATGGTTGGCTAGGAGCGTGCAATGTGGTGAAGTTCTGTTTTAACAGTGTATCATTCGTGGCAGAGGGTGAGGTAGCAGGTAGAACTTTGCAACCTTTTAGGCACCACATATGCGACAACTATTACCTCCTATAAGGTGCAACTACTCCACCCTTTTTTCTAAGAGTGTGGGCGGTTTTCCCCGCGTTCCACCATACACTCTAAAAATAGAACTTCACCGCATAGCACGCTGTGCGCCAACCATTGCCGCGAATGATAGGGTTATCGCTTTCGATTTGAGGAGAGAGAGGTAGGCGTACGCCTTTTTGTGACAATTACCATATATCCGAATTGTCACAAAAAGGCGTACGCCCCTCTCTCTCCTCGAATCAGAGGCGATAACCCTATCATTCGTGGCAATGGTTGGCTCACAGCGTGCTATGCAGTGAAGCTCTGTTTTTAGAGTGCAGGTAACAAGGTGAAGGGAAAACAAAAATCTGATGCCCCGGAGGAAAAAATGCAATTTGGGCACCGGCGTTTTCGGCATGTAGCACCACATGCATCAGTATAATTCGGAGTTTTTCGGAATGTGCCGCACTTCAAAGAAAATATTCGGCGGGTGGTCTTAGTGATTTTTAGGCAAACGCCGGAAACGCAGAACCCTCCTTATGACTAGGCAATCTAATTCCGGAAACTAACGAAACTGATATTGAATATGGTGCTGGATAGCAATACTGTAATGGCTGCACTTTTCAAGGAAGGGTTTTCCTCTCACTCGAGTGTCCGAGTCGTGACATATACCCATAGATGGATGGTGGATCTGGCTCTCCAAGTCCAGCTGTGATTCGTACTGAACCAGATCTGGGAACCTGTAGACGGATTCGGTTGACCCTTGCCCGGACCTGGCTTACCGGTTTCGGGTTTACAGTTGCCCGCCGCATAGCATAGTTTCGGAATCCCTGGACAGGTGCATGATACATAGCGTGTCGACGAAGCCCCCAAAGTGGCGTCAGCAGCGCCTCCTCATTGGCTTTCTTGGGTAACGTGACCCTTACGGGGCTTCCAGAAAGTTAAAGCTGGTCCCCTGTTCACACGTCACCTGCGCACCACGCCTTTCTCTTGTCTCCGTTCTCCGCTTCATTCCTCCGTGGTAGCCATCAATACATGCAGGTCATTTTAAGACAAACCATGTGGACAAGACATTGCATTACCAAGCGAGCCTTGCGGTGATAGGCTCCAGAAAGTGGAAGGTTATGGGTAAGGTAGTGCTTACAAAAAAAGTTTGCTACTGTCTATAGACATTCTATAAATAAGACACCTACGAACCTCTGGTCTGTCTATAGAGATCCTATATACGATGTTAACACATTTGAATAGACAACGAACTGATAATTGGCACACCACATTCTATAGAACGTCTATTTATTTCACCAATGGACAGTCTATACACGCGTATTTTAGCCTCTTTATACATAGTAGGCACGCAGCCCGTATTAAAAATCGCAAGAATTTCTGAGAAAAAAATACTTAGCTACTGTCTATACAATTTCTATAGAACATGATGGAGGTCCTATAACTACTTGCAAAAGAATTACTACTTAAACCACAGGTTTTGAGTACAAATCAGAATTTTTCCTTCTGACATACATTTGTATCTTTTTTTGTCAACCTCTGCCACCACACAGTTCATTTTCTCCCGCCCCTTTTCTTTGTTGGTTTCCCGGACTTCCACTGACGGACAATGGGTTTGAAATCGAAAAACAAACAAACAAACAAAAAATAAAAGGATACCAGGGCTCCGAAGTTGAAAAAGCACAGAAGTGACGCTTTCTCCCTAAGTAAGAACAGAAAGTGTTTGTTTTGAGAGCTTCCGCGAATCCGACAGACTTGCTCGCCTTTAAGTAAAATCCAACGGTGGCGTGTCTAAGATTAAATCAATTACACACACAAATAACGGTGAAGTGAGGAGTAGCTTGGAGTATTAATTCACCATCACTATAATATCTGTGTTTCTTACTTATTTTGGTTTGAGACACTCACTAGGTCCATAGAAAATCAAGCATACGCAGTGCCACACAAACGCGGGTTTCCCTCTCTTACTCGCAATAAACGGTCCATGTATAGACATTGTGTATTTCTATGTACTTCCTACAGACACATGTATATACACAACTTATCGAGAAGTTGTGTATATACATGTGTCTGTAGAAAGTGTATAGAATGTTTATACAACTCGTGTATAGAAAGTAGAAAGCAGCACTGGTTAGAAAAATCATAGCTTGTCAATAGGACTTCTATACAGCTTCTTTAGATTTAGTGGAGAGAAAGTAGCAGTACTAGATACAGTCTATAAAATGAAGTTAGGAATTCTATAGACAGAAGCCAACTTTTGTAAGGGATATGCGTCATGGGCGCTCCCAGGATTTTTTCCTTTTTTCAGGGAAGGGCAAGGAGTGTCTAAGAGGGAGGGGGATATGTTTATTAGAAAAGAAAAAGGAGGAAAAATAAATGTTAGCCAGGCGAAGAACCAGCAAAGGCGGGGAGGGGGGCAAGTGTGCAACCAAGAGACACTAGACAACAGAATGACAACAATCGAAACCTCTGATATTCAGATGATCCGGTGGGTAAGATACGGACTATTATGACGAATGAGTTGAAATCATGGACGATGTATATGTGCGAGTAGAGAGTGCACAATACCCTACGACATTTTTCCCTCTGCATAGGATAGATGATAGAGTTGGGAAAAACCACGTGCCTCTAACGAGGTCTCTACTTCGCAGTAACACAATTCCTGAATTTCGGAAGCAGAGATATAGGTCACCGAACAGAAACGGCGTTAACGAGATGTCCGTATAGCCTTTCGAGATTCGAGATCGACTGCCCCACTGAAACGAACACAATTCACGCCATTTAGCAGATGAGGAAAAATGGGCGCAGCAGGTTTCTGAAACAGCAGCCGGTGCATTCCAAGGATGACATAAACCGAACGCCACCTGCCTCTTTTTATCGGGGCATTGCAACCTGCACGCTCTTGGTGGCAGCTGCACAACGCATGATCCGGGCTCCCCCAACGGACGAACTTCACAACTCAAGGCCGTTCGTACCTGTCGTCAGTAGCACTTAGGATTGATTCCATCAGCGATGTTCCAGATTGGCCTACTTATTGCTTGTCTCGACCTGGCAATCGCGGCACACAATGAATAGCGCGTATCTATCAGCGGCACACGTATAGCACAAACTGTAACAATTTAGATTGAGATGAAATACTGTAATCATACCATCGGTCCTACACTCCACACAGGAATGACGACATATATACTATTAGTCTGAGTTTTGTAATAATTTGAACTCCTGAACCCTCAACTGTTCAGCGGCTGCCAAATGTGGAAGGTTCGATGTGTCAAAAAAAGAAGAAGAAAAAAAAAACACACTTTAATACGTGTCTTTCTCCATTGTTTCTCCCTTGTCTTTCTCGAATGTACCGGTCTTATCTTCACACCGTGTTCCCCGGCACATTCCCCCAGGGCGAAAGTCGTGACGTTGCCCACCTACGTGAGCCCTATCACTATCACTATCACCACCACCTCAAACCATAAGCACGTTCCTTTTTTGACGCTTCAGTTTCAGTATATAGCGCTTTTCAAATGCGATGTCATATCGACTGTGCGGGCTTATGCTTGTCGTGTTTCGAGGTTAAATAACCAAAACACTCATTTGAGAGGTTTGCTATCGCGTCCCATTGCCAGCCTTTCGGACTGTACAGTGGAAACCTTACCGAGTACAACCTCCAACCACGGAAGGATGGAGAACATGCTGGAGGCCCCTTGTGGTCAACAGTTCTCGTGAGGTACCGCGTTTCACATTAAAACACGATATCACACTCATCCTTCGTCTGTTAAGGCAGTTAAGTGCGTCTTCGTCTTTCACTGTTGACCAGTAATCAGGCGTTCAGCCGGAACCGACAAAGTTGAAGCTAAATAGATCTGTAATGTTTTTAGCTCGCAGTCTTACACTCTTAACAACGAACTTCACCACATAGCACGCCGAAGGCTAACCATTGTAGAGAGTGATACCTCTATCACTTTTGATTTGTGGAAAGCGCGGGCCGTACGCCTTTTTGTGACAAATAACATTCCTGCGTATGTGCCACAGAAAGGCGTACGCCTCCCGTTTTCAGCAAATCAGGGGAGAGAGCGATTGCATTCGGGATAATAGTTGGCTAGGAGCGTGCTATGTGGTGAAGTTCATTTGTAAGAGTGTGGGACAGGACTATCACCGCACCACACGTTCCTAGCCATCGCTCTAAAAACGGAGCTACATCACATAACACGCTCCTGGCCAACCATCATCCCGAATGCCAACGTTCTCTCCTCTGATTTGATGAAAACGGTGGGCGTACGCCATTTTTGTGGCAATCATGAACTGCGTAATGTCACAGAAATGGCGAATGCTCCGCGTTTTTGGCTATAGGAGCGTGCTATGTGGTGAAGTTCATTTTAAAGGCTGTATCATTCGCGGCAATCGCTGGGGCACAGCGTGCTATGCGGTGAAGTTCCGTTCTTAGAGTGTGTAACTGTGAGTCCTAAAGTAACAGTTAAAAAAAAAAGCTTGCTCACGAGAGAAGCTCTACTCACTGCGCGACCTGTCACGACTGCCGAACATTTCAAGACCAATCCCTTACTCTTCAGGAATATCTCAGGCACGGCACCCCACCTGCGCGCACTCACGCACTCCAAGCAAGCACGTCACGTACACGCACGTGCTCTGATTTACTGCGTGACGTCATTCGGCGAATGTACACAAAAACCCTATAGCGTTCTTAGCGCGAAGTGCACGTGCAAACGCAATGACGCGCCAGAATATACGAGCGTGACGTCACAGGTGACATCAGGAGAAGAGATGTCTACGTGAAGCCACGTGGCCGGGGCTCCGAGTCTCATCAGCAGACACGATCGGCGTGCGTTGCCGCCAAGACGATGATCCGAGACTTTGTGCCGGTTCCCTGTGACCCCCCATGGACACGTAAGTCAGTGGAATTTTCAACCGGTGACGCCATGTCCGTTACTTTTAGTCGCTTTTAAGCGCGTCAGAAATTAGGGCAACGTGCGACTCGCGCAGGTCGCATCTGTCAAGTCTATTTCGTTGATGAACAGTATAGGTCGTCCCTCGTCACTGACTGTCGTATAGAATATCGAACGTTCTTTATATCTAGAGCTGTGTACCGAATCATTTACTGTTCGGACCGGACACAGATCCAAAACGTTTCTCAATCTGACAGGTGTCGCAATGGGCATCCACAACGAGCTGTCATCAAGGGCGTCCCCCATCGGGGATACTGTCCCTCTTCTTCCGTACTCCGGCGGTATCAACGTCAGAAGAGGCGCAATTTAAGTACTGCAAAACCCTCTAATTTCACCTAATCCGAAATTTTCGCGAATCGAGTTCAGGGATATATTCACGACCGCTAAATTTCGCGAGCTCCTCAAACTCTTCGAGCTCCTCCTTCTCTGCTTTTGAAATTTTCGCGTGCCCCTAAAGTTCGCGAATTTTCTCGATTCGCGAAATAAACGGGTTTTACAGTATTAGGGGATCCGCAGAGAGATGTCAAAAATGAAGTCGCCTCCTCAATGGTGCGTGCACAATGGATATAAAACAATGAAGCTTTCTATGTTCATCGCGGCACAAGCTTTCATACAGCGGTCTATGTCCGTGAAGGTGCATAATGAGAGTTCCTTTAACGCAGCTTTGCAACTTGCAGGTGCACGTGCTGCATCTCGTGCGAAATGGACTGTCAAAAGGTGTGGCTACTTTCTGAATTGCGTTATGTTTGCGTGGCAGGACAATTTTTCTTCGAATGGGCCCTGTCACAAATCCATCGCGAGAGGGTGTGGGTTGACATTGAACAGTGCGGATTTGTGTGTGTTGGAGTAAAATATATTGATAAAAGAATAGTAATGAGTGCAATAACAGCACAATACTGGCACTCTAAACCGAACTTTGCGGGACTGCGCGTCAACCCGTCTGTTCATGGCCCGTTGGGTCTTCGGGAATAACGGGAAGTAAAGATAAAGAACACCCCGGGGTGTCGGCAATATACGGGACGCAACACAGGGCATTAAACCAACCAGTTTCCCGCTAAGGCCTATACGGAGCCGGACCTGCGAACCGGAGTTCTATTCAAGTCACCTGCCTGACTGGAACCAGAACCCTCTCTATGACTCATCAACCGGAATGCCGAGAAAAAATATGGCTTTACGAAGCCGTAGTTCTGCACCTACCACATCTAACGACACAAAAGCCGTTCCACGACCAGCCAGCAGAACTTGTCTCCCAACGTTCATGCAGGACCACAAGGTCCCCCCCCCCCTCGTCATAACTACCCCACCCCAGTAAAAGAAGATAAAAAAGAAAGAAAGAAAGAAAGAAAGAAAAGGTGGCGTGATGTTAGCAGGCACCACCAGGCAGATGGCACGCGCCAACCCGTGGTTGCCAATTGCGGTCCCTTCAATAGAGCCCCCATTCGGCAAAACCTGAAAGGGCGAGCTGTACCCCTCACCAAATATTCGCCGGGTGTTCAGCCCATGGGGCGCGTGCGATGCCCCGATATCGTTTTCGTGCACGGACGCCTGGTAGTCTGGTCACGAGACTTAAAAGAGACACCTGGCGGTCAAAATGTGCTCGGTATATATATTCGTCGCTTGTCGGGTGGAGAGTAGCTAGCGGTGGAGACGGTGCATAAATTCCCGAAAAAATCGGGAGGCGCCAGAAAAATAAGTATTGTTTCTTGTGGATTGGAAGAACTGTTTATTAGGCCAAATGTAAGTAAATGAAAAAAAAAAAAAGTGCGTCGACAGCGATATCTGGAAGCGCCATCGATGTAATGCGTAGCATACGCGGCAGAGGCATTTCTGGCTATCAGTATAGCTTGACTCGCTTACCTGCATACGCAGTTCAATTCACAGCACATCGTTATATAGGATCGTTATATACGTTCTTTTTTCATTTGGCAACAGAACAACGTTGTTAATGGTACATTTAAAAGGTATGCGAGTTAGAGATGGATGCGTTCATAAGTAGTAGCATACGAGTTTTGCTCGGTCTTTCATTTCAAAGTCCTTGTCTTGTTTGCGTCAAAGTCTTGTCATGCTTTTATTCCTCAAACCAACATATTTTAAACCGTGGATGAGTAGCAATAGCTAGAATCAACCTTTTTTCACATGGCAGTGACTGGAACATATTATGTGCGCCGTACTGCACATACGGGAACCGATTATTTAAGCGGGCACTAAAATGCAAAAACAAGTTCACTTCAAATTACGTTCCACGCTACGTTAATTTCGTACATGTTATCATAATTGAAAACTTTGATTCCGTTACGGAGCTATAATCGAAATTATACCTGGCTCTTTCTTGCTTCGGCGCTAAGCAGTGAACGTTGTTTCAGCTCGAGCATCGGTGTTTTTAGTCCATGCTGCGCGTGCACGCGCGTGCCACGCCATGGAGCAGTCCCGGCGGGAAACATAGTGCGCGTTGCGAAGCGAACTGGCGTCGCTCTCCGAAGGACGTGAAGATAAATGTTGTCAGTGGAACATTCGCGAGAACTGTTGTGAGCTACAATTCAGTGAATCGGTGTTCAAAAATGCAGTAGTGCGCATCATGCCGCGCATGCACGGAACACTACGATCGGACCCGTTCCAAATCTACACCGCCACCATAGGTATGCGCGCGCTTCTCCTGCTGTCTCATTGGATGCCGCCAATCTTCGCCTCCTGGGGATACCATTCGTTGACGCCAAAGACTGCTCTGTTTTCATTGCATTTTTCTTCTAAACGGTCGCGCTGTGTGAACTAATTTTGCTTGTATTACACGAATTGAAACACGGACTTTCATTTGAGAGCAAATCGTTTTTTGCATTTTAGTGCCCCTTCAAATCCGGACCGGGCTGTTTTGTTGTTGTTCTCGTAAATAGATAACACGTAACGATGTAGTAACGAGACAGAACACGTGGAAACGCTGTGCGAGTGCAAAACCAGAATCTGGAATCTCATCGCATTCGTTCTGTGACAGCCCCTCGGTGAATATCTACCTGCGGTGTCCGTTCCATTCCACGATTAAAGAGACGGTTCACCGCTGCACATGGATCGATTTTCATACTGCAAGCATCTTTCGAAAGGTCGATCGTAGGCACATGAATGGTATCCTCGTCCCAGAAGCTCTTGACGGTCCTTTCAAGACGACCGCGCCCAGGCAGAGAGTCCTCCTGCAATAGACGTCTCCCTGTTTGTAAACAAATGACGTCATAGCGTTCGACAGCGCCACCAATTTGGTAGAGTTGAACTACGCTCGAAGCTAGAGGCGAACAAGGTCGCGCACGAAAGCCACGGTCTTGAGGGGATTACGATGGGCCCTGAAAAGGACGCAACCCTCTGTCCTGCTTTTCTTCCAATAGGAGTGCCCATTCGTGGAACCCAGCCCTCCCCTTCCGATTTGTTCCGGTTTCAGTCTGTCCACCAACGTCATGATGACCTTTTTCTCAGGTAGAGGTCTATAGACGATTTCAGAAATTGCATGGATGGCCCACCAGAGAGCGCCGTGTTGCGAAAGCCCCGCTGCACCTTGGGATTTAGTGTTCATGAGTCAGAGAGAGAGAAGAAGAGCGCAAACGGTTTCGGTTTTCTTTCTCCTTCACCTCCCGCACCTTCAAGCAACAGGCAGACGAGCACGAATGCAAACCATTTCCCACAACGCATTGCGCGATGCGCGTGACTTGCGCGACGGAGGGCCCCCGTGCGGAGCACAAGGGCAATATCTGAAATCGCCTATTGACGGTCTAGTTCGGTACGTACAATGCCTCCGCGACGCTTCGCGCAGACATGGCCCTGAGAAGTGGCGCTCCCGCAGTTGGGTCTATGCCATTGCCTCCTGCTCACACGTTACGCCGCCACAAGCTTCTGGCGAACAGCATTTACTCGGGGCACCGTGCGCTAGAGCTTTCTGTCGACGGCAGCGGCCCCTCGAGGGGAAATGTGGCGTAATGCCCTGGTACCAGCCAGCAGCGTCTAGCAGTGCTGTGCTAGTTTTGCCGTTCGAAAAGAGCGATTAATTTGAAGCTGCCTACATAGAAAGTCGAAGGAGAAGATAAAATGGAAACTAATTCTACGTGGTAATCTACCACGACAACCAAGTTAGTGTGAAAGAGAGGCAACTCGCCGTAAAGTTTTCGTCCTTCTCGCTCTATCGTCCCGCCGGTCACGTATCTGAGAGAGCGCTTTCACGGCTCCATCCAACTTCCTGCTCAATCCGTTGTTTCTAACCTATTTCGTGCACTTAGTATATTTGTCAGTGACCAGTTGAGCATCACCAGGCTCTGAGCATCACGATGCGGACTTATAGCACAGCAGCTTGCGTGAAACAATTGCGAGATACAATGACCAATGAATATAGTGGAGCTTGGCTTAAAATAAAGTCTGCTATGTGTCAGACAGTATTTATTACACGTGGGACGGATCCAAAATTTTTCGAATTGGAATCCAAGAATCTTACGAATCTCGAATCTTTCGAATCCTTTCTTTAAAAAGAGTTTAAAAAGCCAAGAAAAAAAAACACACACTTCTTAGTGAAAAGTGTTTTGAAGTAGAATATGATACATTTGTTTAACGAAAAACAAATTAAATAATGTATCAGTTTCAGGAGAAAATATATACCCATATAGTTCTTCCTAAACGTAATTTATTTAACACGTTGTTCATCGACTGCAAGAAATGCATCAATTCTCGAGTCTGAATTATTTCCATAAAACTAAGCAACAATCGCAAGCAAAACCAGGTTACTTTTAAACTTGTAATGTAACTGTTCCTGCCTGAACTCTTTCAGTCCAGAGCAATGTAAACAAATAAACAAGAAAACACCTGTCGGCCAATGAGGCTCTTGGCGGACTCCGGAGGCGCCAGTTTGAAAAAGAAACAAACAAACGCGGTTGATGGATTCGAAAGATTCGATTCGCCATTTTGGGCACTGGGATTCGGATTTGCGAATCTCGAACACAGGGGAATATTTATGGGAATTATAACATTATGGAAAGTATTTGACCTCCCCGAGCTGCGTTTCGCAAACGGTCATCATTTTATGTAGGCGCATTCTGTCCCTGTGATGCTATTATCGTTGCCAAATCTTGCGGTCTCGGTTTACAAGTTGTTCTTTGTTCCTTCCTATTCGTCAAAAGAAGAAAAAAATGAGGCTCTTGGCGGACTCCGGAGGCGCCAGTTTGAAAAAGAAACAAACAAACGCGGTTGATGGATTCGAAAGATTCGATTCGCCATTTTGGGCACTGGGATTCGGATTTGCGAATCTCGAATCCCTACCTAGGATTCGAGGATTCGCGGATTCGGTTGGCACATCTCTAGTATTTATCCCTTTTACTCGGACCCTAATTTTGCGGCGTGTCGGCAGAGACTGGCTTTTGGAAGCTTGGTCTTCCTTCAATATACAGTGTGCATGCGAACACAGGGGAATATTTATGGGAATTATAACATTATGGAAAGTATTTGACCTCCCCGAGCTGCGTTTCGCAAACGGTCATCATTTTATGTAGGCGCATTCTGTCCCTGTGATGCTATTATCGTTGCCAAATCTTGCGGTCTCGGTTTACAAGTTGTTCTTTGTTCCTTCCTATTCGTCAAAAGAAGAAAAAAAAAAGAATAAATAAAAGTAATCATGCGTTTGTCGAACAGCAAATATCTATTTCTCCTTAACTCTTGTCGATTTTTGTTTTATTTTTTAGCATAGCTTATGTCGTGTTTTTCTTTTGCATGATATTGCTGGCTGCTTCTATGTTACAGTTTGCGACAATGTGTCTGATGCTATGTACGCCTATACGAAGGCCGCTGTGGCCGTTCTTTAGCACTAATAAAATGTTATTATTACCATTACATATCCGTCTTTAAAAAAAGTCTTATTTATATCCTGAAACAATCTTGATTCACTGATTGATTTTTATTATTATGACCGTGTGTCAAATGCAGGCACAAATGGCTAAAAGGGCATCCCCTGCCTTGAGCAACGTCTGTGTGAGATATGTGTAGAATGATGCAAGATTGGGAACAAGTTGACTAAGAAACTTACCATCACAGTGCATCGTCACGTTAACGGATTATGCAAGAGAAAGTTTTTTCCCGCTATCTTCATAATGTATATTCCAATTTGTTGTTGACTGTATTATTCATGTAAATTCTTCAGTGCGAGATTTCCATCCTCATAGCGCAGGTACTGGACGTAGCTGGCCTCCGATTTGTAGTCAATAATTGGTAGTCCCTTCCGGATAAATATGCTTCTTAACTTCACGTAAATACTACTCGCTTGTCTGTGCTGCACACTGTGTCACACATGATGTTCCACGTGCAAAAAGCTTCCCCCTCGCATACATTTTACGTGTTTCGTATTTCAGAACAGATGCCCTATGTGCAAACCACTTCCACACAAGTAGTCTCACGGGTTAATGAGGCCAAAGCCCCAAAGCCGACATATAAAATTTGGGAAACCACCCGTACGCACCAAAGCTACATACGCGAAGGCGCCGATACGGCGTCAGTACCAGACCGTTACGCACGAAATCGCCACGGGTGTCACTGTCGATCAAGCGAGCGAAGCGCCCTCCAGCTAGTGCACGGTGCCCATACTCACTTGACCTACGAGAGGCGTTTTCGACAGTGGCAGGAATGCTGGAATAACTGATTATATTACCATTACAAGCACATCATTTCACTACTTCGAAGGAGAGAAGACCTGCTATAGCGAGGAAGCAGTCAGATAATACATAACGGAAATGACATGTAAGAACAGGTGCTCATTAACGACTGATTGATTGATTATGAAAAAGATAAAAAGAAACGACTCTCACGAGCTAGCGTAACAACTCAATCTAGAACAAACTCTTTTCTTCAACTATGTTATTCTTGCGTGTGCGTTCAAAACAATACCTGAGAAGTCAGCTGGAAAAATAATATAACACCGGCATGTTAAGCAATACGCGGATTGTCTAGCAAGTTGAGCAGGTCGCGTCGTTTTCACAGCACCTTCGTTTAGCCAAAATTGCGTTTAGTATTATCACTTGCGAAGCCATATTATTATTATTATTATTATTATTTATTCGGAAGCTAAAACCTACTTTGACCCCAGGGGCCGACAAAATTCCTGCAGTATTCGTTAAAGCCTACGGTGACCTCCTTGCACCCGTCCTCCTTCATGTATTCAACCTGTCTCTACGAGACTCTGTGTTCCCCACCTGCTGGAAAACTTCGGTTGTCGTACCAGTCCACAAGTCTGGCGATCCTTTAAATGTGTCAAACTATCGTCCTGTCAGTCTACTGTGCGCGTTTTCAAAGGTGTTTGAGCAGGTAATCTATGATCGCACGTTTTCTTTTCTCAAGTCGCAGATATGTGAACAACAACATGGTTTTATGCCAGGCAGATCCACTGTCACCAATCTTGTATCGTTTATGTCCGTCGTGGCTCCTTGTGTCTCAGAACGAGGACAAGTAGATTCAATTTATTTCGACATTTCAAAGGCATTTGACATGATGGACCATACTATTTTACTTCACAAACTTCATATGACTGGTCTCGGAAACGCCCTCATTGCTTTCTTCCTTTCGTTTCTGAGTAACAGATGCTGTGTCGTAAAGGTGCACGGTGCCTTTTCTTCTCCTTACTTTCCCCCTTCAGGTGTTCCTCAAGGCTCAATTCTGGGGCCGCTCCTTTTCAATGTATTTATTAATGATTTAGCTGGGCATATTCGTCATTCTAACGTTCTTCAGTACGCCGATGACGTGAAGATATTCAAAGTTATCCACGACCCAAATGACGTTCACAAGCTACAAACTGACGTTTATTCTGTAATTGAATGGTGCTCTAAAAATGGGATGACTATTAATCCATTGAAGACGAAACATGTGACTTACTCCAGAAAAACTAACATAATATGCAATACATACATGTGTTCCGATGCCATCAAGCGTGTCGATGTACTGAAGGATTTGGGGGTCATTTTCGACTCCCAGCTGCGTTTTCATGATCATGTCTCTTACGTTCGGTCTTCAGCTCTCAAAATTCTTGGCTTGCTCACATATACATGCAAAATCTTTTCCACACACTCTGTATTTCTTCACCTGTATCGTTCCTTAATTTTACCGCGACTGGAATACGCGTCTCCAGTGTGGAACTCTCTTTCCTGCACTGACTCGTCACGGATTGAATCTGTCCAGAAGAAATTTCTACACATTGTACATAGCGTATTCTTAAGAAAAAGCCATCACTTTAGAATGTATGTGTATACTGAGATAATGTCATTTCTTAACCTCCAACCACTCTCAACGCGACGCCGTTTTCATGATATTATGCTCTGTTATAAGATCTTGCACAGTTTTCTCGATACACCATCTCTATTACATCAGCTTCATATCGCCGTACCTGTCAATGTAACCCGACACACGAATATATTGTACTTATCCCACCATATGCCTGCAAATCCGATCGTACGTATTCAACTAATGACAAACGTAATTCACCCCTCTGTTGATATCTTTACCTCGCATTCAAACGTTTTTAAAACTCTCCTCTTGCGTTCACTCACTAATACATGAAGTTGTACAGTTTTTTTTTTTTTGTATTATGTACTGTATATATCCATGTCTGTATTGTATGTATCACTGTGAATATCTTCCCTTTACGCTCCTCTTCCTTAATTTTTTTATGTTATGTTTCGCCTAATCTGTATATGTATGTATGTATATATTTGTAAATACTGCATTATGTGCGTGCGCCAACACCAAGGCTTCGGCTGTTCTTGGGCACATTAATAAAGGTATTATTATTATTATTATTATTATTATTATTATTAACTGGCGCGCGTATACTCCGGATCCCTCATCGCTTTGCAGTCGTTGCGTCGCTTGAGGCTTCTCGCGTTTCGACACTTGACGCCAGATTGAAGGACGTGCGCAGATCCCAATTTGACGCTAGTATCACTCTAAAAGAAAAATTGGTTGCATTGTAAGACTTGTTAGGAGACGGAAGTGATGTATCCAACAGAACTATACACTCTCAAAGCGTTAATTGTTTAGCTCAATTAGTCCAAAATTAATTGTCGCAGCTTCGCTAACGGTATTACTGGAAACGCGGTGCAAAATAATGCTTAGAATAACTTGCAACTTGAGATGGCGCTTCTCAAAGTTGTGCGCTACGCTAGCTCACTGCAACAGAAATTAGATTGTAAAGGGAAAATATGAAATTCACTGAAACACACACGCAAGCCCGATGCGCTACAGCATATGTTATAGTGCCCGCAGCACACTTCAGCGATAACAGCGATACTGTCGCTATAAAAAAAATCTATGAGTTATATAAGCCCTATGCTCTGTTATCGACTAAAGAAATTAGGCGTGTCCCCTGTCTCGTGCGAATTTGCGTGCGTACAACTGGGGCATGAATTTGTCATTACAAACTTCCTCGTAATGCCTCTCTTATCCCCTTACTGTACACCCTTAAAAAGATGTGGTGGTGGTCATGAAACTGCTTGCCGCATTCGGCCACGCTCAGGCGGGCAACGTCACGACTACCTCAGAGGGGAGGGGTCGTGCGTCCTTGGCCGACTTCGCAGGGATCACACGCAGAGATCACACACAGGCGCTCGGATTCGAACCCGGGTCACCTCCCAGCGTCTCGGCGAGAACTTCACCGCGTAACACCCTCCTATAGCCGACCATCATTCTCTGCCCTGACTTGATGAAAACAGGCGGCGTACGCCTTCTTGTGACACTTATGCAGCTACGGTTAATTGCCACAAAAGGGTGTACGCCCCGCACTTTCCACAAATCAGGTGTGACAACGGCGTTATTCTGCGCAATGGTTGGCTTCAACGTGCTATGTGGTGAGGTTCCGTTTTAAGAGTGTAGACGCTGGACTTTTTTTTTTTTTTTCGAAAGCCGTGAACGAGAAGCGTGTGTGGAACGATATAAATTCGACTTCTCCCCGTCAATTATGTTTTCCTTTATAGAAAATTTCTGAGTTGCTCGTTGTCTCTATTCTCTATATACTGCTCATTATCCGTTCCGTTTACAGTAAGTTACGTTGTGCTCGTGAGCCACCTTTCGTTATGAATTAGTATTCATCACGATTCATTAGCGTTCCTATAGCGACGTCTTTACATCGTTATTGCACTGCACGGGCAGTCCAGGAACTCTGACGGTGCTACCAAAAAGGTCTTTGCACACAAAGCAGTTTCGGTAGGAATTTCGATTGTGATATACTAGCTCGCATGTTGTGTAACTCACTTGGCAAAACATAATTGCCTAACCAACACGTGTAACGTCTTTCGTCTGTGGCCGATGTGCACGTGTGCAAACATTTGCGCAGGAACGAATCCAATCCAATCTCTTATAATTCTTTTTTCTTTTTTTGGCCAGAATTTTTTACGTCTTGCAGCCTGTCGTGAATTGTGTGGCTTTAACATGTTCGAGTGTATGAAACATAGAGGTGTACTCAGGGCATTAGTATTAGGTCGTTTAATCAAAAATGAAATAAGTGTTGTTTACCGTGCTGGTTCTTTCGCAGCGCGGCTGGAAGGTGGATTCCCGAGATTTCCGGTCTGCTGTGTCCACCGATTCAACGTTCGATTCACCTTCTTTCTGTGCTGTTGTCCATGCGGTGCCTCTCTAGAGAAAAAACGAACTGTATACACATGACGCTCATTTGTAAATACTGCGGCTTTGCCGAACCGAAGCGCGCGACGTCTATTCTCTTGTAATTTTGTTTTGTTATTTGCTGGTTTCTTCTACTTGTGAACAAAGACGGAATTTGAAACACTCAGGTAATATGCCACGATGCCGACAGATCGCCCAAGGACTGGTTGCCTGGTCTTCCTGGGAATGATAGGACATGTCCGGTCCCTTATTTCTTAAAGGTTAACTCCTTTTAGAAATATTATTTGAAGGAGTTAGCCTTCTAATGGGTGAGAAAGTCGGGATGCTGCGTGGGAAAAGATGGTCTTTAGGACTTTTTTTTTTTTTTCGGGGATATTGTTTCCTACAACCATTCTTCGCTGTTTGCGAAGGCAACGCCGATAGCTACTGGTTCGGTGTGGGACTTACACCCGTCCCGATACAGCTGTATATACTTGCATCCGTAAGTACAACTATATCTCGCGCATAAAGAACATGTTTTGCGAGGCTGCTAACAACACCTATAGACCTTCCTGCCCACAATTAATCAATCGCACTAGTTTGCGCGTATGATTGTCTGCGTGCACCTATCGCAGATAACATCCGCATATAATAATGGCTGGAGTTTCGCCAGTTCCACAGAAATGGAGCAAGTGAAGTGGGTCCCCGGGGAACCTCTCCGTATATGCGCAACAACAGCTGCCAAGCACCATCAGGGGTCGCGACATTTAGCCGAATTTTCCGACGAAATGCCTGGATGCAAAAATCCCGGACCTGCTAAAATCCCGGGGGCAAACCTCTTCCCTCCGCCGGCTCCTCCTCCTCTCCCAATTCCCGGGGCTCGATCGCAATGCCCTCTCTCCACGCCGCCGTTCTCACCACCTGTCTCCGGAGGCAGACACAATACGTTCTCCCCTCTCTCTCTCTCTCGATCTGTAGATCTGCGTTTCATTGGGCTTGGGAATACATGCCTTTGTGGGGGAAAGAGATGTAATAGTTTCGCAGATGCATCGTTTGAACTTGGTGGTCTTCCAGCGATTCGAAACTTTCATGATAGGCAAGCCTGAGCGAAACTTTGCAGTGAAGCTTCCTGTTTCTTAGTAAGCATCCCAAATTTTGCGGAAGGCACGTACTCTGCACTTTTTTTTTCCCTGACATAGCAAGTAACTCTGCAAAGTTCAGGAAAAAAATCGATGTCTCGAAATAAACGCGCGATTTCTTTCCGCATCAGTTCAATGTCGTCATATGAAGTCGTGAGTGAGCTATCCAAGACACGCGAAGAAAAAAGCAAGAACAACAAGAGTACCTGTAAAAATACATAAGCACATATCGGAGACGCTCTCATGCAGTCGGTGGTTCAGGCCAAACATACAACACGGCGTAATTGCCGAGATCGAAAAATAATTCTTCCGCGTTAAGCTGTGACGTCAGAGGAGCGAGAGCCTCGGCCATCCCCATTGGTTCCCGAAAGGCCGTGGCCTTGGTCCAGGCTGCCTAACTGACGAGGATTCAGATTCGTGGAGTTGGAATTGAAAAAGAAAAATATGGACATGATGATGATGATAGAGATTCATGATCCTTGATTCCCGCATACGTACATATGGAATTAGTGTATGAAATTACATTATACATGAAGAGGTCCCGTAGTTAGAAGCTAGTGCGGGGACCTCAAACTATCAACAAATATCAAGAAACTAATCGCTGATCACACAAATGACTACATGCTGATTTTAATATCTACCGCAATAACCTTATATCACTTTCCGAACTTACAACATGCAGGAACTCGAAATTTCCGTACTTCAACCAAGATACACACAAGCAAGACCTGTCTCGCTCGCAACAAGTAATGACGATGCTTCGCGTGACCGAAACCGAAACCGCCAATGGCGGCAGACGACACCTCGTGTATTACTCGTCTGCACCAGGCGCCGTGAATCCGAACAGCCGTGTCTTGTCGCTCCTCGGAGACGTTGGTACCAGGCTTCGCTGACGCATGGTACATGTCCGCACTCAATTTGTGAATCTCCCTCCCTCCTTGTGTGACACGTGCCGCGGTTTAGGTAGCAGACGACAGCCTGCACCGGAAGCGATTTTTCTCTGGCCACGTGACTCCCGGTCATAGTGGCCAGACGTGCAGCGGATCTGTGTTTTGCACCGAAGGTGAAACTTGACACCTCGACGGAAGACAAAATAGGGACGGCTGAAAAGGAAGAAAGCTGGGCGTACAGTTGAGAGCCTGACAATCTGGTTCCAACACGGACAACGACGAGCAGGCTTATACAAGATAATAACTAAAAAAAAGCTAATTTGTGAAAGAGGGCGGGGGTACTTTGGGATACCTCAGGTGAAATGCATGCACGTGTAAGTGGCATAGCGCCACAACCAAATCACACGAATTGACCTCTTTCTCGACCTCCCTGTCCCTATGAAAAAAAAATGAATGAATGAACGAAAATATATTGGCAGTCACTTAAGAAATGAATACAATTAACACCCGAAAAGTATTTGAATTCGATACTAAGTGCTGACTTTTGAAGGTATTTATAACATATCAAGTTACTCCCCAAAATATTAAAGATAGAGTAACTTGTGTAGAGCATTTAAGCTGCGTACAAGCCTGACGTCGAGTAGAGAGCGAAGAAGAAGACGAAACTAGTTTTAAGGTAACATTTATTTATCCACCAACGATTTTCACGCCTGTGTCAACAATTAGTGGACATTGTGCGACAAAAACATCGCCAGAAGCCTCCTGAATCGTATTCCAACATCTGATTGGCTGAGGACACGTGCGCGGCGCGCGCTGATCTCTATGTGCCAATGTACAAGGCTGAATATACCCCGCAAGCTCCCTTGTTCCCCCACCAGCTATTCTACCGTTTTCCTTTTTTTTTAACTCGCGGTACCACTATTTTTTTTTCAGCAGGTATTTACCGACTCTCTTTCTCTCTCTTTTTTCTGTCTCCAAACACTGAACCATTCCGAAAGACCCTCTCAGGGTACCTTCGTCGCAGCGAACACCCATGATGATCAATGAGCATTTCTCTATTATTCTGGTTCGAGTTCTTATTTTTTCCTTCACCTATATGAGGATGAAGAAAATGCAAAGGGCGACTGTCTAGAAATAAAATAAGCAGAAGCGCGCAGCACCGGGTGCGGAGGGTCTTGCCTGCTCAAACACCAGCTGTTAGCGGGGGGGCAGGTAACTGAAAGCTGTGCAGGGGGTCAAGATGGGGTCGACAAAAGACGAAAAGAGGGGGGCATTGGGGTCAACCTGGCTGGCTGCCGATGGTGAGGGCCACGGGGGCATTTGAGGAGGAGGGTAAAGACGCATCGCCTGCACAGTAGCTGCTCGGAGTAAGATATAGTGTGAGAGGAGGTTTCTCACCCTAGGCAGCTCTCGCTGGCGACGAGATATGCATGTGCCTTGGGTAACACGGTAACACCCAGGTGACAGGCGCAGATGTGCGGGACACCAAACTAACGTTTAAAGAAAAGTATGATACTTAGTAAATACTGGCGACGAACATCAATACAAGAAAGTAATCGTGGAAATGGTGAAAATTTCGCAGACGAACTGTGAGATATCTCACACCGTAGGACCACTATGTGTAATTTTAAGGAACGAGTGTGTAATGACAGCAGAATACGAAAGCGCCCTCCCGTGGCGACCTGCATAACGAATTTTTCGTATGCAGAAACAGACATACTAGAACCTCCACCATGGCGTCAGCATCTCTTTCCCCCGAGTTATCCAGAAGACACGTTTGTTCAGAAGTCGCAGGGATATAAAAGCCTGTGCATACTTATTAACGCTTTGTTGCACTGTACCTGCTTAACAATACAAGCGCGAACGACATCATGAAATAAACGTACCGCATCAACAAATGTACTTAGAAAATTAAATTAAACGATGTCAGCACCTGCACTTACGGGAAACAAAGAAGTAAAATCTCAGAGCAATTACAGCTTCTAGTTCCCTACATTGCAATTACTCCCAATTTTAGTTCGCTTGCTCCGAGATTTACTCCCCAGCTCTGCAAATATAGTAGAGTGATGATACGGGGTAGTTGGTTATAGTCGATATACATACTTGTTGATGCACTGTCCTCCTGTCCTATCTTCTACCTTGTCCGTGCGTTCTTGGCTGCATCAACAAGTATGTATATCGACTGCAAATATAGTCCACATAGTCCCGAAAGGAACTACTAGTTGCGACAACACATCTACTCCCCAATGGGAGTAAAATTATTCCTTCGCTTCTTAGAGTGTGGAGAGAGTGTGAACACTCGTATCTCGCAGTTACTTCTAGAACACTGTATCGCAGTAGTGCATTCCAGTTGCTGAATAAGGCGTGTTTCTCTTCACGCTTCTAACACCTACACTGACTCACTCACAACCGACACAAGAAGACCTCATTTTGTTCGAACGTATGCGTGTGCAGCTATTTATAAATTACGAGCGACATAAAACGTGGAACAAGAAACACGCCGCGTTAAAACAAGCTCCCGCTGGTCTTGATTACCAACGCAACGACCCTCCAGTATGTTTTTGTTCCTCCTAACGAATCCCTCCGCCATGAGTCATCCCATTTAGGAGAGGCCCCTCTCCACTTAATTCTCCATAATTTCCCACGGCATCTCCCGCTATGAGGCCGATTAGAGCTGCACTGGGGGACTCCCGTACGTACACTTACAGGACAGCTAAATTCCCCACCGCGTACAACGAGTGAGCTATTTCACATCGCTTATACCGTCCGTCAACAACGAGTACATCGTCCGTGGCCGCATAATACGCACAAATGAAGACTGTCCGATTACGGACACAATGGCTGCATTTGTCCTCGTCCAGATCACCTCCTCTTTGGATGCAGTTCTCGGTCTGGATTGGGGGAGCAAAATTTTATCTCCAACGGTGCGGGAAACATCAGAGATATAGTACACAGCGGGCTCCGGAATTAACCCCATGAAAACGGCCAGCAATGGCATGTCACGGGCGATTGGCTTGTGTCTCGTTATCGTGAACATTTTCCGACCTACTAAACCCCGCTAGTGATTAAAGGAATCAAGAAGTGGTGGGAGGGCAAGACAGGTCGTAGGACGTACGTGACCAGCCAAGCAGCACAGTGTACTGAAAGTGCGAGTGCATAGGGGTGGAAGAGCATAGATCAACGTTGTTTTCTTCCTGGCAGTGATGGGGAGGACCATGTGCTACGTACGTTACTTTACTACTTTAAGTACACTTTAAATTGCGTACTTCGTACTGTTCTCTTTAGTGATGATGATGGTGATGATGATTGCCGTAGTCATAGCCACGCTCATAGCTCAGCTGATTGCCTGTGTGCATGCAAATGCAAATTATGCCACCTGACTCAGTTCGTAAGAGTAAGCCGTTAGTTACCAGGCTCCATAGCACACGCTAAAAGTGCTTGCTAAAGTTTCGCTCGAAATGAAAACATAGCTACCAAAAAGTGAAACGCAAGAGTGATACAAACTAAATTGGCAATGCACGTGGTGTTAAAGTAGTACGTTGTAAGTAATTTACTTGAAGTATACGTTTGCGGTGCGATACCTTGTACTGTAATTAAGGTAATCATGAACTCTCGCAACTCAGTCAAGTACGGTCAATGCAAGTGATAAAAAGATAGAAACACCGAAACTACTGTTTATTATCGTACAAGCTTCCATGCAGTGGACTGCATTACACCAGGTGCTATCAGGTACTAATGATATCAGGTACTTGGTACAACTAGCGAGGTCGCGGATACAGTGCGGATGCCGATAGCAGCAACCTTATCCGAGCTCACCTCCAAAGACAGTTGCATGTCACGTGCTTATAGACACTGTTGAATGAGGTAGCGTATCCTGGGATACATGCGCACGAACCCATATATGCAGGCTGCGCTCAAGGCGTCTGCGAGAAATAAGGGCATATCGATACAATATCGGAAGAACGCGGAGGAGAAGAATGTCACGTGGTAAGCAGTATGAAAAAAAAAAAGAGAAAAAGACATATACGACAGTATGCGTACAAACAACTAATTTGTCACTGGCACGTGAAGAACGACAAAATGTGATCTTAGAAAAGCGAGCGACAGCTTCCTTAATCGACCACCAACGGACTAGGCGTTTGCAAGTTACTTCGTATTTCGTGTTTTGTCTTGTGTCTTCCCTCAAACACAAGGAAATGTCACCTCATTCGAACTGCCTATACGAACCGTTCTTGCCAAATTTCCTTCAGTAGCGGGCAAGCGTCGCAACAGGGAAAGACATCGACTGACACACGACTCCGCTAAGACAAAAAACATCAACGCTTCGGAACTGACAGGAGCACAACAAACAACCCAAGGAAAAAGAAAAGTGCTCCCCGAGCGCGCTATCTCTCGAATGCCCCGAAGGGACGCCGGCTGCCGTCGTCCTCCGCTACCTGCACTGCATCCCCTCCCCAGAGCCCCCGTGCCGCACGCGTGGCCGGCACCAGCCAGGGGAGCAGCTGTTCCTTCCATAGCTCATTCCAAATGCTAAGAAAGAGAGAGAGCTCGCGAAAAGAACCGCCAGAACAGATGCGCAAAAACGATGTGGGGATGAAGGGAGGGGGGGAAGCTCCCAGATGGTATAGGAAGGTCCCGGCTGCCGAGCGCTCAGACTGGCAGTTGCTCTTGGGTCGTGCTTGTGCCATGGTGGTGTTTTTAGTGCAGCCACGGTCCGTGAGACCCGTCGCGTCAGTTGCCAGAACTGTGTGTGTGGATTATTTCGCGAATGTGCCAACGTCGGAATTGCCACCGCAGAGGTCAGTTGACAACAACGTTATCTTGCCCAATACTTGACGAGGAACGTGGAAAACGTGCGAGGTTCGGCAACCATACATTTTTTTCCTGCTCCTGTGCTCGGTGTGTCTTTGCCCATCCTCATAACGCGACGATGTTACCGTTTCACATGGAGGTGTGCGTTCTCTGCGAACGGTTGCGGGGCAGTATGGTTTGCAGTCCTGGAAAGACAGAAATACGTGCATAACCTCGTGTCGCTATCCCACCCCGTGCCAAACTGAAACTACATAACCATTATGAAGTTTTTATTTGTTCATTCAAAAATAATAACTGAGTAATAATAACACTGGAACTAATCAAGTATTGCGAACTGCCGTCTCGCTTAACGCAATTTGTGCGTGGTGCATTATGCGCTTGTCCGAGCATTCAGTACGCGATTACGTCATTGAAGCAGGGGCTGGAAATCTCCGGGGGAAGTCTTGTATGGCATCGGCGAACTATGTCTGCACATTCTCAATGTTTGAAGTCGTACGACAGCTTAGAAACTTTTTAATTGGTCGAGAAGACGTCTCGTCCGCTTTACTAAATCCATCATTGATTAGGGACGCAGAAAATGATGGAACGACCTTGGACGTCACTTTCGGATAACACATTTCTAACTTGACAGTGCCCTCCACAGCTATATGTGTCGCACACCCAGCAGCGCTTTCAGCGGGATATTCATCATTGGGGTTGTTGGAACTCTGTGGGATCGTAGGGAGGTTGTAACTTTCCTGTATGTTCATATAAAATGTATTGTTAAAGAGCAGCGGGTAGAAGGTTGCAAGATGTGTTTTATGGCAGCGAATAACACCGTTCTCAGGAGCTTGAATGCGCGAGAGCTGAGGATGACGATGACGATAGTGATTCTGCTTCACAAGATTCATATACGATTTTCTTTTTTTTGGGGGGGGGAGGGGGGTTGTAAGTTTTTTGAGCAGAGGCGGAGCCCCCCTCCCCCTGCTTAGATCCGCCACTGTCTTTGGGTGGTAGATATAGGGGTGGCACGCTGCCGGTGTGCGATCCAAGGCATACACTCAAGATCCCTAAATGAAGGACTTGACTACCACGTAGTGTGTAGACATTAACAAAAGACTAATCAGCAGGTGCAGACATTCCACGCAGGGAAGGTGTATGCGAGCGCGAGATGATTCAGGCTGGAGACTCGAGCTTCACCACTGAACATTAGCGTTTTATATTATGAAGGAAGACATCATTCGATTCTGCATGCACGCATTAAAAGAAAACATGCACACACTGACTCAATAGCGGGCGCACATACAGACAGGAGAGTTTCCGTTGTAAATAGCAGACGATCATGAGAGGCGGGAAATAAAACGCGCAAGCGCAGAACGTCGTGCGCAAAGAAAGCGATGGCGATCGCACTGGCTTGAAGAATATAAATAAAAAAAGAAGGAAGCGAAAATGGATACTGAGTAAACATATAGGCACAAATAAATGTTACGTTTTGGCACTGAGTGTGATTTTAGCTGGCTGCAGATTCATTACGCTATCATGAGCAGTTAGCAACTCGCACTTGAAACCGAAACAACTATATCCTGACATTCACGGTAGTTCACGGTGATGTTGCGCGAGGAAGTTGGCTCTTCTGAGCAAAACGTTGTTCCTCTTTCCAGGTTAACGAGAACCCTTTCAACCCCGAAACGCTGCGTCACCTGCAACAAGATGGTTTATTTCACGGGCATACGCTGCAAGCAGTGCGGGTAAGGATAATAAACATTGTATTTGCTGAGTGTGCACGAGACGGCGCGTTCTAGTTGCGCTTTCCTCAGCGGCTTTGCGCGTACTTAGAAAGCTGCTGCGGCAAACATGATCTCATAATGCAGTTGGTGTGCAGGAACATATCTCACGAATCCTGTGCCAACCATACTCCACACTGGTGCACTGCAACGACGGTTCCTGTGCGCCGAAACAGCCATCAATTGTCTTTGGAAAGCGGTTAGTACCCTGGCTTTCTCCTTCCTCACTGGTTTTACGGTAGTGGCACATCCTCAACGTCAACGTGCCCTCAGTTATATTACTGTAAATGCATATATCTGCTATGGTAGTTCCCTCATACTGTTAATATATTAAGTTCCGTGGGAGTTTCCTTCAAGTATTCTCTCTCGCTTATATAAACATTGAAGTAACGCTTTCACCGAGCAAGTGTATATAACATGTCATCTTGAATGAACCCTTTCTATTCCACAACTTGGTTTTAAACTTTGAGTGAACAAAATATTGTAACGAGATATGCCTGCTATAGAATTTTTGTCCAGCTGTGCCCAGGGGTGGACCTAGAGGTGGGGTCAGGATGTCCTGACCTGCTCCTCACTTTTTCGCATAGTGTTTAGTTTACTTAGATCGTGTATCTACCATGCTGGCCAAGGCTGGACCCCCTCTCAGTAAAATCCTGGATCCGCCCCTGGCTGTGCCTGCACAGCTTTTCTTCTGCAC
Organism: Ornithodoros turicata; assembly: GCF_037126465.1. Classification (NCBI taxonomy): domain Eukaryota; kingdom Metazoa; phylum Arthropoda; class Arachnida; order Ixodida; family Argasidae; genus Ornithodoros; species Ornithodoros turicata. Next base: position 83,234,812 of record NC_088203.1, read on the forward strand.
CCCCACACGTCATCAGTGAAACAAATTGAATTAAAAAATCATCGTCAAAGCAGGTGAAAACCATAGTCTGATGCACACACTTCACTCAGATTTACCAGCTAGACACTAGATTTGGAAGGCAACCCTAAAAGAGTGCCATTGGTTCCTGCATTTTGGCTAGAAGTCACATTGATTTCCGTCCTATGTTTTTCTATCGCATATATAGACGAACAAGAAGACGACCAGAAATGGCGCTACTCGAGCCTGGGCCACGAAGTTGTGACTGTGAGTCCATACCTCGACCAGCACTTTGTGTTCAGTCCCGTGGGTATCCAGCCACCGTCCTCGCCCTCCCCATACCTGCAACCTCCTCCCACGCCCACCCCTTGCACCCAGTATTCCGGGAAACCCCCCAAGTCCCCTACATCCCCAACCTTTGCTGTGACTGGGTTGCTCAAGGTGGTTCATTGGCTTTCCCAAAAACGGAAAAACCGTGACCCCATCAGCAAGGCCAACACTGCGGACAAACCTGCCAAGTCTCGCTTTGGGCTACACCATGAAAAGGCAGAAGAAAAATTTGTGCGCAAGAAGCTCAAGTCCATCATGAAAAGCACTGCAAAGGCTCCATGCCACGTAAGTTTTCTGGCTAAAAATTACATTTCCTGTATGCTCACATGACTGACGTTCCCCAGAATACTTGCTCTTACTTGCACTAGAATATTCCACGGGAATATCGCTTGTCTGAATACGCGGTTCTGGAAAAAAATTTTGTTGGTAATGGCTCTCTTGTAAAGTACTCGCACCATCTATTCCAGTGTGCGCGTTTGTATGTTGGATTCAACACAACCATTGCCACCCTGTGGTAGATCACCTGCTACCTCCAACATACCCTAATGAGCGTGTGAATATTTCTAGATTCCCAGTCAGACGCCTCTCTGCACGTGTCCTCACCGAAGAGTTCCACTCGGAAGTAGCCGAGGCATTTTGTCTCCAAACGGAAGCCTGTCTTCAAGCGGCTATGTGTCGTCTTCGGCTTCGTCCGCAGTTCAGACGCCCTCAGACCCAGAGCTGGATGCAAGGCGAGGAACCCACGAAGGCTGCAGGCTCCACCCGCACGGAAGGCTTAGCAGACAGCACATGGCCATCAGTGAACACGGCCGGTCTGGGAGGCAGTGGATGGCTACCAAAGCACGGACACTTAGCATCGAGACCAAACCCACCGAAGTGGAAAAGTTGTGTGCAACGTGGCCTCCTCCTGGAAGACCTACCAGTGGTTCAGGTGAGCCTTTCCCTCTTCTGGTAGGCAGGGTGTGGCCCTGTAGGTAGGGTTTCTGGGTGGTGGGGCCCTGTGTTATTTTCCTACAGCGATAGATATAAAGTGGACATATAAAGGGGGGATATTCTGGAGTCAGCGAAAGAGTGTCTGAAGCATCCAGGAAAGCGCTTCCACCTGTGCCTCACAGAGGGCGCCTCAGGCTCACGTTGGGATAAGCCTGCACTGCAGTGCTTCCTCCCATGCCCCACAGAAGGCGCCACAGTCTCACGTTGTAATGTCCGAGGTAGACCCGACAGCTGTCGCTGTAGGTGAAATGGCGCGAAGTATTCGCGTTAATTCTGACATATTTCAATGTAGGGAGAATATTTACCACCAAGAAATGTAACAAGCCATAGAATTATATCTCAATGCTTCCTTGCAGATAGCTTTATTGAGGAGCCTGAGTCCAGCTACGAGGATGGGGATGCTCAAGACAAATCAAAGTGAGTTCTGAGGCACCGTGTCGTGAAGTACCTGAAAATTTAAATCAGGGGGCAACCTCCTGATGCTGATAGTGGCTTCTTGTACTGCAGAAACCCGTGCAGAGACATCAAGGAAACGCTGGGAGAATGGTGCATTCCGTATAGTGACCTCGAGTTCCAGGAGAAGTTACGGCATGGCAGGCAAAGCGCTATCTACAGGTGGGTGACCACTCCACTATTCAACATTTACATTCTGCCTGAGACCACGTATCAATTGCTATAACACTATCAATGTACTTGACACTTCACTGTCGCTCTTCGTAATTAGGGGCCGGTGGCACGGTGAAGTACTCATCTACACTTTCAACCAGTCACGAGAAGAGGAAGTATCTGAATTCTGGGAGGATGTCAGCAAGCTCAGCCTGATCAGGCACGAAAACATCGCCCTTTTTATGGGTGCGTGCGTGGAGCCGCCGCATCTGGCTATCATCACAAGGTATGTCAGCGTGACATTTCTGCAATGGCGTGTCCTAAGATAATGACTCGCTGCGCAGTATGAAGAAGGGCCCCTCCCTGTTTGAGCACATACACATAAAGAGGCATCATCTGTCCTCTCACACCAAGGTCAATGTGGCAAGACAGATAGCGCAGGTAAAGACTACAGGTGTCTCAACTCGTGGAACCACATCACACCGAACGAGAAAAATGTAAATTCCTACGTCACTTCCAACAGGGCATGGGATATCTTCACGCAAAGGGCATCGTGCACAAGAACCTCACTTCCAAAAACGTCATCCTGGAGAGTCGTGTTAAGGTGTGCATCATGGACCAGGGCATGGCCGAGATGGGACGGGACGTGGCCCACTGCGGCTGTCTCTCCAGGGGCCACCTCACCTACTTTAGCCCAGAACTGATGTGCCAGCTACGTATTGAACCTCCATGTGTGTTTTCTGCACAAGGCCCCTCACAAGAGTCGGACGTCTACGCCTTTGGGTAAGCTCTCTTACAATGCTGAAAAAATTTCGCTTCGTTAAACGTTTTCTTTTTTTTCTTTCTTTTTTTGCTGTACACATAGTGAGCAGGCGTCGGTTTCCTTACACACGATGAAAAACTGTCCCGAAATGTAACACGTTATACAACAGGCATTCGGGCCGGGACTTCTAAAGACATTCGATGCTTGTATCCTCAGTATCAAGTGCACGCGCCGGTTATGATAAATGTGTTTTTGTAGCTCACATCTTCACAATTCGCGGCATACATCTTTTCAAGTTTTGTCAATTTCGGGAGAGTGAAATATTAGATACAACGAAAGAAATCACTATCTCCGCAAATTTCGTTACATCAGGGTTCGGCTGTATATACGCGTATAAAAAATGCGTTAAACTAAGTAGCCCTGGGGTGCGTCTGAATAGTCTGAGATGTGCCATGGCATACTGCACAACGTAAGTGCCGTCATAATGGTGTGTCATCCAAATTCTCTACTGGTGCACGTGTGCGTCAAAGAAGGCACACTTTGGGAAGTTTCGGAGGAGGACACACTCTTCGAAAAATTTAGCAGACGACAGTTTTGCGGCGGCTGTTTTGTTTGAACAAACGGCGGCACACCATGAAGGCGAAATGGCGCGAAACAATTACGCTTGTAAGTTTAGTGTCTCACGTGAGATACGCATTAGCACTAAAAACAATTCACAATTAAAATTCACAATCAAACTAACAAAACAATTAAACAGTATATAAACAATTAAACTAAACAATAAAAACAAAATACCAAAACAATTAAATTAACAAACCAATTAGACAGTTTGTTAAACAATTAAATTACCAATAAAAACACCATAACTTTATCTGTGTCCATGATGAACTAAGGTAAAGTTTCGTCGTCTGCTGTTACGGCCGATTCCACTCGCGTGCGCCTCATGTTATGTGCCCTTTGGAGTCTCTTTATTGAACATACGTTGCAGACGAACAGCAGTAGATGGCATGTGTAGCGGTGCTCAGTGTGTTCGTTCAAATCCTTTGGCTCCAAGGCAAACATATGACGCACACTGTCATGGCATGTGTGACACATCACTATTTGGACGCACCCATGGTGTGAAAAATGTATCTACTGAGAACTCCGTACTCAACGAAAGCTATGACACATTGCAGAACTGTGCTCTACGAACTGATTGCGGAGAAGTTTCCCTTCCGTGGCCAGCACCCCCATTGCGTCATTTGGCAGATTGCATCGGGGCAGCAGCAGTCCCTGAATGACTTGCAGTGCAGTAGCAGCTTAAAGGTATGTGTTGCAGTCACGATGCTTCAGGGATTTCCACACTTAAGATTTATGATGAAGGTGATTTAATGTCGGATGAGGGCATTTGTGGTTTTGACATACGGAGGCATTCACCTTCGGCTTGGAACATTAGTCCGCTCTTCCAGGAATGTTCATGTTTATGTGAGCAGTCATGTAATCACGTGTCACAGTATTTGGGCTGGAATCTGTATTGCGCTTCAAGCAAGAGGTTACTCCAGAACAGTGATGCTGAGTAAAAAGCCTTTCAACGGAAATGACGAGGAGGAATGTTGATCACGACAAACACTATAAGTGTGATGTTTCCACGTAATAATAATAATAATAATAATAATAATAATAATAATAATTTATTTGGTCGCAAAGTTGACCGGGGACAGCGACAAAAAGTCACAATGTGACTTGACATAAGAAAATACCTCTAGATTCGATAAAAAGGGCGCGTGTTGCCTCTTGTGAAATGCTGAAAGTACGCACAAGTTTAGTTCACCAGACCCTCGTATTTGGATCACGATGCATTACAATGTCCTCACATTGGCTGAGAAACACTTGGCCTCTTGTTAACTTCACATCCTAAACCAAGAAACTAAAACTAGTATTTATTTTGCACTAGTTGTGAATGTGACAGGTGCCCCGAAATGGCAGAGTGTATTTCCCTTAAAGAAACTTCATGCATGTCCACATTTTGTCGGGTGCATGTAATCACAAGCTGTTCCTTCTTGCCCACAGACATTAGTTCATGAGTGTTGGTTCAAGGCACCTGAAGCGCGGCCCACATTCTCCTCCATCGGCCGGCAGTTGCAAGAAAATGTACGTTGACATGTTTTGTTGTTACCGTTTCCATTTTGGTTATTTTAAATATTTCCATTTCTGGTGCCAGCTTTTCAATTTCGTGATTCAAACATTTGCGTTTCTTATACCAGCCTTTAAATGTTTTTTCATTACTGCTTCTAATGAAACGACTCTTATTGACCTGTGAGTGAACTCCCCTTCTGCCTAACTGGTACTTTAGAGTACATCACATGTGCACACCACACAAGTAATTCCTCTTCTAAAATCACACATTTTCCGAGATTTGAAAGAACACATGTAGATATGCATCTGCATCCTGCTGTATCTCATGAGTCCTAGATCTTTTTTGTATGCATAAGTGTCAGAGCGATGTGGAATGGATGACAGGTGCATCCCATGTTGTGTTTCCTGTGCTCTCACATGCATGCAGGACCTTTTTATAGTGAAGTCGGTCGGATTAATAATAAACTTCACCATATCAGTAGTTCATGGTTGGGGTTTCAAGATTTGGAACTGCAGGTTTACTTCATACATCCATCTCTTGACTTTATGCCAGTTCATTATGTATAGAGAGTCTACTGAAATACAGGGAATAGGGCCTTCAAGAAAAGTCGATCAGTCATGGAGTGGCATAAGATTAATGGCCAATACCAGAATTCAGTACGAGCTGATCGATTTTGTTTGTTTCAAGTAACGGAAGAATGTGGTACATACTTAGAGCCCTGTGTTTTAGGGTTAAACCCGGTAAAACCTGTTTTTACACCCTGATTGGCATCATCATCAGTGAGGGTAAAACCAAAAAAAACCCCAAAAACAGGAATTGCTGAAGATTCAATTAGGCTACACATACAACACAGTCGCTGGGCATCTCGTGTTCATACGAAATGCGAGTTTTCTTTTTTTCACCCCAAATCCTGTTTTTTTGACCAATTTCACCCGTATAGCTTCCAGTATAAAACCCAATTTTTACCTCCCCGATTTTGAAAAATATAAAACCCGGAAACATAGGACCCTATACATACTGCATTTCCGTTTCATTTTGTTACTGTTGCCAGGTCCAGTTCCGGTATTGAAACATGGCGACACATGACAAGAACGAAAGCGGTTGCATTTCGTCATGTAGCAATGACTTCTTTGCCTCATTCGCATGAAGTCATTCACATGAGTGACCTCTTTGACTTCCATGCATTGATCAATTTTTGTTTCTCTCTGCACAGGTCACACTTCACAGAAGACACAGTTCTTCAGAACCAGATCGTCTCCACCACTCTGGCCTTCCCGTCGGTAGAACAAGCATCTGTTCGTAGACGCCTTTTCTGCAATAATGTTCAAGCTCTGCATGGGGTATTTTGCCACACTGGGGTGCAAGAACTGACTGAACCAAAGAGCCCGGTGACCAAGATTTCCCCTTCAGACCAAGACTGTTGTGTGTGCGTGTGCGAGAGACACACCCTATGCTGGCACTACAGAACTATCAATGTTGCACATTCCATTGTTTCCAGCTGCATGCGCTGGTGTTTTTGAAGTACCTGAAGAGATGGACATCAGCATGTTTCCGTATTTGTGCATTACTTTTGACGGGTCTTCAGCTCAAAGGAGCTGAGCTTTCTGCACGTGCTGTACACTTGTTGGTAGTGGGCTTGTCCTGATGTTAAAGCCAGCAAAGATCGCAAGAGATACCTTCATCATTCTTTCCAGTTTATGTGTTACGAGAAATTGGCACAGTGTTGTCAACAGGAGCCAGTCGGCTCGACAGTTAATTTGGACGGTAACCTCTCGTTCCGCAGTGCCACAACACAACGGGAAACTCCGTTCTTTTTTGTCCCCCCCACTTCCTAGTCAACGCGTATACTTGTGTCTGTGTCGCATCCCAACGGTCCCCAGTAGCTGTGAGACAACACAAACTTTAAGTAACAGCTGTTTTAAGCTGTTTGTCTGCCTTAAGCGCTCTGAAGAAGGGAGGGAGAGATGAGCGTAGATACACTGTGTATCAACATTGTGAATATTATACTAATCCCTTTTGGTCTGCCCTGCCCCCTCTTCAGTAGTGTTAATGTAGGCATTTCTATTGCCATATGTATGTGTGTGTGTGCGTGTGTGTACACTGAGCAAACTACCGTGAAAGCAATGCAACAATGACTGTCATCTACCTTACATTTGTAAAGCCATACTTTTTGCAGGTTGGCACAGTCGGATCGTGTGCCAACCTGCTTACGTGTCGTTTGGTCTGTCTCATTTCACTGTTTTCTACGCAGCTACATTAGATGCATTTTTGAATACTCAAAATTGTCATACTATACATATAGCCTGAATACAGTCTGCACGTTGTTTTTGACTACACACGACGAATTACTGCATCTCCCTGGCCCCAGGCAATTACTGTGTGTTGCATTTATAAAGATCTGTCTGTCACATATAAATTTAATCGCAGGATTAATATTGACATTGGATCCCACCTTTGATTTTTTTTTTTTATAACATGCACAGTGTGCAGATGAGTGCTGTATTAGTGGTTACTTTCACAATTCGTGTTCCACTGCAGAAAGCCTTTCACCGTACAGGCCGTTTGGAACTATACAACTTTTGTATACCATAAAACTGGATCCCTTTTTTATGTTCAGGCTTGAGTCACGCTGCATGTAACATATCCATGTATTCATACGAGCGACATTCTCCACAATAGTGTAGTGGAAGATGTGCAGAACACCACAGCTTGCTGCTGCCATGTGATTGTGAGCACTCAGCGTCATGTTTTTTCATGCTCTGCTGACCATGCTGACGACACCATTTGCCCCAGTCGTCTGCTAGGGAATATCTTGTGGCTGAGTGACAGGATATTCCGTAGCAGACGACCGGCCCAAAGGCGTCGTCTGCTATCTGAGCAGAGTATACAATATTCCGTGAGGGTGTCGTTTGTGTGAACATGTGGTACTTGTGTGGTTCCTAACACAGTTTTCACAGCCAGTTTCCTACTGCAGCTTCTTAAATCAGTAATTCTGTGGCCTTTAGCTTAGAGCTTACTTTAAAGACTATCAAAGGAGATGTATACTTGGGGAAAGAGCAGAAAGGAGTAGCACAATTATACAGGTAATTTGTGTTGCATAGAACCACAGTCTTTGTATGGCCATGGCAAATTGTAAACTGCTGTACCTGTCTACAGTGCGATCAAATTATGCAAGTATGCAGACAGCATCTTGTGGGCACGACTTGTGCATACAGCCCATTCTGCCTGCTGCAGCTTTTGTCAGAGGCTACAACCAGCGATGGCTGCTCCCTAAACGTACTGCACTGAGAAATACCGAGACATCGACTGTGCCCGCAGCAGATGCAAGAAAAATGGGAAAGCACCACGGGCGAATAATGCTGCGGATATTTTACTATGGGTAGAATAGCTTTTATAATCTCTGTGTCATCATTCCTTGTAAATAAAGACATGCTCTACATGCTGACCTGCGTTCTGGCTCGTTATTAGTTTGCGGACGCTCGAAGTTACTCTCGACGGCGCACATATCCGTCTGCCATCTCTCTCGCAGGGATGGGTACCATGTACAGATGTGAATTTCTGGACTGTAAACGAGGAGTGTCCTTTGCCGTCGGGTACTGTACTACAAATATAACACGAGCCAAATATCTAACCCTAAATTTTATATTGAAACTACCTGTTCAATAAGGACAGTACTTTTGAACAAGAAAACATTGGGGCTGTATGAATATAGTAAATTTAACATAGAAACAAATATGAAGAAAATAATTATATGCCTGAATCCAATGCGAAGCAAGTAGTTATGTTTAATGAATTAAGCGCACCAGCAAGCAACACAGTAAACAACATAAACACTTGACGTTTCGGGTCCCATACGGGTCCCATCATCAGAAGTGAACCGTCCTGTCCGCTACTGCTTATTTATGTACTAGTGGGGCGTAACAGTCTGGGAGAGGGCCAGGGTGCTTGATGATAGGTCGAGATGCTTCCGTACCCCCCACTTGGTTTCCTGTGCAAGAATGGATGGACTATCAAGGTTTACCACGTGTCCTACTTTGCACGCGTTTTCACTTAGTTCAGTCCTGTTTAGGGCAGACTTGTCGATATCTTTCTTGTGGTCTTTCATCCGAGTCTTCGTTTTTCTTCCCGTCTCCCCGATATAGACTGCCGGGCAATCTTGACAAGATGTCTTGTCAAGATTGCGGAGTTCACGTATATCGGTTGGATTAACCGGCTCAGAGACTAAACCGGTTCGGAACCGGTTCGAGGTTCTAATATGCTACAAAATTAGAGGTAGCCACTAAAAATGATACCAGATCTCCTTGTTACATTTTCTTAATGCATTTATTTCTGTTTTTTTGATCAACAGGACTCCCCCTTTCACTCCTTCCCTGAGCAATGTGCCCCCAATCTAGGCAGGCAGACTGCTCAAATCCCCACATCACCCACGACCACACACCAACCTGAACCGGTATGCTGAACCGATAACCGATAAGTTTTTAGATTGGTTCAGCTCCAAGATGGCATTAGTAATTACGGTTCAGTTCCAGCTAAAAATTCTGGTTAATTCCGGTTTTCGGCTTCGGTTTGGTTCGATGCTCTGGTTTGTAGACCAGAGTCGAACAATAGGTTTCTTGGAAAAAGGAACGAGTTCTTCAAGAAGTTACGGTAGCTCAAAAGGGACGAGTTACGTTAAAGGTTAGCAAAAGGAGTTGCTTAGTTACAGTAACAAGTTTCTTGTAACAAGTTACCCCCAACTGCATTTGTGGTATTCGTTAGTACTTTGAAACATAGACCTAATTTTCCATGGGGCACGCAGCAAGCAAAGTACTAACTCGACCGTGTCAACGTATAGAGGTGTCAACATGTTGAGCATGGAAAAAGATGGGTAGGAGGTGAAACATCCCTATGCATTAAGCGCAGGCGAGCGACCAGAGAATATCCATTTAGAAGAGTGAGAAAAAGTTGCTGGCAGCATGTGACACTATGTCACACTGCACGTTATTTTTTAGGGTGCTTCGGTGTTGCACTTTCGTATGGAAACCCATGGGAAGACTGCACCCTTAGCGAGGTGTATGGCAGCCTCCACTGTGTTTTACGGAGGTAAACTTGCTGAGAAATGTGAAGGACATTTGGCTGTGAAACAAATATCATGAAAGAAAATGTGTTGATTGCATAGAGCAGGGATTCTTGAAGTTTGTGATGTTAATGGAACCCCCCCTCACCAATACATTTTTTTTACATAGAGTGGAACCCTCCCCGTCTCCAACCTGCGAACATGCTCTCAGAGGACAGCATTCTACAAATTACTTCATGAAACAATGAACAAAACAGACTGCTCTGCATACATTCATAAAACCAATCGCTAAGACCTCACTGCAAACAGAATGTTACAAGTTATTCTCAAGAAGCATGGTTTCGCACTTAATGTACGCTTCACAGTAGACACACTAAAACCCACATATAACGACGCAGCATGTTACGATATACGTTGTAGAACGATCGTTTTTACTTTTTGCATGATACGTTGGCTATTGAAGAAGTTACTGATGACATCATGAAGGCTGTGGAACCCTTTGGGAAACATCACAAAACCCCTAGGCACTGAAAACTAATGATATCTTTTTCACTTCTGTTTCTGCCTCTGTTGCTGGCCCATGTTCGTTTCTGTTTCAGTTTTCTGTTTACTGTATACTATTTACTTATATGCTCCAGCTTGATAGTTCCTTTTAGCTTTACTTCCTCAGTTAATTTTACTTTGCTTCGTTCAGCTTTCTTTAATAAATTTATCTAGATGATACAGTGTACATTGAAATATCGTAATAATTCGGGTCCTGCAGTACGCAAATGATTACCGTAAATTATTATTATTTTTTTCTGTTCCAGTTATTTTGAGTGTGCGATAACCGTTTCTGTTACTGTCACCTACTATTTTTCCGGTAGAATGCCGTTTCCATCGCCGTTTACGTTACCTTTCCATGGAACCCAGTTTGGGAACCTTTGACATAGTGCATCTCGTTTAGCGCAGTCCATGAGAAACTACCCAGTTCTACCAGCGTGATTGAGCAGACGACGGGACAAGCCGGAGCATCCCGCAAAACTGCCAACAAGCAACGGCACCACATGACATCCAGCTATATGAGATTTCCAGCTACGAGCTGGTACTTGTTTTATTGACATCCTCTGGTCGTGAGGGACAGTGAAGTTTCACGCCCTGTGCTTTTTTCTCCGGGATACGAGGCGATCCACGTTGAAAAACACATAATGCATTTAAATGGTACCACACTTTATATTCCACGATTCTTCTTCTTTGGCACTCGTTTAACAGCATTACGAGAGTAGAAAATGCAGCAGATGGTGAGCACTCTAGGACAAGGAATGTCAGATGATGACTAGGAATGTCAAGAGATCAATGCTCACAGACAATCAACTCTCCTTCCTGACAGAGCGCCGTCGGATGTTCTCCGCCTTTGGCAACAGGGGCTCCTCCTCCTCCTTGACATCATCTGAAGCTAAATAAAAATAAAAGCATTTTTGTGTCTGGTATGTACGCATAATAACAAATATTAGTACCATCACATGATAACACTCTGCAGTTCTGCGAACTGAAAGCGAAGAAAACAGTGGGAGGGATACGTTTCCTTCAAACCGCTTCGCTCAGTGTTGCGTGACAGCATCTTGCTATGAACAGGACTTGTGTGCCCACATTAGGGCTTAAGGAGGAAGTGACAGTATCAGGAAACGGCCTACCACCTACATGCAAACAACCTAAACATCAAGCATCAGAAAGATTGCTAACATTTCTTCACATCCTTTTTTGGCCTTGGCCATCCCCTGATGTATGTGGGTATGCTTCATCATCACGTATGGCGAGCAGTGGTGAAAAACACATTTTTTTTCTAGCACATAAGTGACCATGTGCATGCATGCACCCACACGAGCTATTTATAGCTTTTTCATCTCATTTGATAGGTGATGACAGAGGGTCGCACAGCGTGCTACCGTAAGCCATGCCCTGCTGCAAAATTGATGTTTTTGGAGAACAGACAGTCCAAGCTTAATCTTCTTGCAACTTGCAAAGGCATAATTGAATAAAACAAAATAGACTGCACATTAGTATGCAATACTGTATAAGTGGTTAAATTCGCGGGGTCAATAATTCGCGGATTTGCGAGGAGCCAGGGTCAGGCAATGATTGGCGGAACCTTAAATTTGTGGTACCGCGGTGCGTCCACCCTGCAGGCGGCATCTTTGGGGTTTCCCACCTTGAACTTTTGGGAATAAGCTAACAAGAGGTGCCACATCGGGGCAATGACCACTTTCAATCCTCTTAAGCCCTTTCTTCAGAGGGCTACGTTGTGGGGTCCTTATACTCGGCTGGTACCTGGGTAATTGCCGAATTGCCTTGTCTCCCGTCATTCTTGTGCTTGCATCGCCACAGTGAACATCGTGACAGCTTCGTACTTTTAGACTGATTACCGCTATATGTCCTTGCTCCGGTACTAAAAGCCAACATCGCTGCATCCTCCTCCTCCAACCAGCTAGCACGTGCACAGACTGTCCAACACTGCCGTCCTTTTTACGGTAGGCGACAAGCAAACTTTTTTGGCTAATGAACATGTGTCTCACACACGACCTACTAGATTATAGCGACCATGTCATAGGCATAGGCGTAGCGGTTCCCAACGCCCCCATTTGGAAGCTATCGGTGGCGCTACTCATCGGCCCAGTTATTGCTTCCTCAACTTCTACAATTATTTCTATTTGTACTTCAGCTTACCTTAGTATTTTTGTACAAGCAGTGGATGTACCACCGTAGATGTTTCATTCTAAAGTTGGTTATCATCATCATTCTACGCATTTTTCGTAGGAGTTGTTGCTGTCATCTGCTACGGTAGTCGTACGTCCGGTTCTGCTTGTTCAAAATTAAAATTTCTATTGTCCAATCATAATGTAGATATCGTAGGCCGATGAGTAGCGCCCCTAGCAGACTGTGCGGATGGGCTCCTCATAGGGGTTGCCGATTATGACATGGTCGTTATAATCTAGTAGATCGTGGTCTCACAAAGTCGTCGACCAGCACAAGCAGAAGCGTAAACGTGGCAAGCAAAACGTTTACAGTCCTGAAGCCAGTTCCAAGACCGCAAGATACGCTGTAGAAAATCACAACCAAGCAGCAGCTGCCAAGTTTTCGCACAAGTTAGGCAGAGCAATCAACGAAAGTTAGTGATTCGTCAACATTTATGATTGCCGATCTGCGTCGCGGCGTCCTGAAACCAACACACACAAGTTGGATGGTCGAGGCCTAGAAGGAACTAGAATGACGGGACGCCAACGTCCTCATAGAATTCGTGAAAGCTGAACCGCTATCCCCTTTCACAACGAAGCAGAACTGAACACTTTATGAGTATTGTGTGTATGTAAGTATGCAGTAAACTGCTACATAAGAAGCCTCAGCGTCCTGGGCCTAATTTCTTTGTCACATTTTTCTGTCATTGCTTCAAATATTTTGCGGGACTTTAAATTCGCAAAAGAAAGGGCGTTCGCAAATTTCATGAAAAATGGTTCCTTGCAAAAATTACTTCTTATACAGTATGTCACAAAAATGTTACTAAACTAACTGTGGTGGTGCAAAGTGTGCATCAAGTGCACGTAGGAGAAAGAGAAAATCGACAGTGGTGGCCTCAAGACCAGCATCTGTGAAAGGTCACCTTACTGCAAGCGGAGCTTGAGGAGGGTGCAATAAGAATAAGGGGCATCGTCTGGCTGCCTGGAGTCACATGTTTGTCCTCCAGCCACCCTAATATCCGCCCAAGTATCCCTCTAGCTGGGTTCTAGCAATTAAGTTTTTGTTATCTAGAAGTCGCAACAACCACCATCCCCCCTGTAAGAGTTGTACTATTTAGAAACCTCGCGAATATTGTGCATTTCCAACTCAGTGGAATAGCCACCAGACAGAGACTCGGGGAAAGCACGTTGGACGGGGCACACCTGACACCCCTGGGGGTCTTCGCGACCAGATGCTCGCTGGCAATGAATCAGTAGAGTGGGCCAAGGAAGGTCCACTGTCCAAAGTTGCATGGTGCATGGGTTGACAGCTTGGTCCGTTACCCATAAATACCGAGTAGTGGGCGGACAATTAGGAGGTGCCAGGTTCGGTCTAAATTCAAACTAGGCCAACCATGAGTTGGAGATGTTTGGACCGGGCTCCAGGGATTGGTGTTTGCTGGCGGGGGTTGGGTCCCAAATGTCACCCTTTTATCCGGAGGACACACGAAAATCTGTGTGTGGAAGCAGCAATGATTTGATGAAGACGAGGCGAAAGCCCCATGACTTCAGTCGCTGTAGTATTGTCGTGTATATAGTTATGTAAATAACTATGTAAATAAAGCCCAGTTGTTGTTCGAGAATACCGCCTGTTGGACGTCTCTTGGGAATATCTCCGATCTGTGAGCACATCAACGGACCACCTTCCAGCAACAACAGAAAAAAACTTTACTCCCCTGTACAAGCATCAACAGTGACAAACATGTCCATCCCGTTCAACATAAACTTTCACAACAGTGCCCTGACTCGAGTACATACCAACGAGTCAGCAATGGTCGACAAGCGACCCAGTGCTTAACGTTCCTGTGCCTGTATCAGCAGTAGTAAAGTGCCTGTATCAGCAGCTGAATTTGCACTTTGGCAAGTTCATTTTCAGGTTCTACCCCCAAGCGACGAAGTTGCAAATTGTGGGTAAAAACTGGCTTTAACCGTGTCCAACCCTGAAACACAAGGCTCTATTTATACTTTGGTGTCCTCATCATATAATCTGAATCTTATCCATAGGATCATCTGCATATCAGAGGTTTGTGACTGTCGTCATTCCATTGTCGAGAGCCTATAGGTTGCATGCTTTGCCTCCCCCTGTAAGCCTTTTGCCCTCCCCCAGATAAAATCCTGGAAACGCCCATGCAGCAGCATGGTGTTTGCATTGATGGGGGTGCTGGGGGCAAAGGCATGCATGACAACACATTTGCATTAACCTTATAAGGGCAGAATAAGGTGGTCAACCATGTATCATCCATGCAGAAGTCCTGCATCCATGCAGAAGGGGGCAGAGGAATCCCTAGCAAGCACAGAAGAACTATGTGTGGAAGACATGATGTTGACCTTTTGAGCCCTGCTGCATGTGTGTTCTCTGAGATGCAGCTGGGGAAGCGACAGTTCGGGCTGTGAATCCCGGTGGGACTCTGCTGAGAAATCCCACAAGCTTTAGGATTGCTGGTGTTAATTACCCAAACATGAAGCTGTATAGTAAACTCTCATTAACTCAAACACCCACCATCCAGACCAGTTAGTTTGCCTTAAGCAGTAGTATTTTGACTTATCAAACAACTGCCAAATTCTCATAAAAATTGGCCCCTAAACTGCTGGCACTTAACAAAATCTTCGACTTTGGATAACGTGCTCTTTGGTATACGGAAGTCCGCGGCAATCTCTCGTTTTGATTTTGTGCCGGCTTCAACCGCTGCTATCAGCTCGCGCTTTTTTGCAAGCGTGAGAGTCTTCAACCTGCGTTGCCTCAGGGTCGACAATGACATATTGCACAAAACTTAACAGCGCGCGCACAGTACACACAGTTCTTGACTTTCACTTCACCGCGTCCTCATCTAGCGTCTTTGGCGCCGAACAGCCTAGCCCGCGCTAGTTTTGGAATCACGCAAACCTCGATCCCGTCGATGCTCGATCAGGCGGACTTGGCCGGATTGAAGAACTTGGCCGATCATGGCGATCCATAGTCGAGAAAGGTGGTGTTTACCGATCCGAAGTGAAATTCGACTTAAACAGATAAAAAATGTCGCCTGGGATGAAACATTTGTTTGGCTTAGCCGTGACTTCGACTTCAACGATTTCGACTAAAGCGGGTATTATTTACATTACGGGAATACAGGCCGTGCGCGGGTTATCGTGGGCATTCGACTTAAGCCTAATTTCTTAACCGGCGTTTGACTTAATGAGATTTTACTGTATGTAGAGCCTGGGGTTTTCGGGAAATATTTTTTTCTAGATTCAGGGGGTAAAAATCGGGTAAATGAACTTGTGCTCTAAATTCATGTGAATTCGGGTGAAAAAACTTCCAGTATTCTAAATTCGCGGAGAAATCGAGCTCAGTTACTCAAACTAACTGTTCTGGTTTGGTACAAATGGTGATGTAATTGCATTTGCTGCCAAACAAGTGTGTTAGTGTGCATTCCTACAGATGTCTTAGTGAGGGCAATTTGCCGAGTAAAAAATCGGGTTTCACCCTAAAGAGGCAACCTTCAATTCGGGGTGCAAATTCGGGGAAAAATCGGGTTAAACCCTTCAGGTGTTGCTGTTTTTGTGATAAACATTCCTACAGAATGGGATCTGCACTTACTTCCCAGAAGATCCACTGGAGGTTCAAGCAGGCTTTTTCGCTGTTCCCTCAGGTAATTCCTGTTGGCACAAAATGAATACATCAGTACAGTGCTGAAGAGCTGAACTGTCCTATGGATCTTACATTCTTATAACACAGTTCGATGTGCTATCCTCTAACTTAATGCCCTATGACCTCAAGTGCATGTGCACAGTACTATTCGTTTGTTTACAAGAAGTCATTTGCTATAGTAAATACCTGAAGCTTTTAAACATCAGCATAGAAAGTATATTTCCCACAAAAGCATATGCCACACAATGGGCAGAAAACACTCGTAATGCTGCTAACCTATGTAGTCGGGCAACCAGGTAGGAGACAGCTGCACATATCATGACAACTATAGTCATCAGTGCAGGGTTCTGAAAAGAAGAAAAAAAAATGTTAAGTGCAATTAGAGATAATTGGAACTGTCAGTAGTATACCCAGAGGGCAGGGGAACGTAAAGAAACTGAACCACTGCTAGAACACAGCACCTTTCTTTATTTATATACAGGGTGTCCACACCAGTAAGGCACAGAATATTAAAATACTGTGAAATATCATTTTTTCAATTACAATAAAGGGCGATACATTTTGGGTGCAGTGAGCAAGCCACATTATGACTGCGATGGAACAAATGCGGTTGCTCCTTCTCTCCATCGCATTTATGGTTAATTCGCGTGGTCATTTCCTGGCAGATTTTTTTGCCAGATTCAGAGCAACTGCGTTCGCTTGGCCAAAACATAGAAATCTCGCGTGTTCTTGTGGCACTTTCCAAGCGCCAGGAATTTTTCAGTTAGCCCTTTGTCCGCCTGACCTCGAAGTGACCAGGTAGCGGATTGCACCACCATATCCAGAGTCGTGCAGAGTCGTGCAGATTCGTGCCGCGAGGTTGGCGAGGACCCTCATTGGCCCACAATTTGAAGTTCATGTGGGTTAGCAGACGACGGAATCCGAAGCCGAGCGACCGCGATGCCCGTAGCGTGATCAAAGTGACTAAAATCGCTAGATTCCAGGCAGTCATTTTCGGTTGGCAGCGGTTACGCGATCCTGCGTGGGTGCCGACATCTCAATTTCCAAGCTCTGGGCCATGTTGTTATGAAATGACCACCCCAATTTGACATTAAAGAAAAGGAAGAGGCACGCATTTTGTCGAGTGACAAAAATGATTTCCAAATGTGCCGTTTCTTCGGGATCCACTTCCTCGAGCTATACTGGCTCGATCCTTTTCTGAAAACAGAAATGATGTCAGTGCACCAAAGGGTGAGCATGCTGTCATTGTGGTGAACTTCTATCTCTCACAACTAAAAAGTTCATTAGTCAATTACTGAGGACACTGCCTCAGGAGGTTGCTAGTACAACCACCACATGGGCCACTTGACCCAGAACATACTGTCATTGAAACAAAAGTTATTTTCCTGTTTTATAAAATTCTGTCCACAGTTCACAAGGATATCCGGGATAGGCTATGAAGTGGTGGTTCTCAACCGGGGTTCCGCGGACACGATGATGTCGAGGTCCAGAGAGTGAAACTTGAGTGCGTATCCGACTGCACCCGACATCTTATCGTCGGCGTCAAGATCGGCATCGAGATCGCCGGACATTGCAGATGATGGTCATGGTAGAGAGTAGAGCCAGCAATTATCATCATCATCGTCGTCATCACCGGTTGGCTCAACCGACAATACAACTTCAAACTTATTAATCGAGTAATATAATGTTAAATACATAATTTGCTATGTGTACGACATCCATCTCGTCTAAGCCACTCCTACACAGTTGTGTCCACCACTACATAATAGAAAGTTCCTCGAAGCCTTGCAGGCATAGTGACGGTAAGTTGAGAACCACTGCTCTAAAGCATATGAAGCTGCTATTGGATGCATTCCATGATAGTCTCTGTAAACTCAAAATTCAGCGAATTCTCAGTTCGAGGATGCTGCTCGACTTCCCTCCCTCCTTCTTCCCCTGCACCTGTCCAACGACTTCTTACGTATACAGGGTGCCCCACGAGAGGATGTCACTCAATTCCTAACAATAGATTTTATTTTAAAAAAGTAGGGGTGTGCGAATATTCGAGTTCTCGAATTCGAATCGAATATCAACCGCTCGAACCATTCGATTCGCGAGTCGAATATTCAATATTCGATTTTTCGAATATTCTACTATTCCACGAATATCAATGACACAACCCGAAAGTGGGCTTCACCTGATGCTTCCGTGCATGAGGTGAAGCCTGCTTTACGAAATTGCCCTTGCTGCAGGACCAACACAGGCCGGACGGTGTTTAGTTTAAGATAACGTTATCCAAACTTAGTTTTGTAGACATCGTCAGTGGAAGGGATGGCACCCCTCCCACATACAGTTTAGCGGTGCCAACGGGCACCGCGGGGCAGCGGGGTGATGTTTGTGAGGTTGCCTTTAAAAAGTTAGGACTCTTGAGTAATGACTACAGCCCACAAACAAGAAGAGTGTTTTAAAGATGTCTTTGATATCTAAAATTTCAGCTGTGCAACTTCCTCAGGTGAGAGCACAGAAACTAAAGGGTGTTCATAGCAAAGCTGAGGCAGGATGCCAATTCGTTTGTTTCACAAATGGCCTGTGGTTGTCTGAAACAATTACAGCCTCATCCGTATAACATGCTACTGCATGACATAAAATTTTGAAATGAAAAAACCACTGCAGTACTCCAGTAAGTGTAGGCTCACCTGAAAAGCAGGAAGTACTCTGATGTAAAATTAAAGAGTAGGGGCTTTAAACAGAAGAATTGCGTGTCTCTCTTGTGACAGTTAATACTAGAAAAATTACACTAAAGCCACGGGCCACAAAATGGAAACTTTTAGTGCGAAAGTCACATATTGTAAATTTTGCACGAATATTCGATATTCGGAATTTTCCCCCCATTCGATTTGATATTCGATTCGACTTAAAATATTCGGATTCGCACATCTCTAAAAAGAATTATAAAACTACTTGGAATACACACACACAGACTTTTGCCACAGATTGAGGCCGTTTGCATTCGTGCTACGCATTAATTAAGCTAATTTGCATAATTGAATTTTAAAAATTGTACAGCAAAGGCAGAATTTTTCTTCCTAAATTCAGAAGCCTATGACCGCAACACATTGTTCTAATCAAAATCGTGTGTTCTCCACAAGATTTCCACAAAAATTTTACAGCTGAAAATCTGTTGCTTCGCAAAGTATGCTTGGTGAAATTTGTGCTTGCAGAACTCTTTGTTCCGCCTTTATCTCGGCGAAGTGGAAAGAGCGACGCAGTTTCATTCCGATCAAGGGCCGTGTCGCGCAATCCGTCATTATCTGTGGCTGGCGACCGACGATAGACACGTTGATACGGATGAAAGGTGTGATCGTAGTGTGGTTTGTTCTCTTCTTGCATAGGAGGGAGGATATTTGAACGGAGCCAACAGTTCCGCAAACGTAATTATCAGCGAGCGTGCTTTGCCCAGCGAGTCATTTTCGGCTGTCAAATTTTTGTCGTAATCTTGCGAAAACCCCTGCGATTTTGATTGGAATAGTGTGTTACAGTCATAAGCTTCCGAATTCAGTAAGAAAAATGCTGCCTTTGCTTGGTGAGTTTTGAAGTTTGCAAACTGCCTCAATCTGTATGTATGTATTCCAAGTAGTTTCATACTTTTCTGAAGTAAAACCTATTTTAAAGAATTGAGTTACATCCTCTCGTCGGACACCCTGTATCTTCCCAAGCAGAATCAACTCACCAGAAGGAGTGGTTTCTCTCTCAGTGCAACATCGAAGACGACTATCAAGACTCCTATGACAAAGCCAACAGCTGCACCGACCCAAGGAATGTGCTTCTCGGCTAGGATGACAAAATATAAACTTTATTCATTATTATTAACTTATTAACTATAACTTATTTATTCATTATATAAACTTTGTTCATGCACACACGAAGATACGGTCCAGTTAGGCGAGTACATGTCGTGAGAGAGGGATAGTGTACCTTTGGTTTGTTTGTCACAGTCCCTCCTACACTTCCGCACTTGCTCGATCACTTTTGGTTCCTCTCCACTCAGCTGGAGTGCTTTCTACAAAAAGAGAGAAAAAGCCTGTACGTTTGCCAGCGTTTCCAGTACCCATATTGATAGCTCTTTGCCTCTCAGTCATAGTTCATTTCAATGCCTGCAGAAAATGCAAACTGCAAATTAATCAAGTGTTACTTGTGGACACTAAACATGAGCTGAGAAATACACAAAAAACAGTACATGAACCGAAAACCCTGCCGCGAATTAGCCAAAGGACTTTGGCAAAGAATCTTCTCAACTCAACTGAACAATGACTTCTGCACCTACAAGCTGAACTGGAAGCGGAATGAATATTGACAATTCTTGGTAAATTAACATTCTGCTCCGAATGCATGCTCTAAGACTCGCAGTGCATTAACCATTCTGATGACACCATGGAAATCTGTGATTTACTGCTTAAGTGCTTAATTTTGAGAATTTTAAGAGCACACAAAAATTTTGATTAGGAATTAGCACTTCAATAGGTCCATTCTTTTCAAAAGAAAAGTGCTGCGTCAGTTCTTTAATACATGCGAGGGCTATGGCAAAAAGAATGCAAGTGGGTTGTACTCCTTGAACTAGTTCGGGAGGTGCACACAAAAGAGAATGAACCTAATAAATATGCTGCAACCACAAGCTTTGTTTTCACAGCTAGTTGCACACCAATTGCTAGTTACCAGCAAGCCTTCGCAGTTGCAGCACAAACACGCACAATCCCGCTTTTATCAAATGTGATAAGGACAATCTTTGGCTTATCACAATGTAAGCCAATCAAGTCACAAATTTTAGGGCCCGGAAGTTACACAATTTAGCAGCTACGAAATTTGCAAAAAATAGGAACAGTGAATTTAAAAGACTTTACAGTAGATCCATGCTTGCTCTCCTGTGCAAGCTAGAATTCCCTGTTGCCCCTGCAGCAGCAACAGCAAAAAATGTTATAGAATTCATTGTAGCACACTATAAATTCATTCACTTATTTGTTTTTAATTGGTTGCCCACAAACAGCGCAAATCCTACTTGTACGGTGCAACAAAAATGCATAAAAAAACATAAATAAGGAAGTAGTGTAACTGTGTGCCATCACTGTTGAGAACACATGTGTTTTCATGTGGACGTAGGACAACACCAAAAAGCTACAGAACGTGAAACTGTCTGCAACAGAATGTGTTTACTACGAGTTTTCTTGGAGTTGTTCTCTTGCTCTTTGTGATCACTGAGCAGCACGATACAAACTACAATACTATACTTTTTGAGCACTTTAATGTACTTTGTCTAGCTCTTTCTACTTTACTCCCTGTTGGTGAAACTCCTCAATCATCATCATTAAAATAAAGTTGCTGTTGTTGTACTCCATTTCAAGAACATTTTGCAGATTACCACTTTGTACTGTACCGTACTACCGCACATTACTCGACATACAGGATTTTGTAACGATTTTGTGAGGTCTATCCCATTTTAGAAAGTGCACCTCTGGTCTCATATCATGGCATGCTGGGAAATACGTTGTTATGTGGCATGCTGGGAAATACGTTGTTATGTGGCATGCTGGGAAATACACACACGTTTTTTTTTTGCGTGTGTGTGTGTTTCTTCCGGCATGCTGGTCATCCCCGTCTCATCCCGACATGCCGAGAAATCTGTGGGAATGCGGTATGTCGAGTACCACTAATCCCATGTTGTGGTACTTTGACCATCAGTGGGTTATTCATACATCCAGAAGAACATGAATGAATCCAGATGTGAATATATACACATTAGTAAACATGCTTTAAATACTTATCATGAAATACAACATCAAGTAGTCTAAATGCACACAGTTTTTTTTGTGTTTTACTGCTCAATTCTTTGTCAACTTTCACATTAACTGAGGCATTAGTTGCTCTTTCCTTTTCTCTCCAAGCACTTACCCTGAATGATTCAATTGCGTCTTCAAAGTGTTGTGTGTGATACTCCACCTCTGCCTTTCTGTACCATCCCTAAAAAGCAATATAGAAAAACCCTGAAGTTTACCATATTTTGAACCATTGTGGTATATTGCACTGTGCTGGTTGTTCTCTTCAAACACAAAACTTCAAATTTTCAAAATCAGTTGTTTCCAATCATGGATTAGTAACAAATGTCCACGAGCTTTTGATTACCTCTATAGAGTGTAAGCTTTTTTTCTACACAAGTCAGTACGATACAATGAATGGACAGAAAGCAGGCTCTGAAGAGAACTGGCTCAATTTCCGATAAGAATCTGTCATGTATGTTGAAGTAACTGTCAGAGCTGTTCCGATGGGGTGCAGGAGGGGCACCCTTTGCCACAGTGGGCACCGGGAGGCAGGTTCCGGAAGCTAGGTTGGATAATAAAACGAGAATCAAGATAATTCTGAGCCTCGGAACTGCATATGAACTCTTTTTCTTTTTTGTTTGCAGATCGTCTAGTGTGTGTGTGTGTGGGGGGGGGGGGGGCATAATAGTGTCCCCAGCGGAAGCTCGCCTCGGGACTGCTATGGTAACTGTGTTTATACTGCATGCTGGTTATGGATCTGAATTGCATTTTGCTAAGTAGTCAAGTCATTGCTTGGAGCTTGAAGGGTAGAGGGGTGTTAATTGCAGGGGGGTCAAAATGCAGTCAATCAGTAGTTTCTTCCGTGTAAGCTCATAAGAAATCGCCAACTGGCTATGGGAAAACCTAGCAATCACCAAGTCAATGTGTGTTGTGCACGGTGAGAGTGCCAGGTCAGTCAAGAGCTGAAGCTACAGCTAACATGACGAAAGCTATTTACGAGCTAAAACGTGCCTGGCATACAATCTCTTCCTGTGCGCGGTATGTTGGCACAATCCAGGCATATGGTACAATCAACGATATTTGAATGCATACATACCTTTGCCCATTTTGGATTCAGTCGAATTGTTTCATTCGCATCCACATAAGCCAAGTAAAACTGATCCATCTTTAGGAATGCCAGTGAGCGGTTGCTGTACAATTGGGAGTTGTTGGGGTCCCGCTTAATAGCGTGTGTGTAGTGAAAAATTGCTTCCGCATATTTCTCAGCCTTCATGCAGTCATTTCCTTGCTGCTTAAGTTGTTCTGCCTGCGAAAGATAAGAGAAAATAACCCAAGTGACCCCCGAGCGAGCGATTGAAGCGCTTCTTGAAGAAGCTGCCAAGACTACTTCCACTGCTTTACTTGAAAACACATCCCTCGTATCAGCTGGTACTGTATTGTCGTCAGGGCCGAATCACTTTCCAACAAGTGAGCATGAGGAAAGATGTATGAGGGAGGCCCTAAATATTAAATACCTTTGCATGACTTAATTTTTGCACAAGAATTGAGAAGGGCAAACACCTTCCAGGCAGTTCCTTTTTGCTTTATTACATTTCGCATTCATTCATGCACTGTTAACGCTCACAGAACACCGGCGCGCGATTCTTACCAAGTCACATCACAGATTGAACTTTTGTATAAAAATGCTCATGCAAATTTGTCAGAACTAACCAGGAAAGCTCACAATGTAACAATAGACAGTTAATATTAGCTACAAATTATTTTGCATGAGATAAACGATTGCGTACCGTGCCTTCCGCCATGGATGGATGGATGGATAGTAGGGGGTAGGGGCACCCCTGGCGGGCCTCTTTGTAACGAGGGTCCAGCAAACAGCGAACTGTGCGGACATGCCAATAAGTTTCCTGTATTTCAATTTCAATGCCCTTTCAATTGTCAATGTTTCTTTTCATTTGCGTCCCTGTCTTTCTGTGGTTCATATTTGGCTTCCGGTTCATGTGGTGGCGCTGGCCTCTTCTCCGTTGACTCTGCTTGGTACTTCGCGTATGTGTAGGTTACAGCTGCCTTTGTTGCCCGGTACTATTTCGTAGTTTGTTGTCGTTGAGCTGGGTCCTGTTTGTACTGGGGTATTCTCCTTGCTGCGATCCTGTTTCTGTCGTTCCTCTCTGTTCAGTGTCATCCACCGTCTCAAACGGCGTTTCGTTGCTGTCACCTCTGCGTTTTCTCCGCTGGTCGCATAGAAGCCGAGTGCTTCTTCTATAGGGCATGTCCGTTTACCTCCCAGGGCGACGCAGTCCAGTACAACATGCAGTATGTTCTCCACAAGTCCTTCCTTGCATAGCTGGCAGTGAGCATCGATGGGCTCAAACTTGCTCCTCCACTCCCTTGTGCGCAGCACTCCACACCTTGCCTCAAACAGTCTACCGCTTTCCTGGGAGTTATCGTAGAGCCCAATGACATTTGCTATACGTGTCTTCTCCGTCCTATAGATTTCCAATGCGTTTTTTTTCTCCATGTTTGTTCTCCATGTATCTGTTTCTGTTGCCGCAACTTGTTCTCGAATTTCTTTGTCCGACAGTCCTGGTGATGTCCTTTCTAGGAGCATAACAGGTATATTGTACTTGGCTTCTAATTTACGCGTTCTAAGATTCCACCGAGTAGAAATTCCCGCAAACAACGTCATTTTGTATATTATTCTTGGCCATCTGTGCTCTTCCATGTTCATCAGCCTGTTTTCGAATGTCGCTTTGCTACTTGCTTCCCTTGCTTCAAATGTGGAGAGGCCAAGGTCTCCTATTACAGCTTCATTGGGTGTTGATCTGTGTCCTTTCAGTGCCATTCTTCCAATTTCCCGTTGTTTCCGTTCAAGAAATTCTCTGGTACTAGCAGATATGCACAGTACTGCATTAGCATACGTTATTGTGGGCACCACGACGGTTTTCCAAACTTCCCGTACCACCAGTGTGTAGTTAAAGCTCCATTGTGCCGTCCTATTCAGATATCCAATTGCTCTTTGTACTCTTCCTCTTAGCTTTTGTTCATACTGTTGGAATCCATGCTGTGCAGCCTCTATATCAACACCGAGATAGGTATATGATTCCTGATATGGTACAACTGAGCCCTGAATTGTGAATTCCGCTTCTCCCTTTTGGTCTCCGATACTCAGTATGGCTGATTTACTGGTGTTGAATTGCAGACCCCTTGCTTCCGCAAATTCTCCGCAGATATCAAGCATTTCCTGTAGCTCTTTCTTTTCCTCTGACAGCAGTACAAGGTCATCCGCGTACAGCAGCCCAGGAATTGTCACCATCTGTTGCAACCCATTCCAAACCCATGTTTCCAAACACCCAATGTTGCCTGCCGGTGACAGTCGTTGCAGTCGTTGCGTGATGATGCTGATACAGATTCAGCAGCACCAGAGGCAACAGCACCGCACCCGCACCAACTGATCTCTTCAACCTGCGGGGGGGGGGGGGTGAAAGAGGGGGTGAGAGATGATGGTGGCACAGGAAAGGAAGAGGGTGTGAACACCCTCTGGATCTGGGATTATGGTAGTCCAAGAGTACTACCCACCACAGAAAACATGCGAGCATCCCTCAGTAGTCTTCATTGGGATGCTGCCTGACGGTAACCGCCAGGATTATTGGCGACGGCGATGTTACCCTCTCTCCAACCTGCGGGCCGCGTATGGCTCTTCCTTTTTAATGTGTGAGCATTAGGAGTGTCAAAATGGAAAAAGCAGTATATATGTGTGTGCGTGTGCGTGTTAGAGCCCTGCGCGGGCCCGGGCCCCCGACCCGGCCCACGGGCCGAACCGGGCTTGTTAATATTGGCTGTCTGCTCAGGGCCGGGCCGAGCCCGGGCCGACAAAATACGCTAGCACCGCGGGCCGGACCGGGCTCGGGCCGACAAATATGTTTCCGAGAGTCAGGCCCGGCCGGGCCACGCAGCTAATTCCATACAATGGAGATGCATTAGTTCATATCACCATGCGCTTGCGTCATTCCTGTGCATATTTTGCAAAGACAAGCAAGGGATACTGCATTAGGCATATGATTCGACTCTCTAGAACATTCTGAAAGCCATGGCAAAAGGGCAAGGGTGCAGGCCAGCTGGTACATGGTGAAAAAACGTGAACGTGTCGTGTCGTCCCTCCTCTGTCCTTTTCTCGGGTTCCAAATTTTTTTTCATTCTGAAAGCCACTTTACATTGCTCCTCACTCCTCACGTATTTCACAATCACTTGGCAAAGCTTGGTGAGAGGGGTATGGACTGGGAGAAGGAGTTTGTCGACAGCATCCTCTACCTCCGCAAAATCTTGACAGTGTAACGATAACACCCATGCCCGCGTACGTTCTGGATTTAATTTGGTCTGGTGCGGTTATGGTGTTAAACCGCCATCACTTGTACGTTTGTCTTCTCTCCTTATAAATTTACTGATAAATTTGTTTGATAATCGCCAGAAACGCGTACGTCGCGGCTGGAAATACTATGCCGGGATCTACTCGCCGGGTCCCCGGGCCGGGCCGGACTCTATTTGCTTAGACTCCGGGCCGGGCCGGGCTCTAGTCACTAGGTCACCGGGCCGGGCCGGGTCGGGCCGCATAAAAATATGAAGGGTCGGGCAGGGCCATTTTTCGATGCGCCAGGGCCGGGTCGGGCCCGGAAAAGTCGTCCCGTGCAGGGCTCTAGTGTGTGTGTCCGTGTATGAGATGGTGAAGCGTCATCGAGGCAGCGGTATAAGTGGACATAAAGGGGATATAAGTGGATAAATGTAATTGGAGGTAGATGATTTGAAATTGAAGCAGTCGAACGTATGACAGAGAAAGAAGTAAGAGTAATTGAATGTAATTAGAGGCAATCAAAGCAAGAAAGTTGAGTTTAAAGGTAATGAATGTAATATATATCTAATTAAAAGAGAAAGATTAAATTAAATTAAAGATTACGCAAGGTAACTCCAGGTTACCGTGGGTAATTAAATGTAATTAACGTCAATTAAAGGGAATTGAGAGTAATTAAAGAAAGTAAACGTAACTCAAGGGAATTAAATGAAATTCAAGGTTGCCTTGTTTAACCTGTGGTTACCATGGGTAATTAAAGCGTAATTGATACTAATTGATGCTAATTAAAGGTTAATTAAATCTATTTACACGTAGTAAATGAAAGTGTCGAACCGGAACTCAAATATAGACCGGAGGTGGACAACCGGAAGTCAGGTTAGAGCGGAAGTTGAGAACCGGAAGTCGTGTCGGACCGGAAGTGGACAACCGGAGTTTGGGTTTAGACGGGAAGTGGATACCCGGAAGTCAAGTTTGGACTGGAAAAGGCGCTGCTAACAAATTTCTCTCGCATTTACCGCTAAATCGCCACTGATTTTTCTTTTCCTCTGTCTTTCCTTTTCTTTTTAACGTCACACTCTTGAAGCTCCTTCTGAGCATATAGCATCTTCATAGGAGGAGACCAGAGGAGTCTGCACCATAAGATTTCCATGGTCTGCACGTCCTGCGCTCTTTTTGCAGTGCATGTGGCCAAAGTGGTTTCAGTCCTTTTCGTTTCTCTAGACGCGTGCCTATACTGTGCCTCTCACAGTGACGTGGAAACCTAATATATGGCAGCGTATCGAGCAGTGATTTATCCAGACCCCCCTAGACCCCCTAACACCCCCAAATGTTCAGTGACACCCCCCCCCTAACTTTTTCACCAGTGTACCCCCTACAGGGGTGCCCTTGCGATTTCAGCTTTAGACACATGCCGGTAATGATATGTTAAGCTGTAATGACCCCCCCCCCCCATTTTTCCGAACTCCCCTCCTTACTTGGGATTCCGGATAAAGCACTGGTATCGCGAGTGCACATGCAACAGACTATAACAACCCCCCCCCCCCCTCTTTCTTCATTCCTCGCGGACAGTAGCGTAACGAAGGGGGGAGGTTCCGGGGTTCAAATCCCACAATCGCAGACTCTTAGTAGTGCATATGGGAGCAGGACAACGGGTGTGAAATCTTCTTCGCACGTTTACAGTTGTCACTGAACCCCTCCCGAAGTATTTTTCTGTCTACGCTACTGCTTCCAATAAGGCACAAATATGCATTCAACAGTGAAGTTCGCGATGTATACACATAATCGTAAGTTTCCTCGGGACAAGAACACTATTGTGCTTGTAAAGTACTGTTTATTACCCTAATACAAGTACAATAATAAGGCGTGCAAAGGACTGTACACTAAATATTACCTATTTATCGTGCACAGAGAGGGAAAAAAAATTTAAGGGCGTCCTTTAGAAGCTCTTGCTTCTTATTTACGATATATATACCGAAAGCATGTCGACGACTTGTCGAACCATCGAGAACAAACAGCCCGGTATATAATCGATTATAGAGCCTTTCAACAACAATTCCTTAGTGTGTAGTCTGCCATATCGTGCAGCCTGACCGACTTTCCTTGTAGGTATGCTAATGCTCGAAGCTGTATGTGACTTTTATAACGATCGTGACATTCATGTTAGCAGAACAATAGATCGTTATTGTACTATCTCGCAGGGCCACCGAGCGCGACTAATTGTGGGTCTTTCTATGTATAGTGACCAACATAATTCAGTGTTTCACGAGCACACGTATCTGTAGTTTTCATTGTGTGCCTTGACTTACGGTGCCGTTAAACATGCATAATACTCTTCGTGGAGGCAACTCTCTGCGCTGACGTACCAGGGCGCGGTTTACAACACGTGTTAAGAGAAAATGTCTCGCGAAAACCAATATTTGCAACGCCGGGTAACTTTAGGACAATCTATGCTGTAGTGGCCAGTTCGAAGAGCGCTAAATGGATGGCGCTGGAGGTCATCCGAAACAACATGGCGGCTCAGTGTCGCTACTCTGAAGCGTAGCTTATTTAGTGACTCTAGGGTGCGCTACTGCGCGGGTCTGAAAACAAAACAAACAGCGGCGAAACCTCCCACTACATAATCGTCACTTATTTGTTTTTGTTGTTCTGGGCTCGACACTTGCATGATTTCAATGCACCTTTGGAGTGTGCTAGGGCTTCCATTTGACCTGTGTTGTCCCGCAGCACAAGGGGATACATGCACACCTTGTATAGGTCGGCCCTCTCTAGCTGTTGGAGTTTATAGAGGAAATGTGATTTAGCGCTTGCGTAATACTGTCGCAATATTGTGCGGCGCGGTAGCTCTCACAAATAATATTTAAAAAAAAGAAAAAAGAAAAGCGGAACGAGACAGGGATTGCCTCCGCCAGTTTATAGCAACCCCCCCCCCCCCGAAACTTATGAGATGGCACAATACAGCTTGGCTGCCCCCCACCCCCACCCCGAGGTCGGTTTCTAGGGATATGTTACATGAACAAGGCGTTGCTAATCGCATGTACGTGAAGTATTTCATGTAAACTGTCACGCAGGCGTGTTAAAAAAAAAGAGAGACTACGGAAGGAGGCTATTGTCTGATGTTCCGTCATGGTGCCAACATGACGTCCATTTTCGTTTCGTAGGTACATCATAGTTAACCCTAGTTCCGTCGAGGACACGTGATAATTCCGTGCGCGCTTCAATCATGCGTGCTCCTGCCACACGGAACAGCTACTCATTCAGGAAGGAGGTCCTCTTGGTGTCCACTATCAGCAGAGAATGGTCAGAGCACAGGACATGCGAACCATTTATTCTAATACTTTAATAAATTCCTTCTCCTTCAATCCATAGGCAGAGGTACACTAGACAAATAAAAACGCCGTTAAGTCCACGAAGGAGGTAGTCGGAAGTAAAATTGAAACGGTAAGGAGCACCCAGGATTAATGACGAGCTTTCGTGCAGAATCTGCACTTCATCGAGTGCATCATTTTGTGCAGATTGCAAGAAAGCTCGTGATTAAGCGTATAGATCCTCCTAACCGTCTCAGTTTTACTTCTGACTGCCTGAATGGTGCGCTCTTAAAAAAGAATTCACAACATGATCACGCCCATACCCAGATGTGTCTTTGCCTCAGACCACATTAATTAGAATTATTTGTTGAAAATCGGAAGTGTGCGGCCTCTTTGAGAAATTAGAGAGCTTTAGTACATCGTACGCTATCGCCTTTGCGTACGTAAGGGATATCGTTGATGGTTCTGCACATGCCCATAACAGAAAGGGAGCTTCGTGCAGTGCGCAGAACCTCTAACGCTATCCCTTACGTACGCAATGGCGATAGCGTACGATGTAGTAAAACTATCGATTAACGTATACCCAGACTGACGCAAAACGGTGTACACTGGCGATTTTCAACAAATCGGGAAAGAGAACGGTAATACTCTGAATGACGCTTGGAACTGAGCGTGTTATGCGGTGAAGCTCTGTTTTTTTTTTCTTTTTTTTTTCCATAGATTTCGTAGGTACTTCTTTGTCAAACTTTTATCACCAAAGGGGCACTATACAGTGCCAAAATTTCTCATCGTAGAGTGAACGATACTGCTTCATTTTAACAACAACAACAACAACATAGATGAACACAAAAAGAACGGGATTCCTCGATTGCGTCATTCGTGATGTATGAGCGAAAGAAACCGCCAATTTACGCTTTCCGTCTCCCTTTCCCTTTCAGGAATGCCGACAATATTACCCTTGGCTGAACAATTGCCCTCGTAACTGAAGATGGAGAATTATTTGCTGTTAACGAGCGCTACCACGCATGAATTCCGCCACAAAAGTGTCAGTGTATGCGTCGTATATCGTTCGGCTTTCCGAGAGATATACAAGCCTGAAATCATCGAACATATCCCGAAAGAATGCCGTGCATACTATGCGGGAAACCTACCTTGCACACCCCAGGACTGGCACGTTGGCGAAAATCCTCTACTCCGCGGTTGTTCTGCAGAACGATCCACAAAAACTTTTAACCACGTGCGTTTTCTCCAAGAAACGGGCTTTGCCCCGCAAAGACCCCCTAGCGTACCTTCCATCCACAGTGCACTTCGGTCTCATCGGTTTCATTCATCCTCTACATACTTCACGTTCACCCTTTCATCCTTTTTACTTTTTTTGTTTTGGCTGTAGTCGTGACGATGATACACTCTAGTGGGGCCAGCAACGGCAAGCCTGTGTCGACATTGCACCCCCCGCCCTCCTCAGAGAGATACATATATCTGTCAAAGATGAAAACGAATAAGAAACAGTAAAAAGAAAAAAAAAAACACGACATGCAAGGTTCACTGATGCGGAACTGGGAGTGCATCATCGATTTGCATTTGCATATGAGTACACGCTGTCTTTTCCTTGCAATGCAAACGCAGGTCGGGTCACGCACGTCGATACTTCATTTCAATATAGCATCTGGGCCACAGTGTCAAGGGATGGACGGACATCCACGACTGCTGCCCTCGAAACGGTGTGGTCATGCATTGGGACAATCCTTCACTGTTTGAATTACTGATTGGTTGAGTTTTATTTCTGTGGCACCCAGAAGGGTCAAATTGTGCCACTGACAAAATGTGAATGGTACAGAGCACGGAGGAGTATAAAGTGTCTGCACATTCCATCCTCAGCTCATGAAGGACTTTATGGAACGAAGTACACCCCGGAGAAAGGTGTTGCGCCCAGGGAACGGAAACGTTTTTATTTTTATTTTTGGTTCGATTCGGATTCAGCTCCGCAGCAGCGCAAAATATCGGTTCGAACCGGTTCAGGAAAGTGAATTTTGAGCAGATTGCCACGAGTTAAAAGCCAAGCACATCCTTACGATACTCAAACAACACAAATGTACTTTTGTTATTGTTGCCAACACAGCAGTGGTTCACAGCAACACTGCGTGTTAAAGACCCACATTTCAGGTGCAATGTTACCGTAGCATACTGTACTCTCTATGTTCACTCATCGTATACAGGATGTCTTATTTTTTTCGATACAGTTTTTTCATTAAAAAACAATAAGGGCTAGAGACATCCTGTTTTCACTCTTATCATCTCTGAGCCGGCGAACGTTCTTGGCCATCTGTTGCTCAGCGGTCGAACGACTAATTGCCTAAAAATCGTTTAATTAACCTTTTAATTATAAAAGCTACGAAGTTGTTCCAATGAGAACATTTGTTCCTCTCAGTCACGTGATATCGTAGCCGTTTTCACAACAAAAACCCGCCATTTTTTTTCTTTATTTTGTTCATTGTGCATCTTCAGAGATGCGTCTTTCCTTCACACCCAATGTGAGACGGTGAAGGAGCACAGTGCTGCCTCATGCGTCGAAAATGAGCTTTAACTTGCGAAAAAAACAAACAAAAAAACAAAAAAAAATGTACCGGGTGACGCTATCGGAACTGCCCTTATCTTGGGTTGAGTTTTCGATAGTGTGCTCTTTCGCCCTCTCACATTCGGGGTGAAGGAAAGACGCGTCTTGGACGATGCGCAATGAACAAAATAAAGAGAAAAAAAAGGTATAACTGCACGAATTTTTTGCGGACGATCTATCGAACGGATTTTTATCCTGAAAACGGCTACAATATCAGATGACCAAAGGGAACAGATGTTCTCATTGGGACATCTTCGTAGCTTTTATAATTAAAAAGTTAATGAACGATTTTTAGGTAATTAGTCATTCGACGGTTGAGCAACAGATGACCAAGAAAAAAAAAAGGGCGCCCTGTATACACCCTGTTACATCATGCTCAGGGACTGGCCGTAATTTTCACAGCACAAAATAAAAACTTGGGGTTGCTGGACGACAAAGGCCGCGTACAAGAAAGCCTATACTGCCAAAAGGACGACCTTAAAACTAACAAAACTGAATGTACGCAATAGCTGCGAGGAGGGGCGCACTTGGGTTGCAGTTTCGTTTTGTTCAGTTTCGGTTTCGAATTTGTTTGGCAACGCGGCCCAACCAGCTGTGTAAATCGTAGCTCGGTCTCTCACAACGTACATATCGTCCGAAATTTAACGCAAAAATTCAGCGAACCGGTAAGGGAGTATGAAGGGAGTTGACTCAGGGCGAGAGCCGCTTTTATTTCGAACAGAGACTGTTCTTCTAGGCACCGTCCTCATCATTGGCACGGTATTTAAACGGCTGGTATGACGTGTGTTAACATTCGAATTGTGGGTCAACAGCCCGGGGGGAAGAAAGGGTCCGTTCAGGCTTTTACGGCCGAAGTGAATGGTCATTCACTTCGAATGGTCGTTCACTTCGGTCTCTGTTCGAAATATCGGCGGCTCTAGTCCTGAGGCAATTCCCTTCTTACGTCCGAACCGTTTCGCGAACCGGTAACAACCTAAATTTATTTCGGTTCAGTCCGGTTCGGTTCAATGCGAGAATTTTTTTTAAGGTTCAGTTCTGGTTTAGCGAAACATACGGGTTTTTAGCGGTTTTCGGTTCGGGTTCAGTTTCGGTTCCGATGCTTGGTTGTGCCTTGCATTTTACGCTCGCGATGTCCCGATAACGCTAGTAGTGCCCTATACATAGGCTGACAATGCGGATTGCGATCTCATTGGTCTCCGCAAACGATGTGTCCAATCATCGCGGAAGGTGGGTTGAGGAAGACCAATTCAAGGCCTCTCCGCATTGACGCGCTTCTTGAGAAAGAGAGAGAGTGAGAGAGGGAAAGCTTAAGTTGGTGGTTTCTTTGGCTCCTAAGTCACGAACGACGCAATAGAGGTAATGTCGTTCCTTTTGGGTATTGTCAAGATAACGACATCTTCCACTCAGCGAGGAGAAATGTTTTGAACTTTTGTGCTGGTTTAGTAAGAAAAGAAGCTGGGCCCAAACAGTAAATTCTTTTACACCTTTCAGCGCGCAAAAGGGATGTTTTTGATTTGTTTTCTTTTTTATAACTAAACACCCCATTTTAATTGCGCAGGAACAACAGTGTAATAACAGTGTTGAAAAATGTTTTGGCAAACCACCCGTCTGGAACAGCATACAGTGAACCCTCGTTAATATGACCCCCGATAATGTGACATACGCGCTTTACGACCATACTCCTGGGGAACAAGTTAGTGAAACCTCTGCAAATGCCCCCCGTTAATATGACAATTCCGCATTATGACCAAAATTTTCGGGAACGACCATGGTCATAATAACGAGGGTTCACTATTTAAAAAGGGAATACACCCCCTGAAATGGTGTTTCCTGTCGAATACAAAACATCATTGTGTGTGGTGAAACGTACGCTGGCAGCTGACACCCATCATGACGGCGAAGGAGAAACACGGGACACGAGAACACATGAGACAAGACTACAGTCGCACTTTCAACCGTTTACTGCAAGAAACAATCGCAACAGTGCACACACAAAGGATCTGCTGTCGCCTTCCTGATGGATGTGTATCAACCAGTCCAACTATTTATGCTAACACATCAAACACATCACAGGAAAAACGAAAAACACTCGAAGGCAACGGACAACGTAGGTACTGTATCCTCCTTTCTTGTACGCGGGGAAGAGATGCAAAAAATGAGCTTGCTCTTCTTTTTAGGGTGAGCGCACCTTTGTTAACGCGGTCTGCCTCGCTCCGTGCCTTGGAATCCGAGAATCAAATTTTTGCCGGTTCGGTTCAGGTTCGGGTGCAGGTATAGTGGTTCGGTTTCGGTTCAGGTTCAGGAGGACACATA
This sequence comes from Ornithodoros turicata, assembly GCF_037126465.1. Classification (NCBI taxonomy): domain Eukaryota; kingdom Metazoa; phylum Arthropoda; class Arachnida; order Ixodida; family Argasidae; genus Ornithodoros; species Ornithodoros turicata. The sequence continues at coordinate 83,269,411 of NC_088203.1, forward strand.
TATCGGTTCCGAACCGGTTCATTGCGCAAGGTACACTCTTAGAAATGAACTTCACCGCATAGCACGCTCCTAGCCAACCATCATCTCGAATGATATCGTTATCTGCCCTGATTTGTTGAAAACGGTGGGCGTACGCCTTTTTTGTGACAATTATGAACAGCTTAAGTGTCACAAAAGAGGCGTACGCCTCCAGTTTTCAACAAATCAGGGCAGATAACGATATCATTCGAGATTATGGTTGGCTAGGAGCGTGCTATGCGGTGAAGTTCATTTTTAAGAGTGTATATGCCCTCAAGGGCGGATCCCGGATTTTTCTGAGAGGGGGGGGGGGGGGTCCAGCCTAAACCAGCATGGTAGATACACGATCCAGCGCAATTAAGCACTAGTATGTGTACACAAATTGAGGTGGGGGGTCACGACATCCTGCCCTCCCCTCCCCCTCTAGATCCGTCTCTGTATGCCCTAAAATAAACGGTAGGAAAGTTCCGGGAGCTTTATTTCTCTTCGCGTGTCTGAGCTGGCCGCAAAGCTGTGACAAGAACGCTTGTCCACAGGAAAACGAAACTATAGGGCGCGGTTGTCCGACGTTGTCTCCATCGATGCGGGCGTCCAGTTATGCATTGTTGCATGAACTGGTCACTGGTAAGTAAGACGAAAAACGGTCAGTGTCGAACTCTCGATGCTTAGAGACCGGTTTTGAAAAGGTAGTAACCGACATTTTCTAAGTCGGTTCGGTTCTGGTTCAGCTCCAAGATGGCGGCGGCCTTTTCGGTTTGGTTCTGGTTCGGTTTGATGCTCTGCTTGGTACGGTCTAGCCAACACCACCTACACTCTTAAAAATGAACTTCACCGCATAGCACGCTCCTAACCAACCATCATCTCGTATGATATCGTTATCTGCTCTGATTTGTTAAAAACGGGAGGCGTACGCTATGCGGTGAAGTTTATTTTTAAGAGTGTAGATACAGTAAGCCTGCGCGCTCGTTGACTCGACGTAACAATTAAGAGTCAGCCAATCAGGATCGTGTTTTCAACGGCCGTATCCAATCTCGAAAGTGCTTTCAGCGGTCGTGGCCATGGAGAAGAATCACCGTCGTCTGCGAGTTGTGATTGAACGTCTTCGCGTACTAAATGGGAAAACTCGGAAATAAATCGCAAAACGGTCTCAATCTTTCTCAAAAGTGACTCTCTGGAAAGCCGTATCGCACTTTTTGTCTAAATATTTAGGTCTGCAGGTTCCAGATGAGCTGCAATCATTTTTAATTGGCAGAACGGTGAATAGCAGTAGCAGACGAATTCTGACTATACTATATGTATGTTCACGTATCGAAGGAGGGAGAAGAGGCAATGCGCAGGCTTTCTCTATCTAGGTGGTGTGGGCCTAACGGTCCCGGAGCAATACTGCTATAACAGTATTGTTCCTGGAAGCATCTTTCCTTTCTGACCCACTCAGCATAAGCAGTGAATTACATGCTCACGAACAAGCTATTTACCCGTATAGCACTACGCGGACCTTCCACGTTGGGCCGGTCGTTTCGCATAATATGGTAGCCGTTATGGCGATTGCCCTCCTGCGGAGCGGTCATGGGACGCAAGTTCACGCTTCTCTTGCTTTCACGCTCGTGGGACAACGGTTACGGGTCGCAAGTGGAGAACCGGACCTGCCGGTACGCAATTAAGACTGGTGGCCACTCATACTTTTAGCGGAATTGAGTTACTACACAGACGCGTTAAAAATGAGCTCGCTGCGTGCTTTTTTTTTTGCGGAATTTGGGGTTCTTAGAAAAAGTGTGGAGCAGTTACACCTTTTAGAAGGTAATATAGTTGTCGCATATGTTGTGCCTAAAAGGTTGCAAAGTTGTACCTGGTACCTCACTCTCTGCCACGAATGATAGGGTTGCCGCTTCTGATTCGGTGAGCGAGGGGGGCGTACGCCTTTTTGTAGCAATTTAGATTTATGATAATTGCTTTTGCAAACCTTTTACACCCTTTGTCAGACGCTATGTTGACCTACACTCTAAATATTTTCACACCTTTAAAGGTGTAAAATTGGTGTATTCTCATGTATTACACCTATTTTACACCCTAGAATCTTGGCTTGAAAATTTTCGAGGGTGTAACTATGGTGAATTACACCCTTCTATGAGACATTGTCAGGAGGGTGTGATGAGGGTGCAACAGAGGGTGTATTTGGAGGTGGGACAGGCTCCATTACACAGGCTAAATGTATTCCTGTTCCTGTGCAGTGTTGGAGTGCTTGTGGTACTCAGAACTTAAGCTTGCGATACAAGTTGTGATATAAAGACCAAATGCACAGTTACTCAACATTTGGTACACTGTCATCTAACCCCTCAAGGTTACATGACTTGAAAATATAAAATTACTACTATGTGATAAAGCTGTATTAAGTGATACGTTTGAATACCTTCATGCCTACGTAATGTAGGATATGTATGCTGCATGGCATAATGTCAACCTAATAAAAGCATAACTACTCAGTTCTTGTGATTGCGTCTGATATGTATGATGCCCGCATATACCCACATCAATCACCTATAACATGTGTGTGCTGTGCAACATGTGTCTGCAATGTCCTATTTTTGCTTCACACAGGGTACAGCTGAGTAGTATACCTGGAAGTTCAGTGTGAGAAAAGTATATTCTTGACTTTTTAAAGAATATTTTGCATGGCAGTGATCGAAGAGTGATGGCAAGATAGCCACAATGACACTCCAAACTACCAAGCATGTGCCTTCTGTAAAAACTAGAAACACTATATTTTCGCAGTGAAGCTGTAATAATTTCCAGCTGCCTATTCTATGGTCTGCAGGTTACATTACACCCATCCATACAATTACACCCTTGATTTCTTGATGGTGTTCCGTTAGACCTTAAAAGGTGTGCGCCATGCACATGTTCTTTTACACCCTTTAAGGTGTAAAATTATTTAGAGTGTAGGTGATAACTATACAAGTTACCACTTTTTCATATCCTATTTTCTTAGAGTGCGGGTATAGGAAAGGGTCTGGCGACGCTCGAAGACTGTGGAGCAATATGCTATAGTATGTTACTTTCGGATTCACCTTCCAAAATTAGTCGAGCGTTAGTCGTGACCACGTGGTCGTGACGTTGCCCACGTCTGTGACGCCGACAACGGCGAGCTCTTTCATTAGCACCACCACCACTCGCATGGTGTAAGGGTGCAAAACAAGAACAACGAAACAGAAGAGGACGGAGACAGGCACCCATGGACGTAAGATACCAATGAAACTAACCAGTCGCTTTGCTGAGAGACTGTTAGCTAGACGTGAAGCGGCTGCAGTGCACCAGCAGGTGCTCTCACTGTATCCCAGACTGAATAGTGCTAGCCGGTCTTTAGCGGTGGCCAGTGTTACAACCATGATGACGATGGTGCCGTTTTTAGAAAGCGATATATATATATTTTTTTTTTGGGAGGGGGGGTACGTTATCCTGTAATGCTGATAACTTCCTTGTGCCGGTTGAGGTGCAGGAAGGGTTGTTTTGCGTTGACGTGGCGGTGAATCACAGGAATTTCTACTTTGCAATGCTTCTTGTGAAGAGCTATGACGAAATCTTAGACAGCTGTGCTGGTGTCTTTGTACCGTCGTTCGTGGCTAACACACCCGGGGTCTGGTCTGCCGTGAGACATTTGAGTGTGCATCAGAGTTTGGGACATTTTGAAAATGTTAACTCACTGTTAATGTTTATGTCACAGGCATGTTACGAAACTGTATAGCATTACTGTTGACAGGTAGAGTCACGCGCCGACTTGTGCCCACACAAAAACCGATTAGTAGCAGGGTGTAGAAAAAACAAAAGAAAGAAAGAAGAAACAAAACACACGCTGTCGTCTGTGTCCCTAAAAGAAACGTCTAATGAGTCAATAGACGTTTCTTTTCGGAACGGCGTTTCAGGGGTCGGAATATTGGTTCGGTTCGGCTTTTGCTCCGCTGAACCGAAATTATCAGCTCGAACCGGTTCAGGTATATCGGTTCGGTTCAGGCTCGGCTCAAAAAAAAAAAAAAAAAAAAGAAAGAAAGAAAAAAGGAAAAAGCGATAAGCGGTCGGGACATTTGCAGGGATTGGAACCGTTACTTTTTTCGGTGCTGGTTTAACCGGTTCATCGGCAGTAACTTTGCTACAAGCATGCGAGCTTGCCCTCAATCGTACACGGTTGTAAGAAAAGTGTGAGATATCCATTTCAGGTAAAATGTCATGAAAGCAGGTGAAAACACAAGACAAGTAATAACCACATTTATTATTTACCTGATATTTTAGCCTATTGCACTCTTGTAGCCGCACCACTACCGCCATCGACAGCGCACCCGGAATCGCGGCGCGCGATATTAAACTGCAGCCCAGCCAGTTCGACCCTGGCTTCCAACCAGAACGGTTGTGTCCGTGATTATTCTACTTGAGCCACCATCTGGTGACCCGAACGTTCCTATTACCTCGCCCTTCTACGTTGATGTCTCACTCTTCAGTTCCGCCCGTAGCGCAATCTCAGCTCACTGCAGTTGTTGTCAAGCTGCCTCCTTTCTGGGTCAGGAACCCGGCTGTCTGGCTTGCCCAAGCTGAAGCCCAGTTTCACTTGTCTGGCGTTACATCCCAGTTGACAATGTTCTACCATGTATTTTCCGTCTTGTCCCCCACCGCCGCCGACGAGTTTTATGATCTCATAACCACCCCGCCTCCGGAAAATCCATACGATCAACTAAAGTCAGCCTTGCTGAAACGGACATCGTCTTCCGACCGCGACCGACTACACCAGCTTCTCTCCGCCGAAGAACTAGGCGAGCGGCGCCCCACCCAGCTACTTCGGCGCATGAAACAGCTCCTCGGAAGCGATGCCTCTGGCAGCAGTGGCGACTTATTTTCCAGTGATAGATTTCTCCAGCGCCTTCCCCGCCACGTACAGATGGTGTTAGCTATTGCGGCAAACCTCAGCTTGGACTATTGGTTGCGCTTGCCGATGTGGTCATGGAGGTAGCGTCTGCCTCTCCACAAGCTGGCGTCATTGAGCGACCAGCACTGCTGCCTTCCCCGTCCGACATTCCTCGACAATCACTGGCTCCGCGAATTGACGAGCAGGGTATTTCGCAGCAGCTCAACCACCTTACCCAACTCGTCGCGGCCCTTGCCACCCGTTCCCGCTCCCCAAGCCCTCGCCGCCAACGTCACCGTAGCCCCAGACCTCGTTCTGGGTTCCGCTCCCCTCGCCACTCGCGATCGCCCAGCAACAATACTGACTGTCTTCAGCCATGTACCTGGACCACGTCCTCGGAAAACTCCCCGGCCCACCACTAGTGGCGGCTGGTGGACACTGCCTCGAAGACAGCTGCCTCTTTTACATTGTTGACCGCGTATCTGGGATGCGGTTCCTGATCGATACAGGTGCTGAGGTCAGCGTCATCCCCGCTCCCCGTTCTTACCGCGGATCTCGAGAGCACTGCTTCACCCTCAAAGCCGCCAACGCGTCAACAATCCCAGTCTACGGCCAACAGTCACTTACTCTAAACATCGGCCTCCGGCGAGATTTCCGCTGGCTTTTCCTCGAGGCCGACGTTACCCAGGCCATCCTCGGCGCTGACTTTTTGAGGCACTACAAAATCCTTGTTGATGTGTCCCGGAAGCGCCTCATAGACAGCACCACATCTCTCACTGTCCACGCTCTTCAGCTACCTGCTCCTCCATCGCACCTGTTGTCATTCACTGCCCCCGACTCTTCTCCAGCGTCCATCCTTAAGGGGTACCCTGCTCTTTCTCGGCCACCTGACTGGACGAAACCGGCGCAGCATGAAGTCGTGCACCATGTGATCACCCAGGGCCCACCTGTTCATTTCCGCCCACGCCGACTCGCACCCGAGAAGTACAAAGTAGCCAAAGCGGAGTTTGATCACATGCTTCAACTCGGCATCATCCGCCCTTCCTCGAGTACATGGGCGTCGCCGCTCCACATGGTGCCGAAGAAGACAGGCGACTGGCGACCATGTGGAGACTATCGTGCTCTCAACCGTGCCACAGTCCCCGATAGATATCCCATTCCTCACATCTTGGATTTCGCAGCGAACATGGAAGGCGCCACCACCTTTTCTAAGATCGATTTGGTACGGGCCTATCATCAGATCCCGATGGCGAAAGAGGACATCGCTAAAACAGCCATCACAACACCATTCGGTTTGTTCGAGTTCCTGAGAATGCCATTCGGCCTACGTAATTCGGCACAGACCTTCCAAAGATTCATCGATAACATCATTCGAGGCCTTCCCTTCGTCTACGCCTACATCGATGATCTCCTAGTGGCAAGCTCTTCACCCGAGGAGCACGAACCACACCTTCACGCCTTCTTCACCCGTCTTCAAGAGAACGGCATTGCGATTAACGCTGCCAAGAGCGAATTCGGCGTCCAAGAACTAGACTTCCTCGACCATCGGATCAACAACCAAAGCATACTGCCTTTACCTTCTAAAGTTACCGCCATACGAGAGTTTCCACAACCCTCTTCTCTCACAAAACTCCGACAATTCCTCAGGCTGGTAAATTTCTACCGCCGTTTCGTCCCATCGTGCGCCGCTCTGCTTCACCCTTTGGAGGCCCTGCTCTCCACCTCTAAACGCTCTTCCGCAGCGCTTCAGTGGACTCCCGACGCCTCAGCAGCCTTCCAGTTCATCAAAGAAGCTATTGCCTCCGCCACGCTCTTGATCCACCCGCGGCATGGTGCACCCACATGCATCACGGTGGATGTCTCCAGCGTTGCAGTCGGCGCCGTACTCCAACAGCAAGTTTCAGAGTCCTGGCACCCACTTGCATTCTTCTCCCGAAAACTCAATCCTCAAGAAACGCGCTACAGCACATTCGGCCGAGAGTTACTTGCCGTCTACCTCGCAATCAAACGTTTTCGCCATTTTCTTGAAGGCCGCCCATTTACAGTCTTTATGGAACTTCACCGCATAGCATGATCCTAGCCAACCACCATTCCGAACGACGTCGTTCTCGACCCTGGGGGCTTAATCGCCTAATCGTCGTTACGGCCATGAGCTAACGAGCGGCGGGAAATTCAAAAAGGCGGGCGGGAAATTCAAAAAGATGGGCACGTGACACATTGCGCGTGACGTATCCCACGCCTTTACATATCGCGCGAAGAGCGCCGTACACGTGTTTTATCACGTACCCTTCTCGACGAGTCCCCCGGCTCTCGTTGGCTCCTAACGCGTGCAAGTGATTAAGCACCCTGATTTGTTGAAAACGAGGAGGCGTACGCCTTTTTTGTACCAGTTATGTACTGTATAAGTACTACATAAGCGTACAAGAAATGGTGTACGCCTCCAGTTTTCAACAAATCGGGGGGCGAGAACGACGTCATTCAGGATGATGGTTGGCCAGGATCCTGCTATGCGGTGAAGTTTCAGTACATAACGGTTCCCCTACGGTTTAGAGAGCCTCGTTTCAGAGAATTGCGTTTTAGAGAACAGGTCACTTTTTAGCGAGTTACGTTTTAGGGAAAAAGAGTCTCGTTTTAGCGAATACCGTTTTAGAGACTCCGGGGCACGTTTTAGGGAATGCCGTTTTAGAGAAAACAGATTTCGGTTTTGGTATGCTAGCTCCGAAGAACATAAAAGATGAAAAGAGGAGGGAAGCACAGCAGAGATGAATATAGTTCTGGCTACTTGCTCGAGCGAAGACGAATTATTTTGCAACCGTCACTCCAGCAAGCGTACATTTCTTACATAGCTTTATTACACATAAGACATCGTAATAACTAACTCCCTGTGCTCCCTAAGCGTATCAAGACGGGGTAGTTTGTACAGGTTGAGCTTATGTTGTGTGCTTGTGTTTGCCTTGCTTGCTCTCCCCATCATGGTATACTCCCCGTGAGAATACAGGGTGTGTTATTTATTTTTGGAAACTCATCACATCACAGCGCGTTCAGTTAAGAAAGAAAGAAAATAATAATAATAATAATCAAATAACAACACACGCTGTATATTGCTCACAGTGTAGAAAAACTAGCGAATAATATTTCATAAATTTAATTAACTTAAAAATTATTATTACTTAAAAATTAGTTAGGATGCAGCCATACATAAACCTCACCAACTAGCCAGACCTAAACACCATACATAAACACCGGCTTCTAAACTGAGCATACAAGAAAAGAAAAAAAAAAATGCGTTGATGATTAGTGGGAAGCGAAACCTAAACCAAAATCGTGGTGGATTTCGCTAAAGCGTTATTCTCTAAAACGGTTTTCGCTGAAACGTAACCTACCGCCATCTTCTCTAAAACGCCATTATCTAAAACGAGGCTCTCTAAAACGGGATCTCTAAAACGAGGTTCGCTAAAACGAGGCTCTCTAAAATGAACGGCTCCCCTCTACTAGTCTGAAGAGACAATCTTGCAACACGTGGAAATATCAGACGGGATCGAAAAACCGCGAGCTGTCGATTTTCAGACAAGTACGTCGCGAGCAGCACATTTGCAATGACTGCAGTCGCCTCCTTGAGGACGATTATTTTTTATGAGATTTATTGTGACATTTTTTTTTTGTCCAACGGCGCTGCCACGTCTGTGTTCCGTATCGGCATTGTGCCATAGTAGAAGCCACTGAACATATACTCTGAAAACGGAACTTCACCGCATAGCACGCTGTGAGCCAACCATTGCCAACAATGATCTGATTCGAATAGAGAAAGGGGCGTACGCCTTTTTGTGGCAATTTTCATATATCCAAATTGCCACAAAAAGGCGTACGCCCACCTCTCTATCATCATAATAATAATCTCTATCATTCGTGGCAGTGGTTGGCACACAGCGTGCTATGCGGTGAAGTTCTGTTTTTAGAGTGTAGCTACAAAGTTTATGAAAACTGTGCATCTGAAAGGGTGCAAGCAAGTTTGAGCGGCAATGTAGAACGACCCAGCTTTGCACACACTTCCATGTGAGTTTTTTTTTAAATACACATAAAGATATCGTTAACTGGAGAGGATCCGTCAAACGCCAAAGTTATTGAGCAACGCAACCATACCGACACCCACGTCTTATTTTCGCAGCTATATGGTTTTTTGCGTGCCAGAGCCGGTTTCAACGTGAGACCGCACAAAGCGAAAGTGGGATCCTTGCCAAACGAGCATTGAAAGTAGGGAGACGGCTCCAGAACGCTGTCATATATTGCCCGCATTCCAAAGGAAATCCACACAACAACAACAAGAACAACAACAACAATAAATGAAGAAGAAGTAATGATGACATGGGATGTTTCCCCGTGGTAGTCACAGCTTTCCTTCTTTTTCCTTTCCTTTCTCTCTTTCCTTTCTTTCCTTCTCTCTCCCTCCCTTCTAACTAATTTCTTTATCTTTATGTTTATAATTTCTAATTTCTTTCCTTCTCTCTCCCTCCTTTCCTATCCCACTTCACAGCGGTTAATATGAGAGGATGAATTATGGTGAACGCGAAGCGACGACAGGTCTGAGTTCTGTTTAGAGCTCTTCGAGGATTACATAGTGGCTTGCATGAAAGCAAAAAGAAAGCCAAGAGCCCGGCACTGATGCGCAGGGGATCACCATGGGCCAAGTACTTTGGACAAGCTGAGTGGTCTATGGTCAAAGAGCTCAAATTGGCGTCGAAACACCCGGCGTTCACACGTGTCCCGGTCACAGTCCTCGATGATATGGAGGATCGTAACTGGGATGTGGCAAGCTGAGTACAGCGCCCGTGTTACTGTCCACACAAGATATGTAAGGATTATGGGCGTTGTTTCATCAATGATACTCTGACCTTCACTTCGCATTTTTTTTTATTTCAGTAGGTTCATTAGTGTTAAACTGCCCAAGAAGATTCATTAATGTACTCCGGGCTACTTCGTAACGGTTCGTTACGATACACTAGTGAGGTGACACACTCTGTTTCACGCGTTAATTCCCACATGCAATAAGGGACACGAAATAAACGTCTGTACCGCCTAGAAGCCATTGTACATCTAGAAAACTCGGCGGTGCCAATTAACCCATTCACAGAGAAAAAAAGAATCTCCTAACATAAACAAAGATTCCCGCCGGACGACATCCACGCACCCAAGACGTTCGCGCATGACCTGTTCTGCAAGTGGGAGGAGGACTACGTCCCTCTTTCTCATTACGTGGTTTGCCAAGGTCTTACTTCCTTACTTGCTGTCCCATTTTAGGACAGACTATACGGGCGGCAGTCAGGCCGTCGCATCGTCGGTGTGTGTGTAGTCTCATATAGTCACCTATAGTATAGTTAGGTATACAAGCCATATCACAGTGCAGGACAAGCCCGTGCCACGGGCTCGACGGCAGTGTCTGTGCTCGTCGTTTTGCTTCTAGATGTCATGTGAGAAGATGTCGCGGAAGCTCCAAAAGTTCCTCATTCTTTTGGACAACGAAAGTTTACTCTATTTTCCGGGATCGTTTCTGACTGGCAAAGTGCTTGTGGAGCTCGATGAGGATACCCCTGTTACAGGTGAGGTCAGGGTCGTCACGTGGGTGATGTGGTCGTGCGTGAGTGGTGTCAAACTGCATCGGATTTGAACCGTCAGTGATATACTTTATTAAATCACCAGGTCGTCATTGTACGAAGTACAGTTGACGTTACTCGATACGAGGCACGTATTCATGTTATTCGTGGTGTCATGGGACTATTGCTATGGACTATGGAGTTAGTAACATGCCTTTTTGTTGGGGGTGGGGAGGGGGCCTATCATCGCCGCGGTGCTATCAATATTTTGCCACATTATCAAGGACTGCATTGGTGACCGGTGAAACAATGTAGGAAGCAGCTTTTAGATTTAGCGTTTGCCGTGATCAGACTTAATGTGGCCGGACGTCTACAGATCGACTTAACCGAGCCTTGTATGGAACGTCTCTTCTTTCGTTGTTACTGATTCGCTTGACAACACCGTATAATGGTACCGTAACCGGTAAGAGACACTTAAAGGTAAAAAAAAAGTCAGAAAAGCTGCAAATATGAGTGTCCCCCCCCCCCTCCCACGAGGCACAAACACCCTCCCAAGATGGAGATTCTATGAATACTTGGAGCAGAGCACCCAGCAAGAGCGTTGGCGTACTCACACAGTCTATAGTATACCATCGCTGCTTACCATATGAATGAAACTGATTATGACAGGACAGGCGCTTCTCTCTGGTGTCTTATGCCAGTGCTTATACGGACGTATTTTACGAATATCTAACTCCGAGCACGGACTACCACAGGGACTACCACAGTATTAGCGAAAGCCCTGATATTTCCCGATATTCAGCTGCGTTTCTGTGTGGTTCCTAACCTATTCTGATCGATATTCTGTTATGTACGGAATAAGTACTCTCTCGGCGAGTATTCGATAAGGGGTGGTACAGGAAATAGAATTACGGCATTTTCTTCTTCTTTTTGGGTGTAGCGAGTACCGGAAATAAACTTAGGTTACGGCTAAGTTGACATGTGGGTTAGGGTACGTTCAAATGTGGATAAAATGTGGACATACCACATATATCTGCCATCCCCTGTCCCACACTCCTTCCTGCTGTCCTCTCTACACGTCTGTATACGCGGCTCATAGCCACAGTTGCTTCGCGGCGCTAACACAGAATAAAGAAGAAGAAGAAAAAAAAACATATTTCTGTGTGCACTCTCAAAATGCGCGTTCCAGGCCATGTCACAAGAAAAATACACACCTAGTATCTTGATCTCACTTACTAGTCCAATGTTAAAGCATCCTACATGTAGGGGAACGTTAACTTTTAAGCTTTTATTCCTTGGCCTGTACAGCACAGTTTTAGTTTTTTGTACTATTTATGTGGAGGTAATTATTTTGAGCCCAGTCAGATAGGATGGCGAGTGCTCTGTTTGCGTTCCGAATCACGTCATTTGCGTTTCTTCCAGAAACAAAGAGGCTTAAATCGTCAGCGTAGATGACAACCTGTGCGTCCGTACTAATGCTTGCGACATCATTTCACGTGCTTTTTCAGACCCCCGCGTACAGAACTACCGCGGTACAGCCACAGCTCGTGCAAGTATGGATGAGTCGTACAAAGCTACGGAAAACATAAAAATTATATCGAAAAATACTTTTTGCTATATGCGCTTTGATTGGCGCCGAAAACCCTATGTACGCTAATGTAGGTTTACGTGCGGGCTGTTCTTGGCACACAACATTCCCTTTTTGGCAACCTTTTCCTCGTAGTGCTTCATGCCCCTTCAATCCTCTTCGAGATCACAATAGAAAAAACACTTTAGATCGTCAAGGCCATTTCGAAGCGACGTCTTATTTCACAGGGTGGAGTTCAACATAAAAAAGATAAAGACAGAGATGAGTCTCTTTGGAAGCTGCCAGTACGGGTTTCTTTAAACGACATGAATGAGGAATGCACTTAATCGGTGCTAATTGGCCACACGCACCTGCTTGGTCACGGACAGCCTTGTTCATTGGCAGACGGCCTACAACATTATAGTGCTCACCAGTGTTTCAAAAGTAAAAAAAATAAGACAAAAAATGAACGAGTGGGAAAAATAAATGGCACGATAAAGTTTGTATTTTGTCGGTTTCTCAACGACGATGATCAATTTGGTTACTGCGTTACAAGTTTAGATCGCTGGGGTCGGGCGTGAGCACTCTTACGAACCACACTGTTACAAAAAAAGGGTGGAGTAATTACACATTTTTAGGACGTAATAGTTGTCACATATGTTGTGTCTATAAAAGGTTGCAAAGCTCTACCTGCTACCACACTCTCAAAACAGAATTTCACCGCATATAGCATGTCGTTCGCCGACCATTGCAACGAATGAAAGGGTGACCGCTTCTGATTCGGTGAGCGACGGGGCGTACGCCTCTTTGTAGCAACTTGGATGTATGATAATTGCTTATACCACCCTTTTACACCCTTTATCAGACGCTATGTTGACCCAGGTGGTAACTATGGAGGTTACCACCTTTTCACACCCTTTTTTTTCTTAGAGTGCAGTAATTAAACCAGTTGCATTCTATATGCAACAGTTAGAAAATCCTGACACTCGTTGTTCCGCACGGTAGAGAAAAGTGAAGATTAGCGTATATACGAGGCGGTAAAAGTGAGACATCACCACGCCCAATGGGATCGTTACTTTCAATGGTAATGAGAGAACTAGCCTAGGTTTAATGAGAAATGTGGGTTAATATTAAATCCACCTCATATAATACTAGTTATAGGTGCGCCCAGGAACAGGTTTTCCACTCAAATAAGAGAAAAAAGTAATGAAGAGACGGAAAGCTTGAGCGTGTATGCTACAAGTAGCAGGAGAGGCCCTTACACCTTGCGCGAATGAACTCACTGCAGCAGCCGTGCACCACCGTGTTCTGCACCATGGATTGCTGAAAATATGAGAGGTATTGATAAACATTACATTGAAGTTAATAGACGCAGAAATGTAACCGGCACTGTTGAACTCGTAATAACGCTATCATACTATGCAGTGGTCGGCCTCGAACGTGTTATCTGATGAAAATAGTTTTCTTTTACTTTTTTTAGAGTGTGTACGCTAAACTAGCTCGCGGATCAACGATGGTTGCAGAATAGGTAAAGGTGATTGCGGTATTAGCATCAGGCTCATTGGAGGAAAATCTGTTTCTTGTTGTTTAGTCAGATTTTTTTTGTTCTCGTTCGGTATTGACCTTTGTGATGGCAGAGAATAATAATTAAGTAACCACGTGGTAGTAGAACGTCCCACAGGAACAACGACGAACTTCACCATGATGAAACTTGAAACTTTCACGTACAATGCATACTAACGTGTCCACGGGCATTTGCACAGTAGAAGGTTGCGGTAAAAACCTGGTTGAATATGGCTTGACAAAAATGGTTTGATTCAACGCTCGTTGAAAGACCTTCCAAAAGAACACGGCATACGGACATGAAATGAAACAGCTGGCTGGCCTGCTGGCTGGTCAACGGGCTTATGCACAAAAGGCAGTTCGCAGACCACAGTACAAAAGTTGCGTACTTCATGTAATGAATATGGCACCAGCAGTGTGTGTGTGTGAGGGGGTAGATATATTTATTAGAAGAAAAAGAAAAGCAGGCCAAGAAAAAAAAAGGCGAAAAGTCAGCAACCAGTGGCATTCAAGCCTATATACCCTCCGATTTCCTTCGGTTTCTTGGCCAATTCATATCAATCGATCGATCGATCGATCGATCGATCGATCGATCAATCAATCAATCAATCAATCAATCAATCAATCAATCAATCAATCAATCAATCAATCAATCAATCAATCAATCAATCAATCAATCAATCAATCAATCAATCAATCAATCAATCAATCAATCAATCAATCAATCAATCAATCAATCAATCAATCAATCAATCAATCAATCAATCAATCAATCAATCAATCAATCAAAGGAAACTGCAAAGCACACCAGGCACTTAAAAAACAAACGAACAAACAGGTACTGCAGCTAAAAAGAATCTGCCTCGTGTACTTCGTGAAATTCATTTTGCATAATAAGTAACGCTTAGCTCACTCAGCTTAGCGCACGTAGCTTTCCAAGCTCGTGATTTTATATAGAGTGAACGCCCAGTCTTACGGGGATAACAGAGAAACACGCCCGTATGAAATATCAACCATACACTCTAAAACCACAACTTCACCGCATATCACGCTGCTGTATAGCGAAACGTCACTCCGAATGATAGACTTCCGCCATCCGGTTTCTTGAAAATGGCTATGTGTGCATCGTTACGTATATGTTAATTGATACAAAAAGATGTGAGCCCCACTCTCCTCTCAGATTAGGGGAGGGGGGGGGGTAATGACAGAATCAGCTCGCTGTTGTTGTACACACAGAAGTGGGCATCGTCACGACTATAGAAAAAAAAAAGAAGTGATGGAGGATGGAGGATGAAGGGTGGAGATGCGTAGAGGGTGCGTGAGTCCGTCGAGGAGTGCCAAGGGCTAGAGGGGGTCATTGGACAAAATGACCGTCACCGCATAGCACACTCCTAGCCAACAACCATCCCGAACAACATCGTTCTCGCCCTTGCTTTGTTGAAAACGGGACGCCTTTTTTTGTACCCACACTCTTAAAGGTACTGTAAAGCAGCACCGATCAAATGTCATTTAGTGGGGCTATTCGATAGTCCAAGCCATCAGGACAAAAACTGCGCAAGTTTCATTCCAATTGACGTTGCAATTAATTAGAAAATTACAATTAAAGATTACGGGCAACACTGTACTAGGTATTCGAAATGAATCCGTACTCCTGACACATACGGCGGCAACCACATTGCATGCGTATAACACTGGGCCCGACATAACAATCCACCATAAAATCCGCCCCTGCAATCCACCTAACGATCCACACTTGTGGACAAACGGATAAGCAAACTGAAATTAAATGCTGAGCCGTTGAAAAAAATGTGTCAGACGTTCAAGAAGCCAGACAGCGTCGGGACTTGTTTGGTCACAGAGGTTCACAGAGAGAGTTTGTTCGTTCGAAAGAGGCCGCGAACAAAAGGAGCGCGCAGGCGCAGCAGAGAAGTAGGGAGAGCCTCCATCGAGCAGCGGCCAGCGCTGGGTTACTTCGCAAAAACAGGGGTTAACAGGTTAAACTGTTAACAGGGGTTTCAGAATGCATAGGTAAACGGAAAGCTAATAATACGTTTACTAAAATAACGAGGTTCCGATGTAATAGTGTGTAATACCAATTTTCAGTGTTGCCCGCTGTACAGGGGGTTGTTTGACACCAGGCGTCGCACCGCTCCACTACGCCGCATCTTTCATGGCAAATTAAAAATATTTATAGCGCGTTGTCGGTCGTGTGGTATTTAGAAGCAACAAAGTCTCTAGTCACATCACCAGCATATCATGCTTGTCTACTGCTTTACGGTACCTTTAACACAGAACTTCACCGCACAGTACGCTCCTAGCCAACCATCATCTCGAATGACATCGTTCTCTCCCCTGATTTGCTGGAAACGGGAGGAGTACGCCATTTTTGTGACAATCATGAACTGCAACTCCCCTCTCCCACTTTCCTTTTTTTTTTTTTGGCTATAGTCGTGACGATGCCCACTTGAGTGCGGCCAACAACGGCAAGCTACCTCGACCCCCCCCCCCCCCCTTTGCGTTAAGAGTGCACTATCTACTGCTTAAGTGGCGCAAAAAAGAAAAAAGAAAAGAAAAGGCGTGCGACCCCCGTTTTGAACAAATCAGGGTGCAGAACGATGTCATTCGGGGTGATGGTTGATAGCAGTGTGCTATGGGGTGAAGTTAATTTTTAAGAGTATGGCTTTCACACAATGGTTGGCACAACAAAAACAACACTCTAAAAAGTTATAGTTATAGTTATGTGCCCAAGATACTCTGAGTGTCGTGACAGACTTGTAGCCGCGTTAGGCCGGGTTGACAATCGACCCTTCGGACTGCAGAAGGTGCAGGGCCCATGGCCAACGAGCACTCAACTGCCAGCGTTGCGAGCAGTTACACAGTTTTCAAGGGACACCAAGCTGTTAGACGGGCTATGACCCTGACTGTGGCGTTCGTCGCCGCTTCGCGACATCTCCAGTGGGTGTGGGTGTGGGTGGATGTGCTTGGCATTCCTTTCCTTAGGTGATCTGGGGTAGCCGGCCCTCGTGATGAGGGCTATAATCCCCATTTTTTCTTTCAATCATCATCATCCTCAACACTCTAAAAAGAGAACTTCACCGCATAGCACGCTATGCGCCAACCATTGTCGCGAATGATAGATTTATCGCTTTTGATTGGAGGAGAGAGGGAGGCGTACGCCTTTTTGTGGCAATTCTCATATATCCAAATTGCCACAAAATGATGTACACCCCCCTCTCTCCTCGAATCAGATGCGGTAACCCAATCATTCGTGGCGATGGCTGGCGCACAGCGTGCTATGCGGAGAAGCTCGGTTTTTAGAGTGTACATAAATGACGATGTAATGAGGTGTTTCACCGCAGAAGTTCCGATGCCTCCGATGTGATGTGATATCATGTGATAAAGAAAAAAATAAGGATACCCTACGAAGCGCGTGTTATGCCGTGAATTCTACTTTTAAAGTGTACGCGGAGATAAAATTTTAATTATGTATGGTGGTCCGTTTCACATTATCGACACGATGGCATACGTGGTTTCGCACCCTGCTCCGGCACCCACACTTCGCAATCGTTCGACCAGAAGAAAGCCCAATTGATTGCGAACGCATGTAAAACTGTTTACCGAGCCCTCTCGCACACCCAAGTTGGTGGCATTGCTTGTTTTTCCTTTTCCTATCCATCTGCGTGGTTTTGACAAGGTCGTTTGCAAAGGACGTATATCCGTGCATGAAGTCACACCCCAATATACGGCGCCTACCACCTCTGTGCTTTCACTTTTCTTTTCTTGGAACGTCATCAACAAAAAAATATCGCGTGACAGTGAAGATCGTTTTGCGAAAGAGAAGTTATATGGCTTGGGTGGTAGACACTCTGAAAGTTGCGAGGAGAACAAAAAATAAGTGACACTGCGTTAAGATTGATCGGTGGAAGGGAGAGGAATGTGAGGGGTTCACGGGAATGTCAACTGGAGCCGTCGACTGACTTCGAGATTAATATGTGCGGCGATATACTGCACGTGTTGCAGAGTATGTACGACTGCGGTAAATGGGAATGGAATTGCGGAACGCATGAATGAACACCCTGGTCCACTTCGGGACTGCTACGTACGCCGCCCCTGTTGAATAAATATCGGGAGAATAAGCGCCACACTTTCCATTGCGAGGATGGTATACCTGTAATGGGTTCCGAAACGTCATATTTCCAACTGTTTCGTTACTGTTGTACTGCCGTTACTGTCTTGTCCTTTCAAGTAAAATGTGTGTGCGTTAAGACCATCTTCATGCGACCGCGACAGGAATTATTGGTTGCGCTTTTTTCTTCCCCTCCTCTTCTTTTCAACGCGGAGCGGGCTCCCATTGGTCTCCTCAAGCGATTTGTCCAATTATCGCGTGATCTCGTTTGAGGAGACCAATCCGAAGCCTCTTGGTAATGTCGCGCTTGAGAAGGAAAGGGAAGGAGTGAATTGTTGTTTCATTCGCTAATAAATCACGAACGACGCAACTTCCGTTCCTTCCTTCCTTCCTTCCGTTCCTTTTGTGTTGGTGCAAAGGTAACGGAATCTTTGGAATTTCCTTTCACGAGGAGAAAGTTTATCTGCGCCAGAAATTTCCGAAACAACCCGCATATAAGGAACGGTTATCTTATACGCACGTTGATAATGGAAGCGATTTTCATATCACATTGTTATAATAATAATAATAATAATAATAATAATAATAATAATAATAATAATAATAATAATAATAATAATGTTTTATTGGTACCCAAGAACGGCCACAGAGGCCATAGGATTGGCGCACACAACATAAGTCACATTGTTGATGCCATACAGTACAATATTATAATAGATATATAACATGCTATAGGAGGTAAAACAAAACAAAGCCTGTAGCATACGTGTAGACGTCGAATGTGAACTAACAAACAAACAAGCAAACAAAGAAACAAAAACTTTATTTTGATTTGATGATTGTGGTGTTCCATTGCCAGAGGCGTTACTCTACCGAAATACGAAGTTTCATCCAGCCTAGCTTCGCAGTCTTTGAGAGAAACACGAAAAACGAACGGCATGTTAGCATCCGGTTTCGGCTTCAGGATGACGTCATCACGGGCTACCGCACCCTGGCGGACGTCACAAGGGTGTGAAACCAAGAAAAAGGAGATTGAGGAGTGTTCTGAGATGTTTTCATTTCTTTTTCTCGTGTCGGTGACTTGATTGCTTGGCGGGGCAGGAACCTCAAGTTACTTACAGCCACGTCATGTGAAACAGCCACAGCCAGTGGTGAAAGCAAGCAGCACAACACATTGGCCCAACATTGGACCAGTATTGCGTGCGTCCAGCCAATATCGGGCCAATATATTGTTCTGCTTGAGAAAGACCTGGCTATAAAATTTAGTCATAAATAACTGGCTGTAAATTGAATTGAAATACTGTGAAACCTCTCATTTTCGCAACACGAATTTATTGCCAATCTGGCCCAGGGCACATATTTGAGGCCACTAAATTTCGCGAAATGAATACATGATGAAGTTCGTGGCTTGGTTGCCTCACCTTGTGATACGCCTTAAATTGCTCTTACTATATATTTAATGAACGCGGGACTGCGCAGGCTTGTGGTGTAAAGTAGAGCCCTGCGCGGATGAGATTTTTGGCATCCGCATCCGACCCGCATCCGTGCACACGTTATCCGCGTCTGATCTGCATCCGCAGCATATACAACCATTTACATCCGCATCCGTTCCGCAAAATCCGCACGTTTCGAAGGACGCGTAAAGACCGCAGGAAGCGTATGTTGGTATAATTTCGGATGCTTCCATGCTGTCACGGAAGTATTCACGACAACAAGCAAAGGTAAACCCTTCAACAAACGCGATATGGAGAGACTTCTGCAACGCGTGGAACGCTACCTCGCTGGTGCTCGCGTGGTTCGAGACGCCAGAATGCCTCCTCTCCCGTCTTGGCCGTGCATGGTCAAAGGTGAACCCGAGCATGCGCTCGCTGTCGGCGCGCAATAGAAATAAATTGCAGGTCGAAAAATTACAGCACGCGGTATATCCGCATCCGATCCGCTACCGACCCGCTGCTTTCACATCCGCGTCCGATCCGCATCCGACCTCGAGCCATCCGCATCCGACCGCACACCGCCAGGAAGTGCTAAATTTTCATCCGAATCCGCAATTATCTTGCGGATATCCGCGGATATCCGCTTCCATCCACGGATGGTGCAGGGCTCTACTGTAAAGCAGTTCAAAGACGCCCTCAAATTTCGCGAATTTTTGAATTCGCGAAATTCGCGAAAATTAGGGGCGCGCGAGCAATAAGGGTTTATTTTGCGTGGACGCTGCGAAATAGTAATTATAATTATAAGAAAGCACGCGCCAGGTCTTTTTTACCTTTCGGTCGAGTGTTTACTGTCGCTATAAAACATTAATGGTCTGAGCTTCTTCAGAAGGCACGTACACCAACGGTTTATTATGACGTCAATACCCTAAACGTGTTCTTGGATCAACGGTTAAAGGGGCTATGAACTCTACCAGGCCAGCCCGCTGGCTGTGTCGGTTCGAAACGGCGATTTTAACTTGTTGGCTGTGACACGTTTTGTATAGATGAATCTGATAGGTCGGTATCTTCACCATATATAGCACGCTGCAAGCCAATCATCATCCAATGACAACGTTCTGGCTCTTGGGGCTTAATCGCTTCATCGTCGTTACGGTCGTTATGAGCTAACGAGTGGCGGGAAATTCAAAAAGATGGGCACGTTACACATTGTGCGTGACGTACACTACGCTCTTCACGTGTCGCGCGTGCACGTGTTTTATCACGTGCCCTTCTTGACGAGTGCTCCGCCCCTTGTAACGCGTGCCAGCGATTAAGCCCCTGATTTGTTGATAACAGAAAGCGGAGCCTATTACATACCTATTATGTACCGCATTATGGCTACAAAATAGGCTCCGCCTGGCGTTTTCAACAAATCAGGGGCGAGAACGATGTCATTCGGGTTGATGGTTGGCTAGGAACGTTCTATGTGGTGAGTTCATTTTTAAGAGCGTACTTCTGGAGTCCTTGTCCCGTTCCATTTTCAGAAGTTATATTAAAGGGGCACCAAAGTGCTAAAATTTCTGCTCGTGGAATGTAGAACGTTACCTTGGTACCAGCGCAAAAAGAACGGGGTTTATCGATTCGCGAGCGAAAGAAACCGCAACGTACACTTTCCCTCTTCCTCTCCTTCTCAAGAAGCGCGACAATGCGCGGATTGGTCCCCTCGAACGATCTCCCGCATGGATTGGACAAAGCGTTTGAAGAAACCAATGAGAAGCCGCTCCGCATTGTCGGCCTTCCTGAGAGGGAGAGGAAGACAAGACGTAAATTATCGTTCATTTTGCTCACAAATCGCGAACGGCGCCACCGATGAACCCCGTTCCCTTTGTGTGTGCGTCAAGGTAACGACATCTTTCATTCCGCGATGACATTTGTGTTAAAGCATCTGAGGAAAACACAGGCAAACCACCTAGACAGCACAGCCGGCGCCCGGATTCGAACGCGTGTCACCTCCCAGTCTCAGCGTGGAAAGCATCATCTTGTCACAAAAAAGCGTAGGCCCCGCGCTTTCCACAAATCGGGAGTGATAAAGATATCATTCTGTGCAATGGTTCGCCTTCGCCCATGCTATGTGGTGAAGTTTTGTTTTAAGAATGTGGGAAATTGACACCATGCAAAATACTTGCAATGGCACCATGAGTCCACAACGATTACAATATCTGCGGACGGCAGCCTCAGAGACGACAAGTTATTACCAAAATAACGGCGATCAATCACACTGCCATGTGACCCCCATGCCTTGCCCACAAACAAAGCTACCACATCCGTATCCGGTTTGTTACACCAGAACTCGACTGCGTGCCACACACAAACGGAAGGATTGCGATAATGTTTTCGCCACAGAGCAGCGGGCTCTCCTTCTTTCGTCCACAGACTTTGAAAGGAGAAAGAGTACCGTTGTGTGTGTGTGGCACGCAAAAGGAGAAAACGGACTTCCGGGTCTCACGTAGCTCGCAATTCATTTTGCCTCGGGCCAGACGCGGAAATACGCGGTGCCCTCTGCACGCCGCATCGTTTAGGGTGTGCCTCTACTTTGGACTTATCGAGCTTTTCAATCGGCGTGCTTTACCGTGAGTGTGATGACTTCTAAGCCAAGCGAGACGCCGCTCCCCCGGTTGGCTGGCGTGCTACAAAATTATTAGACCTGCTGGTGGGAATAGCACGTTAGGTCAGACGCGGTCTTTTACAAAGCCTCGCGTGCTGTGTTTCACATTCGGGCTGAATTACAGGCTGTTCTGCTTCGATAAGCTTCCACACGAGCAACATCCCTATTGAATATTCTTGTCCAAGGAAAAAAAAAAAAGATACTGTTGACAGGGCGGAAGTTACGCCACGTATGTCGAGCATTCGCATGTGATGCCAGAATAGCGTTAGTGGAGTACTATGCAAATGGCAGACGACACCGTTGGCACTGTCGTCTGCTACTTGCGGATAAGCCACAGGATATTCCTGGTTAGAAGAACACTAAAGGAAGTGACGTTGTGGCAGCAGAAAGCTATGACGTTTTGTGCATCTTCCACTGGAGCATTCCGTCGAACGTCGCTCGTGTGAATACACGTTTAGGGACAGACCTCGTCTCGAGCACGTAAGGAAGTTTTGACTGGCGACGTCAGTATCAGAGGCATGGTCGAGAAAACCCAGCATTCGCAGGGTCGTCCTGAAGACTCAGAAGTAGTGGGATGAAATTCTTTCGCGCGCTGTGCTGTCTCAAGCTTTCCAGACGCATGTCTGCATAGCTCCCCTGAAGTCCGCCCTGGACGCATACTAACCCACCTGTCTACCACTCCTTCCTGCTGTCCTCTCTCGGTGTGGCTACGTCTGCACGCTGCTCATAGTCACTGTTGCGATAAATCAGCGTCTCGAGGCAGATCAACAGCAGCCTTCTACATCTCACGTTAAAACCTCGAAGTGGCACAGAACTTCCTATATGAATCGTCATCTGCCGAATCGGAGCTCTTCGTCATTCTTTCCGCTTTGAACCACATCGCACAGTCAGCACCTGGAGCGTGGACTATGTTCACGGACAGTATAAGGCGGCGTTGGAGATTTCGACATCTTATTGTTCCAGAATGATTGGCGGCCTAGACACCATGTTAACCGCACTTCATACAATTAGCTTTTGTCCACGTGTTATAACCTATGGTTTCAATGGGTACCCAGTCACACCGACCTGCATGAAAACACCCGCGCGGTCTATTTATTTATTTATTTTACACTCAAGGCCCAAACGGGCAATACAGAGGGGGAGTGGTTAAAAAAATACATACGACATGGAACATTAGAACAGTCGAACAGCCGAATTAGTACGTCGTGCACGTGGGTACGTCACGTTGAATAGCATTCCACTGCCACTTTCTGCCTCAGCATGTCGATTGCAGATACGCCGAATCCGTCACAACGACACACTGCAGTTTCAGGAGGGCGCTGTCCGATTCAACGCCCTCCCCCAGTACATCGACCCGACGATAAGTTTTGTTGCCTCACACAACACTGCTCGCGTAGAGAAACGTCGATTTTATACTGCCTACGACTTAATGTCGCCAGAACCCATTTGTTTCTATACAAGATGGGCGTTCTCCACTCAGCTGTTATGTACTAAGTCACGCAGAAAAATAACCGTTCTTCGGGAGTTCTTCGTGGTGCGAGTACCTTTCACTGAACCTCTCCTGTCTTGAAGAACGAAAGAGCAGCTGAAGCTTCCTGTTCTCCTGGTGTCCTGCACTTGAATAACCTATTAAACGTGAACAATATGGACAAGAGAGAGAACTGGAGAAAGTTCTTTCTGTGTACACTTGCGCTGCTGAAGCTGATATTTCACATCTTCTCATCGACTCCCAAAGAATCGACACCCCTCGAGCCACACTCAGACGACGCCTTCCCGAGCTGTGGTGCACAGGCTTCTCTCTGGCAACTCTATACTATATAGGACCAGTGCTGGCACCTTGCACAGTGGCCCGTGACCAAAGCAGTTTTGAACAGGTCTCATGCACAGCCTGCGACCCGACGTCTTGTGTCGTCTCACCCTCAGTGCCACCCTCATCTCACCCTCATACACCTTACTCTCATCTATGTGTGCGGATTTTTGTTGTTGTTGTTGTTGTTGCTCACTTGTTTTGGTTCACTTATGGAACAGTAAACTGGCACTTCGTTTCGCGGACCTTTCCTCCTTTCTTTTTACAGCTACAGCTGAGCATCTGATATCATGCGTGCGCTGTCCGTCGCAGATATCGTTTTCCTCTTCTCGTCATTTCTGGCTCGTTGTGCTTTCTGACCTTCGCTCATTTGGGATATTCTTTCTCTTTCCGCTTCTGCATGTCAAGCTTTGTCTTCAACACTCATTTGGGCTCTTCTACGCTGCTTGTGCTTGTTGTGCCCTCTCCTCTTCGGTCTTCCGGGCTCTCCTTTCTCGTTTCGCCGCTGCAAGTATAGCTATCGCTGTATTTCATCTGCGAGTACCAAAGGTTGCACAGCGCTACTCAGAATCTGTTTGTTTGCCTTCTAATAAATAAATCTCCCCCACCCCCGTCCCAAGGATACAATACTACATGTATATACGGACAAACAAGACATGAACCCTGGGACGACATCACCGAGTACGCGAACTGTTTCGTAACGTAATGCATTTCAGCATTCCAACTCGAACGTCAATGGAAAGAAGTTCCTTGCCGTGGGTTCCTGAAGGTCAT